>NC_067220.1:10674376-10990626 GCF_019924925.1 Ctenopharyngodon idella | reverse complement strand
TTTAAAGACACATGCACGAAAACAGCATGTTTTTCCTTTCGCTCAAAAATGGGCATTTACAACAAGGTATAATAAATGATCTCTGGGATATTTTAAGCTGAAACTCATTCTGGGGACACCAGAGGGCTTTTGACCGGAGGAACCTTTTCATAGTTCCTAGAACTATTACTGGAAGTACCCAAATTTTTGCAGTGTTCGCACCTCAGGAGGAACTATTTTAGTTCTAGGAGCTCCTTTTGGGGGAATTAAATTAGCTCCTACTTCAGAGTAGGGTCTAAACCAGCACTATAGGAACTACCAGTGACATAAGTGTATTTTGATTGGCCGAACGCATGCGAAATACCAGCACCTGCCATTTTAAAAAAAAACGTGTACACACACAGTTTATAGCCTATATATTTACCCCCAAACTAACTCTACGAACATAGAAAACAATGATAGATGGACCTCTCGAGTTAAGGAGAAAATCCAATGCAACTTTGAGGGGACAAAACAAAACATGATTATGTATTTCTGCTCAGGTAGTGACATTGGACATCAACCACACTGCAAACGCTAATACTTTTTCATATACTGTCGTCTTTCTTTGTATAACAGTTCAATTTAATAACATATTAGACAGGCTGTTAAACAAATCGTAAACTAATGAAGACGGAGAAAGTGAGCGCTGTGTGCACCAGCTCTGGCATTCTCAGCAGTGTCAAAATAAAGGTCCGCTGCGCCTTCAAAATAAAAGTCACAACAACAAGCGCAGCTTACATCACTTCATAGTTCCTACTGGCGGTGCAAATGCAACCAGGAAAACGGTCCTAGCGGCTAGTTCCTAGAACTAAGTTCCTTGAACTACCCGGTGTGAAAGCCCCTTTATATTACATCTTGTAAAGAGGGGCATAATGGGTCCCCTTTAATGCTTTTGAAAGAAGTCTCTTCTGCTCACCAAGGCTGCATTTATTTGAAATACGGAAAAAACAGCAAAAATTGTGAAATATTATTACATTTTAAAATAGCTGTTTTATATAGCCTACTTAAATTTTTTGATGCTTGGTCTGAAGATCGTCTGATCCCTAAACTATCCATTTAAGAGTCTTGAGTGATGAAAAAGAGCAGTAATGTTTTCCTCTCACAGCCATTGAGATGTTCACTTGCTGCTGTCATCATCACTCTCTACAGTCACTATGATCTTCCTCCTCTTTTAATTAGAGCTGATATCAAACCGATACTCCTCCGCTCTCTGCATTAAAGGCTGGGAATGGGCTTCCATGACTCAGCTGGTCTGATGAGCCGTGGGCCGAGCGCCCGACACCCCTGGACACACACTTCTCTAAAGAGACTCGTTTTTCACCAGGGTCTGACAGATCAATAGCTCTGACTCAGAGTCTGTGGAGGGAGTGATTCACAGCGTTAGACGCATCCTGAGCCTCTTATTGGACATCCAGGATCTCTACGGTCAGTGACACACAGCTAGTGTGCCATTGGGAAGAAGACAAATACATTTGCATCATATTTAACGATTTTGACCTCTGGTATCGGATGGTGGTTCAATAACTGTAGTGAATTTCTCTCATATTAACTCAATCAATCTTGGTAAAGAAAACACATTGAACAGTTTCATCTGGAGCAAATTATTCATTATTTATTGGTGCATTTTACCAATGATGATTATTTTGTTTGTAAATAAATTGTTGGATTTACTTTTTGTTATCAGCATTGTGTAATTTTCAGTAGACATTGCAGCTAATGAAATTAAAATTTTCATTTTTTTGTCCACTTGAAATAGTGAAAGATATGTTTCCAGTTTCTCATCTTCTGTCATCCAGTGTAAATGTAGTTAACTAATGTTAACTAAAGAAACCTTCTTGTAAAGTATTACATTATTATTTATGTATTTGTTTAGGGGCAATTCACGGTATATATACTGTAACTGTATTAGCTTAAAGCTAAATTTCAACCGTAGTCTAGTTCAATTATTACAAGTAATTTAATGTTATGATTATAATTTTTGACCAGTAGATGTCGCTCTTGGTCTGAAGATTATCTGACCCCATTTTGGGGAAGTTTGGTTCAAATTAGTAGGAAGAACTTGGATCGATGGAAAATTCCGTCAATGGTGGAGAAAGAGTTCAATATTTTTTCACATTCCAGTTTAATGTTTACAATCACTATAAGT
The DNA here is from genome assembly GCF_019924925.1 of Ctenopharyngodon idella. Classification (NCBI taxonomy): domain Eukaryota; kingdom Metazoa; phylum Chordata; class Actinopteri; order Cypriniformes; family Xenocyprididae; genus Ctenopharyngodon; species Ctenopharyngodon idella. Next base: position 10,988,459 of record NC_067220.1, on the reverse strand, counting down.
CAGTCATTGGTAGTTTGAGTTCCTGAAGAATAAAACATTGTGGGTGCATCCAAAATCGCATACTCTATTGAGTAGGTACTTATTTTGAATAAGAAATTACTTCACGGCCGCTAAAAAGTATGCTCTACATAGTATGAGTGTGTGTAGTATGAATGTAATTCGGACGTACTACATCCGCCAGGCTGACATTATCATGTGACCTACCAGCATCAGTTACAGTACGTCGCTTCACTGCCATTCATAAATTCTCTCCCGTGGCCTAATGGAAGAGTAAAGTGTCCATCTTTTATGAGTACTGTGAATTCAGACATACTTCCTTTGTCGCATACTGTTTTTCACCTACTATATAGTAGGCAAATATGCGATTTCAGATGCAGCCTATGACTCATTTACAACATTGTTCTGTTTTGTCAACTGTTGACTCAACCAATGAGATGAGTTGGGGGCGGGACTATCCGTTTGCCTGACCATTGGCAGATGAGAGCAAAAGGTGCAGTAGATCTATCAGAGAAACCTGTTCGGAAACAACTGTTACTTCTTGTGTTTAGTGCTAAAAAATTTAACCTTTGAATTGTCATTTTGTGTTGAAGCTTCTGCTCATTATCGTGTTATGTGCATTCACAGGTATGAGCGTGTGCCCGTGATACTCGTGGGAAACAAGGTGGACCTGGACAACGAGCGTGAGGTTTCGTCGAGCGAGGGTCAAGCTCTAGCTGAAGAATGGGGCTGCCCGTTCATGGAGACATCAGCCAAGAGCAAAACCATGGTGGACGAACTGTTCTCAGAGATAGTCAGGCAGATGGACTATGCCTCTCAGCCAGATAAGGAAGACCCGTGCTGCTCCTCCTGCAATATACAATAACCCCTCGCAATCAGTATCGACATGGGCTTTTCACGGGGGTCTGAAGGGCGTCTACACACTAGAGAATGCTGCCAATCTATTGATTTCAATTGGAATGATGCAATGCAAAAACATACATAAAAATGCAAAAGTGATGTTGCAGTCAAAAGTTACGAATATTGAACGTTTAGGCAACTCTAAAATCCATTGATTTCCATGGGAATGCTGCATTGCAAAGATGTAGATAAAATATGCAAGGGTTTGCAAAAGCTGTGCAGACAAATGTTTAGAATATGTAACTTTAAGCAATGTTGAAAATCCATTGATTTCAACAGGAATGGTGCATTGCAAGTAAGCAATAAGGTATGAGAGGCTGTGCTATATCGTGAATAAGTCATGGCTGAAGGGCGTTGCAACCCCTTCAGCTGTGACTTATTCACGATACAGCACTAGCCTCGAGTACCTTATTGCTTTTATAAAACGGTTACCACACAATACAAATATTAAAGCCAAAAATATGTATCAATGCAACTTTCATGAAGTAAACATTCACTAAAAGCCTTCCTTCCACCAGAATAAGTAGTCCCTGACCGTGAACAGCGACAGAAGTTACATTATTACGCCATTAGATGGCGGCAAAGACTGTCTTTATGAGTGTGTCGGTCAGTAGCGAAGACGTTTATATTGAAAAGACTGAATTGTTGTGAACACAGAACAAGATGCAACTGACAAATGCTTTGACTAGCGCTGTCAGTCACGGGATAATACATCGGACATTTAAACAGACTTTTATTAAAAACATAGGACTGACCTGAAGGAAAATGCTAAATCTGAATGCAGGTAATAAACTCGCTCAATCGATCTCTTTCTCACAATACTCTTCTACATAATACAGTAAGCTTCAATGAACAATATTAATTGAGAACATACAGTTTACGTTGCTAAGAGTGGTTGCTAAGGGTGTTGTTTAGTGATACACAGAACCGCTGGGTCAAGCGGACATAGCTGTGTTTTATTGTGAATAAAACACAGCTATTGACCAATCAGAATCAAGGACAGAAACTAACCGCTTTATAAAAACAGATCAAATATGCAAGGGTTTGCGAAAGCTCTGCTAACAAAAGTTGAGAATTGTAACTTTTGGGCAATGTTGCAAATCCATTGATTTCAATGGGAATGATGCTTTTGCAAAGACATACATGAAAAATTAAAAAAAAATAATGCAAACAAAAATTGAGAACATTTTCGCATCCGTTAAGCTCTTGGAATTTTAAGCGAGGCGGGTTCAGTTGTGCGTTTTGCAAATCCGGTTTGCTGCTTTCCCGCTTATGACCCCACATTTCCCTCACCTTCGAAACGGATCGCAAAACGCAGCTTTCTTTAGTGTGTAAACGCCTTAATTAAACACAATTATGATAAATGAATCAACAAGAAACTGTAAAAAAGGTCAAAGGGGTTATAAAAATGCACCATACTTGAGTCTTTCTTTTCTCCGCATGTTTTCAACACTTTCATTCTAAGTTTGACGCTGTTCGTAAGAGACTCGATCGACCATTTAGTTTGCACATATAGAACCTGATGTCTTAAACTGCCATTACTTAAATAAAGAGCCAGAATGACCTAGTTTTGTTCTTCCAAACGACCCACTGTCAGCGAAGGTGACGTTTCCTCCGAGGGACTATCAGACGTCTGGGTTTGAAATGTTCATGAGGTGATCGATGTGTGTGCAGGTGTCCCGTTGCAGCGGTGAGGGGCTTTACTTTGAGTGTTTGAGAGACATTTTCTTTGAGGAAGCCAAATAGGGTCCTGAGAAGCACTTTTCTTTTGTAATGTTGTGTCCATTTTGATTTATGAAACTGCTGGGAATATTCAGCTGATTATGTTGTGGTTTTTAATTAGCACCTCGATATAGAATGTTGCAAATACTGAATTATGTATTTTGTAATAATGTAGTAAAACAATCATGGGACTTGCTTTAGAATAGACTGTACAGCTTTGAATCAGGCGGGAACAGTATTTCTAATGAAACGCTAGCGGCACTTTCCATGAAAAGGGTCTTGTTACTTTTTTTAAGCAATAAAAACATAAACATCTAGTTGATATGTTAGATAAACAGTTATGTAACTTACAAATCAACCTATAGCATTCAAAGTGGCTAATTTTAAAATGGCAATTTTGGCCTGCTGCACCTCAGAGGTCTTGACTATATTCAGCAGTTAAAATCATGTTGATATTTGGTTAAATGTAGGAAAAAATATTATTTAAAAATAGGTAATCATTTAAAATTTAAAATGTATTGTATATTTAATTTAAAATTTATTTTATTTATTAAATAATTAAAATACAGATTAAATAACTAAAAAACAGCTCATATACTGTAATATTTAGTTTGACCTCCTGAGGTGGACCATCAAGATTTCAAGCTTTGTTTTGTACCCTATTTGTGGAAAGTACCAATTAATCTTGAAGCCTGTAGATGTGATTATTAATTTAATGATATTGTGGAACAGGAATAATCATAATTCAGTGAACCTCATGAATGTTGTACAGAAACACACGGAGGAAAACAATTATAGTTTAATCAGTTTGTACGGGGCACTTTATTATCAGTTCAAGAGTCCCTCGATTCATCTGCTTTAAGCAAATATGACAGGAATAATAATAATAGAAAAATCATTTTATCATACCTTTCTCAGGAGAGTTACAGGCTACCAAATCTGTTATTAAAGTTTATGGGGATCTGATTTAATTTAATTTTATTTCTGTTTATTTAATCATTAGAGTATAAGATAATAATGTTTTCTTAATCTATATTGTTGTTTGGTCTTTTTTTTTGGTATTACAGAGCAATTCTTCTTCAGACCATCACGTCTGTGATCCATAAGATCATCCGGAAATGTAAAAATGTGTGAGAAAAAAAAAAAAAATGTATTGAAACAATTCAAGATGGTTGTGTGTAGTTTATATAAAAGATGGCAAACTTACAGTATGTTGATTTAGCGGTCATATGCATGGCTAAAACATCATTATTTGTGAATATTACAGCAGATGAGATGGAATAGATGCACACACACACACACACAAAATACACAAAAACTCAACAACCCTTCAGACGATCATTTATGGAATCATTTATGAATCTGCCTTGCCATGTGAACTAAGGGTTTGCCTTTTTAACTTTCATCATTGATCTTATATTTTTTTAAGTGAACATTTACCCTCTTCCACATGGTAAATGGATTGTGAATATGGTTTCATTCAACACAACAATAAAGACATCTTATTCACAGCAGTAGATGCAAGTTTGAGTTTGTCTGCAAGAGCCAGTCTTTTTCATAGAAGCACAAGCCCATTATCTGAAAAAGCCTGTGATTTGAGCTAAAGATGCACAATATATGAGTCTATTGTTGTCAGATTTTATTCCTGAATTTATATATGGTATTTTATGATGTTTCTGAGATTTTAGAATTTTCCCATTCAAGCAGATGGAGTTGAATGACTTTGAACGTGGTCAGTGAACCTTAAATAACCCAATCTAACCTTTAATGAATCACCTTGGAGTGTCTGCATGTCAACCAATCAGAATTAAGAATCAAATATCACTGTTATTTTAGTATGATTAATATACTATGATAGCATTTATTAATATTTGTTTTATATATATATATATATATTTAAAATTCAGTTTTCATTTAATTTTAGTTTGAGTTTTAGCAATTTTGTAATGCACTTTTGTAATTTTTTGTTTTTTTATATATTTCTATTTTGCTTCAGTTGCTTCAGTATTTTTATTTCAGTTTTATTCATTTTAGTACTTCTTCTTTTTATTTCATTTCTATCTGTAATTTTTCAAGTTTTCCAGCAAATGTTTGTGTGTGTGTGTGTATATATATATATATATATATTATAATTAATGCTTTTATATAATATATAAAATAATTATATATATATATATATATATATATATATATATATATATAAAATAATTAGTAATATTATAATTAATATACATTATTATATGATATATTAACATATATTATAATTAATACATTTATATAATATATAATTGTTATATATATATATACTTACAATATCAAATAATTATATATAAATAATAATAAATATTATTATAATAATATAATAAAATCAATATTTTATGTAATATAATTAATAATTATTTTATATTTTATTATTATTATTTTATATTGTAATCAACCAAAATGGTGTTTAAATTAAAAATAGCAATTCTGTGTATTATAAGTATATATACTTCACATATTTTTCCACTCATATTTGAGTTAAGATGATGAATTTCTCCAGAGCTGAACGTAAACCTTGACTTTAATGTTGTATTAGCAGCGTTTGGAGTGAATGTGCTGTTATGTTGTCGAATGAGTGAGACGTTTGACAGGAGAATTCACACCACCCACTACAGCAGGCTTTCATCCTCCTCTGAGATGCTGGAATGATGGAACAGCATGTGAAAAGCAGGTCTATAGAGGACAAGATTTGCCGGAGGCGACATCGCTTGGTGTCATGGCAACAGGATGATAACATAACATCATGTCGGTATCTCTGTTTATGTAAAATTGGGTTTTTGTATAGAAGCCGGAGCTATGCGGTGTGCTCAAGCCCTCTTTAATGTCTCAGTCCTTTTCTCCCACACAGACATTAAACATTAAACCCAAACTGCTCACAAAGTCAGAGATTGCAATATGAACTCAAACATTTCTCACCAAAGTCACATGACCTGAGCTGCAAGATTACAAAGACAAACATATTTTTTTCTTCTTCTTTGGAATGCTATGATGAATTGCTCACAATATCACCAGAAACATATTAAGAAAGTAAAATCAGTCAATTCTGATTCCATGTTGACTTTAAGTCTCCTGGGTTTTAAAAAGCCGTAGCAGACATATTTGTTTTGGATAGTTTGGACATTCATGCTGCTCTTATTTAGAGTTTACAAGTTTGTAGGACGTTTGAACATTGGTACGTTCACTGTAATTGCTTGGAAACAGGATTGTGGGATTGTGATTGTATCTGGAGATGCCGCTCAGTAAATCAGGGATGCCGGTACAGTAATGGCGGGACAGAGGCAAGGACACAGGAGATGGTTGTGTGTGTTTGTATGTGTCTGTTGCAGAGAGAACAGTGGTTTATTCAATCACAGCTGCGAGAAACTGCAGAACACACTGTGAGATGAAAGATTCACACAGAGCACAAGACTTTATGAGAACATCCATCTTCCTCAGAGAAAACAATGTGACATAAACTGTACTGTAAGTTCTCAGAGTCTTGAAGCTTAAATGTCCTGTTCAATAAAGACTGATATGTGTGTGTGAAAACATATAGTAGAGACATTAAAACCCATTGAATGGTCTGTGTATGTCTATCCCTACAGCCTAATTTTCATTCGTGAAAAAAACAAACAGCCTATTTGATTCAGAATCTTTAAATAAAGTCTATTTTCACAGAAAACTGATGAGTGACTTTGCACCGCCACAACTTCCAATTGTCTTCACTAACAAATGCATATCAAGAAAGATTTTTTTTTTTTTTTTTTTGAAAAATGTGTCTCAGGGTTTCTGCTTTTTGTTCTATTCCGTTGTGCTCCGTCTTGCCTTCGTTCACACACAACACGTGCATTTTTGTTTTTCCATTGTTTTTCTAGGCAAATGCGCTAGACAAACCTGTTTGACGTTGCACTCGCATCTGGCGTCTTTTGCAGTGTCTCGCTCATGACATGGTAGGTTACTTTTAAATATTAAAGTTACTTTTAAAAGTAATGCATTATAATATCGTGTTACTCTGTAAAAAAGTAACTAATTGCGTTAGTTACTTTTAATGGAAAGTAATGAGCTATATATTACTTTTGCGTTACTTTTTCTCACCTGGGCTGGGCTTGCTTGTTGTTTTTTTGTTGTTTTTTATAGGCTATATACATTTTTGGCCAATGTAAAGGTCCTTTCACACAAAAAGTGAAATGAATAAGCCTCAGGCTAAAGGAAATGCAAATTCACACCTGTACAGTATAAGAGTTAAATAAATGGGAAAACAAAGTAACTTGCGTTACTTATTTGATAATGTAACTCAGATATTTTGTTGTATTTACTCGTTACTTTAAAAGGTAATCTGATTACATAACTCAAGTTACTTGTAATGTGTTACCTGCATGGCTATTATAAAAACACGGCACTCAAGTTTTGCTAAGTTTAGCTTTTAAAAACACATCTCTAGAGCTTGTGTTTTTTTTTGTTTGTTTTGTTTTGTTTTTTACCCTGAATCTTTTGAACAACCGTTTGCAAATTACTGTAGCACCGTACCATGGTATTGTGAGGGTTACAGTTGCACCAGCATTCCATGCAACATAATAACAATATTTTTGGTTTAGGGCTATTATTATACTTACATAAAAATACATTTAAAAAATCATAATAACAGAGTGCAGTTGTCATGAATATGAAAAATAGAGTTTGTTCCAAAATACTGATTCTAAAAAAAAAAAATATATATATATATATTATATTATATTATATTATATTATATTATTATTAATAATTTTTTTTTTTTTTTTTACATATTTTTATTGAATTTTACTACTTTTTACTTGATGGTATTTTGGTAGGCGTATAGGTCAAAAAGTTTTTTAAACAATAACAATTACGTTTAGAAGATCTTGACAGATGTTTTGAACCAGATTTGTAACTAAACACAGCTGACCTCAAGTGGTTATTTGAGAGGTTCAAAAAGCTCTTCAGAATTTTTCTTCCAAAACAAGAAAACAAGCAGCTGGTCACATCTGGAAACACCTTCCCATGATTCATCATTTCAGCCCCAGTGAATTCTCTGCAGTTCTCTTTAAAAGACATTACTTGCACTAACAAGGGCCAAAATATCCTGCTGATTCTGCTAGTGGAGGTAACATATCCATCACTTTCTAATGCTTCATTAGAGGCTGAGTGTTATTGGGACGTTGTCAAGCTAATTATGGCCATTACCTCCAAAACATGCTGGAGGAGTTTAAAGTTTCCATCAATGTATTTTAAAGCCCTGTAACTGCTATGAAAAGAACATTGTTCATGCATATATCACAAATGGGGTTTTACTTTTTATGTGCAAATAAACAAATACCCAGATTTTATCCGTTTCTGAAGATAATGTGAATGGTTCGTGCAATGTGAATATCACTATGCAGGGCCATAAAGAAAAAAGAAGGGGAAAAAAAAGATAAGAAATGGCACCTCAATTGTTTATGACAGCAAATGGAGACATTTCTTGCTTCTCAGATGTTTCTCCTGAGGAAAATGCCTCATTAAATGCTAATGAGGAGTTTTATGAGAAATATCTGAGACAAAGTTCAACATTTCAAACTGATAACTCAATTATTTCTTCAAAGCTGTGAAAGAATAGCCTCTGATAAACAGCAAATCTTTATAAAGTACAAATGTTGAGATTTAGCATGTGGGGAATGCTGATCTGGGATCATAATTTGGGCAAAGTCATCTGAAGCTGGTGGTGGGTGGGGGATGAAGAAAGCTGTGAAGTCAAGGCTTTCAAAGGGTCTCCATGCTGAGAGTCACTCTGTCGGGAGGCTCTTGGATGAGAGCTTTCAGTTCTGTTCCTGGAAATCAGTTTTCCTGCAGAGTTTATCTCCAGTCCTGCTCTAAACACACCTGTCTATAATTTTTAAGTGAGCTCAAAGACATTGGTGAACTGGTTCAGCTGTATTTGATAGGAAATGGAATTCTTTAGAAAAATGCAAAATAATCAGTGGATTAAGATTAGTGTGGTCCCCTGCTGGAAGATGTTGTAACTACATCAAAAGTTGTATATTCTGCATGGACGGTTCTTCGTGAAATGGACTTTTGGATATTTTTCTGTTGCAATAATGGTATACTCAGGTCATTGGCTCAAAAAAGCCTTTCTTTTTTGAGAGTCGAACACCTGCAAAATTATTTTTTGGTATAAAGTTGCAGATATGAGCTCATTATCATATGACCGCCCACATTTATATATCAACATCTATTTAGAACATTTAAACTGTGCCAGTAAACAGAGGTTAACCAATCATAACAGGTTATTTATTTCTCTTAAATGTGCATCAGAAAAAACAGCCTTCAGTAAGGGTCAGAAAGAGGATGTCTTGGATGGTTGCCAGGATGTTGCTATGCAGTTACTAAGATGTTTTGGATTATTGCCAGAGTGTTGCAGTGTGGTGTTCTGGGTTGTTGCCAGGGTGTTGCTATGCAGTTACTAAGATGTTTTGGATTGTTGTCAGAGTGTTTCTGTGTGGTGTTGCTATGCAGTTACCAGGATGTTTTGGGTGGTGGACAGGGTGTTGTTATGTGATTGCTAGATTTTCTTAGTTGTTACCAGGGTGTTTCTATGCAGTTACTAAGATGTTTTGGATTGTTGCCAGAGTGTTGCTGTGTGGTGTTCTGGTTTGTTGCTAGGGTGTTGCTATGCAATTACTAAGATGTTTTGGATTGTTACCAGAGTGTTGCTTTGTGGTGTTCTGAGTTGTTGCCAGGGTGTTGCTATGCAGTTACTAAGATGCTTTGGATTGTTGCCAGAGTGTTTATGTGTGGTGTTCTAGGTTATTGCCAGGGTGTTGCTATGCAGTCACCAGGATGGTTTGGGCAGTGGACAGGGTGCTTATGTGATTGCTAGATTTTCTTAGTTGTTGCCAGGGTGTTTCTATGCTGTTACTAAGATGTTTTGGATTGTTGCCAGAGTGTTGCTGTGGTGCTCTGGGTTGTTGTCAGAGTGTTGCTGTGTGGTGTTCTGGGCTGTTGCTTGGGTGTTGCTATGCAATTAAAAAGATGTTTTGGATTGTTCCCAGAGTGTTGCTGTGTGGTGTTCTGGGTTGATGCTAGGGTGTTGCTATGCAGTTACTAAGATGTTTTGGATTGTTGCCAGAGTGTTGCTGTGTGGTGTTCGTAGTTGTTGCCAGGGTGTTGTTATGCAGTTACTAAGATGCTTTGGATTGTTGCCAGAGTGTTGCTTTGTGATGTTCTAAGTTGTTGCCAGGGTGTTGCTATGCAGTTACTAGGATGTTCCGGGGAGTTTCTAGGGGGCTGTTAAAATGTCATGAGAGGCTGCCTTTTGCATTTTTTCACTGTTGTTAGAGTGTTTGGGCAAAGGAGGTGGAAAATGGTTGTTAAAAAAATAAATTATGACTTTTTTTGGTGCCAGAAACCTTGACTAACATTATAGTGAAAATAAAATGCCACTATACCACTGTAACACAGTTCGAGTGATGGGGGAAGAAGGAGGCGGGAACCGGCGAACATTCAAACAATAAACTTTAATAAAATAAACAAAGAACAAAACGAAAGTAATGCCGGCAGACCCTCGCGGACGTCTGCCGGCCACACAAACATAATAAAACAAAATAAAGTCCAGGCCTGGTCCTCTCTCGTCCTTCACTATCGTCGCTCCTCCTTTTATGCTTCCGGAGCTCCTCCGTGAGAGACTCGAGGCCGGTGCGCCTCACAGGTGGAGCTCGTTAACCCTCGCGTCACCGGCCTCGCGCCGTTCCCTCACGGCTCTCGCCCGCCCTGCTCGTCACAACCACCCTTGATGAAATCTGCATCATGTTTACACACCTCATTCTCCTCTGGATGTTCTCTTCCATCACACACACACTTTGATCTGTCACATCTAACAAGCATCCAGAGGTGTGTACCATCTGGAGATACAATGAGATTTTGCTATGCTTGTGTTTCCTCAAACCTCAAAGTCCTCATGCATATCAGATCATTGAGGTTGTGCTATTTCATATATATATATATTTATTTATTATTCCCTATATTCAGAATATTATACTACCATAATAGTATACTCATGCTATTTCTGCAGTATATAGTATGTACTGTGCATAGTATAGAAATTTTCAGTATGCATAGAATGGCACTGTCTTAATAGTGTACTATAATGTTTACTAGTATAATAGTCTGAAAACACCTGACTATATATGAGAGTAACAGTAAATATGCAGCACACTTTAGACATACATCACTGAACATGATGCAACAAAATATTTTTTTATTATAACCACTGCATACATCCACAAATACTTCCCCTCCTGTTAGCCCTGTTCTCCCAAATGCACCCACGTACGTTACACACGCTCTTTACATAATACCCACGAGCCCCTCTGTTCTGAGCAGCTGTGGAGGACGAGGGCTGAAGACGTCTCTGAAGGACACACATACCATTAGACTACATCACAAATAGGAAATTATTAACTAGATTTTGACATTTTATGAACAAAATTTCAGTGGTATTTGTGCAAAACTTGCTAGGGTGTTTTCATTGGTTGTTGGGTGTTAAAAATGTACCTTAGTGCATGTTCTTAGTGCATTTCTTAGTGCATTTCTATGCTGTTGCTAGGGTGTTGCTATGTGGTTGTTAGAATGTTTTGGATGGTTGCGAGTGTTTTATCTTTAGTTGTTAATATGTTCTAAGTGGTTCATATTGTATTTCTATGCTGTAGGATCTTTTGGGTGGTTGCCAGGCTGTTGCTATGCAGTTGTGTTGGATGGTTGTCAGGGTATTGCTATGTGGTTGCTTAGGTGGTCTGAGTAGTTGTTTGCATGTTGCTGCGTGGTTGCTAGGATGTTTTGGGTGGTTGCCAGGGTGATGCTTTGCAGTTACTAGGATGTTTTAGATGGTTGCCAGGGTGATGCTTTGCAATTACTAGGATGTTTAATTTGGTTGCCAGGGTGTTTCTTTGCAGTTACTTGGATATTTTGGATGGTTGTCAGGGTGTTGCTATGCAGTTACTAGGATGTTTTGGAATGTTTGCCAGGTTGTTTCAGTGTGGTTGTTTTGAGTGGTTGTTAGCATGTTGCTATGTTGTTGCCAGGATGTTTTGGGGTGTTGCATACCAGGGTGTTGCTATACGGTAACTAGGATGTTGTCGGTTGTTGCCAGGGTGCTGTCGTTGTTTGCTAGGGAGTTGCTAAAATGTACTGAGTGGTTCATATTGCATGTTTTGAGATGTTTCCATCCATTTTTAAAGGATGTGTTGGATTGGTGCCATTGTGTTGCTATGTGGTTGCATAGGTGTCCTGAGTGGTTATTAGCATGTTTCTATTGCGTTGTCAGGGCGTTGCTATGCAGTTACTCGGCTGTTTTGGAAAGTTGCCAGAGTGTTGCTATGCGGTTGCTTGGGTGTTCTGAGTGGGTGTTAGGATGTTGCTATGTGGTTGCCAAAATACTCTGAAGTCTCACATTCTTCTTAGTGGTTGCTAAGGTGTTGCTATGTGGATGCAAATTGTGCTCTGAGTGTTTTTAGAGCATGTGGCTTGAGTATTCTGAAGTTGCTCTGTGTTTTGTCAAGTTTCCAAGGTGGTGTACATGGTTCCTAGCATGTTAACACAATTTTGTAAGTATATATATATATATATATATATTGTGTAAATTTAAAGTAAACTGTACATATACAGAGATTTTTTTTTTCCACTAACCTATATTCAGCTGCAGATTCATGACGGGTAGTTTTACTAGTTTTAAGAAGGCATGTCTCTTTCTTTTCCAGCGCTTCTATTTCCACTCCGCTTTGGTCGCTCTCCAAACTTCCCCAGAGGGACTCGACTGCTGCCAAAATGCAGAGTGCTATTTCCACATCTCCATCCCACACCGCAAAGGGTCGTGGGAGACCCCGCTTTCCCCAGTCTGTCAGTTGAAGTGGCCTGGCTCAGAAACATCTCACTCGCCATTACACACATTTAGCTGCAACCTCCAGAGAGTGTATCTATTTTCTATCAATCACACACAGATCCATGGCAAACGATCTGTGAATTTGATTAAAATTGTAGGTTGTTTAACGAGAATAAATATGGAATGCACTAGAGTGAACACTCTTTTAACCAACCATATATTTTCAAATGTAACCCACAACACTGTTCCATGTAGCAAACACCTAACATCTGCCTAACAACACCCTAGCAACCACTTGGAACACCCTAGAAACTGCCAAACAATTACATAGAACATGCTTGTGACAATCACTAGAAACCGCATAGAAAGTACTGGGAAAGATGGCAACGCGTGATGGTGATTTTGGCATCGGCAAAGCACCACTCATATTCTCTTCAGCAAATGAAATCTAGTTGTAGCTTGTTGTCAGTTAGTGTGTGTAACGGCTCAAAGTGACCCTTTGGAAGCATGCAGACACTGGACACTTTCCAGAAGTCAGTCTAATGCATCCCTGCACGGGCTGTGAGCTTGAAAATAAAAGCTGTCGAAAACATAATGAAGACATAAAAGTATGAATAAACAATAACAGAACATAAACATTTATGGTGTATGTCTAATTTACTTGTGCTCAAGGGCTAAAACATTTTGACATGTCAAACACATTTCTGAGCTGGAACGCTAGTGATGTCCTTGTGAGTTGGGGTTGATTGATGAACCCTGAATATGTTCAAATATCAAACTGTGTGACTTTTTTGAGCAAAACATAGCCTTTGACAAAAATTGCTATAACAATATTAGACCCAGTGTTGTGACAGCCAGTGTGTGTCACTTTGCAGTTTCTAATTTTGAGACTTCAAAAATCATGAAGAAAAGCACAGTATTTAAGAAGAGATGATACTTTATTTGACTTTTCTCTAATGTAACGCATTCAGAAATGTTAACGTGTGGCTGAAATAACTGCATGCGTCTGGAGATTGTCAAAGAGTTTCTCTCGCGCCCTCTTGTGGCCAAATACAGGCAATGCTTTTATTTCTTCAGCGTAGTGTCATTCTCAGCTTGGCAAACTTCAAAATACAAATTTCTGTACTGCAATCGCATTGCACAAGGATGCATAAAACGTATGTTTATTTGTTAAAAGGTGATAAAATATCACATGCATCCATAACCTCATTCTGCCCATAATTATAATATATGTTCAGCAAGATGCTAACTTTACTTTAAATAAGAGATGCAATAAACATTTCCATTTTTAGTACTACCTGGTGAAGCTATATAATGCTATATAATGCATTTATGATATTTTATGATTTTACCAATATTTGTCTGCTGTTGACCTCTAAAGTATAACCTAAAGATCCATAACATTGCATCAATATGCCATATACATAATAACTGATATTCTTATGCAGAATGACACATATTACTTACATCTTAAATTAATAGATTTCAACAATCATGTACTGATATTTCACATTTGTAAAATGGCCATATGTAAACGTTTTGCATCTTTCAGTACAATGCAATGTGTCCTTATCATCGAACAATACAAAACAGGCCTCAAAATAAAAGTTATTGAACAGAGGAGTTTAGCAGCAGCAGAAAATACTATACCACCACCACCACCACTAATAATAATAATAAGTAAAATAAAGTAACAATAAAGTGTGTGCTATTTTGTGTTACACATATACTTTAAGGATTTGTAAAAAAACAAACAAAAAAAACAGAATCATTTTGAAATGACAAGAAAACTGACTATTACTATTTATAATAATTACTGTTATTTATGATAAATTCAACTGTTCAACTGACTGTAAATTATATATATATATATATATATATACACACCGTTCAAAAGTTTGGGATCGGTGAGATTTTTAATGTTTTTAAAAGAAGTTTCGTCTGCTCACCAAGCCTGCATTTATTTAATTAAAAATACAGTAAAAACAGTAATATTGTGAAATATTATTACAATTTAAAATAACTGTTTTCTATTTGAATAGCCTATATTTTACAAAGTAATTTATTCCTGTGTTCAAAGCTGAATTTACAGCATCATTCCTCCAGTCTTCAATGTCACATGATCCTTCAGAAATCATTCTAATATGATGATTTGCTGCTCAAGAAACATTTCTGATTATTATCAATGTTGCTTGAGGAATAGAAAGTTCAAAAGAACAGCATTTATCTGAAATGCAAAGCTTTTGTAACATTATACACTACCGTTTAAAAGTTTGGGGTCAGTAAGAATTTATTTATTTATTTATTTTTTTAAAGAAATTAATACTTTTATTCAGCAATGATGCATTAAATTAATCAAAAGTGACAGTAAAGACATTTATAATGTTGCAAAAGATTATATTTCAAATAAACGCTGTTCTTTTGAACTTTCTATTCATCAAAGAATCCTGAAAGAAAATATTGTAGCCTACACAAATAAATAAAAGTTATTTTAAATTGTAATAATATTTCACAATATTTCTGTTTTTAGTGTATTTTTAATTAAATAAAGGCAGCCTTGGTGAGAAGAATTATTTAAAAAACATTAAAAATCTTACCGATCCCAAGCTTTTGAACGGTGTGTGTGTGTGTGTGTGTGTATATATATATATATATATATATATATATAATGTTCTATACTTGTATAATTCAACGTTAAGAAATCACGAAGTACAAACCAAATTATTTTGTTATTATTTACTATATTATTTTAACTACCGTACATTTGAATAACGACTGATAAATTCCCGCGTTTACGGTCACATTTATTTTGCAATGACATCATTGCGTTCATCTAGACTCCACCCATTTCGACTTTACCCGCGTTTCACAGCCAACTGGATGATCAGCAGCTGAATTATATGTGCGTCACGATGACTGACTTCCCAAAGCACCAAACACACCAATCATTTAATCTCATTCAACAGCGTTAGCCAATCAGCGGCGACGAGACAGAGCATTACAAGCCAATCGCGTCCCTCCATTCATACAGTCCGGTGTCAGAGGTCGCTTCCCCTGCCGGCTTTCATTCGCTCGTCTCTCTTTCTGAATCCAGCAGCGATGGCGGAGCAGCAGCAGTTCTACCTCTTACTGAGCAACCTGATGAGCCCTGACAACACCGTCAGGAAGCAATCAGAGGTATGAAAGTCGTTTCGGGACCATTTTTTGTGGATGTATGAAGGGAAATGTTAACGTATTTGTCTCGAGCTCGGTTCGCAGTTTTAGCGCGGGCCCCTCAGCCTCGCTCTGGCCCAGCACATGTGTGAAGCGCGCGCTGCTGCTATGCGGCTCCGATTCATTTCAGAGAGTCGATTCGCTTCAACGAGCCGACTCTAGAAACAAATTAATCAATTCTTTTGAGTCATCACACAGGATTGTTCGACGTGTAGCTCTTTATATTTTGGCTATATAAGTTTCTTTCCGGGTATATATGATTATTTTTCCGTTTGAGTATATTTGCGGTATTTTTTTCTCTTTATTAAATTATTTTATTTATTCCTAGTATTGTTTTGTAATGTTTTATAATTTAAGTTGATAACTTCAATTTTATTTTGACTGGAGGCTTGCAAATATATTGACCCAATTGTTACTGTTTTTCATCTAGCGTTCAATAATTTAAGTTATAAGACTATTGTTTCTACCTAAGTTTCAACTCCACTGAAGTGTTTTACAAAGGCTGAATTAAGAACAGCGTAAATCTTAATATTTCTGTCATATAAAGATATTGCAGACGTAATACAAAAAGGTATGATATTCCGAAATCAGCCAAACCCTTGGCGAATCGGTTCGACCGAATCATTTTAAGGGAATCGGCTCAAATAAACGATTCGTTTGTGAATCGGATAGCACTGTCGCGCGTTGCGTATCAACGTGGCCTAACTAACATTCAAAACGCTACAAACATCGTTTTATACCATTTTGTGTTCCGTCTCGGTTTAAAAACGCCTTATTGATGAATGTTTCTTCTTTAACTAATCTTTCAAACATCCGCTTTACTGTTTTTGCGTCATTATTCGAGCTGCTGTTGCTGTGACGCTGCTAACCGAGCGCAGGTGTCGTTCAGATCAGCTTGAGTTGCTCAAACTGGTCGTTAAATCAGTGTGTCAGTTCTGTGAGGGTTTTAGAGCTAAACGAGTCACATTTGCGTCTAAATTTCGAAAGCTGTCAGTCAAAGTAGGTGACTAGACAAACAAAATCTGATCTAACGTATCTTTGCATACATTCTGCTTGATTTTATCTGCACCCTCGACAAGCAACGCGATAATCAAACTGCTTTTCCAAGAAGAATGATGAATATTTAAAAACTCTTTATCGTCGCTATTGTGGCGAGTCTTGTATTTCACTCATTAAACGGTAACTTTACACCCATCTTCACGCGATGAGGTGAGCTTATCACAAAAGATGCCCATTCATACACTCATGTAATGGAAACACCTTGGATTTGGGTCAGGGATGTGTATTTAACCGTGTAGATTTAACGTTTTTCATTATATTAAATACACACTCCTAATGACTTATAAATCCATTTTCGAATGAAAGGTCACCAGCGTTCCAGATTTCGCGGCAAATTCGAATTTCCCCCCACAGCTCGGCCCCCATTGGCACATGATGGACTAGTCTTTTGTTATGAGCTTCTTTATCTTTGCTAAAGCCGCCGCGTGGGGAGTTCAAACCGAGCTCATATGGATCAGGATGGGTCATTGGGTCTTATCGCTCATCTCTGCCATCGGTCAGCACTTTCCTTTAGCACAGACAATACATGACCAGCATGCCTCTAATGCTGAGCGGAAACTGACTCAGAAGCTCACTGCATGACAAGGGCCAACTGGCCCCCATAAATCAGCTGTGATGTCACTTGTGTGTTTCTGACCCTCATATGAGATTGTTAACTGGAAATGTTTGCAATCTAAAAGCTTTAGTGTTGGCAGCAGGAATAAAGGTGTGTGATTTCATTTTGATTACATCTGTGTGCAAATACACATTGCACTGTTCATTCCAGACATGCTGAGCATGACCACGTCCATTTGTCACTTGTGAACCGACTCCAAGAATCTGTTTGACTCATGCAAAATTAACACATCTTAAGAGGCTCACCAAGTTCTTTTTCCTCGTCCTGGAACAAACTTGAGGTGTTTTTAAAGCTGCAAACCTTTTTGAGTAAAATAAACCTTTTTGAAGTTTTCTATATACTGTCATGGCGCTCAGCTCTGCAACCATCCAGTAACTATTCCCTTTTGCTCTTGTAGGAAGCGTATGACACCATCCCCGGTCAGACGAAGATCACATTTTTACTGCAGGCCATCCGTGATGTATCCGCTGCCGAGGAGGTACATGAGAGTCTGTTTACTGTCATCAGTGCTGTGTTTTTATTTTATTTTTTTTTTCCAGGCATCCATTTAGAATATTCAGCATCTTTAAAGTGTATAAATGGCAGAAAGTGCTTTGTTTACACTGTCCATTATGCCTCATACCTTCTCTCTCAGGGTCAGATGGTGTGCCGTTGTCTTGTATTCAGAGGCGTTGTAAGTAGTCAAGTAAAGGCATTGTGCTGACCGTGAGTGGGCGAGGTTAAATGGAGACTCTGGTGTTGTTCAGACTAGACCTTGTTTACATCAGTGTAGAATTCAATTCCTGGAACAACTGCTTGCTCAAGATGATACTCGCAACTTATTCAGACTAACCTGCACCGGTCCAAAGCTTGTGTTATAGGTGAGGTTTTGGCCTTACAAGAGCAGATAGGCTTTCACAGCACACTTAAGCCTGGATAAACCTCTTTTAAACCCAGCATTTTTTCACAATTTGTGGTAGTGCTGCATGATTAATCGTTTAAAGACTGAGATTTAATTAAAATATTCACTGCGTGTTTCAGAGTGAAACACATCACTAAAGATGTTAAGATAAAACATTAATAACAAACATAAATATTAGTATTGTAATTTTACAGATGTTTTTCTTAATTACTATATTTTTTTTTATTTTTTTTGGTAACAATGATTACAATGGTAGTATTAATGTCATTAATATATCATCACATATTGAGTTTTTTTAAACAATAACCAAAAATTGCCCTAAGTAGTCATCTCAGAGGTGCACACTAGGGCTGAATCATCATTTATAGACAATGAATTACAAATTTTTGTTAATGTTTAACTCAGTAAGCACAAACAGTGAGACAGAACAAGAGAACCCTGAGTTAAAAGTGACATTTCAATTGTGTAAAGCTCACCAGTTGAACAACTTTAACTATTTTTAACCACCCAAATGTCAAGAAGACAATCTCATGCTTACTCAAAAGATCCTTCCCCATTTCTTGCCTGTGTTTAATTGTTCTCATTATGTCCTCTTCACCTACTGTCTCATTTCGCTTTCCTGACCTCCGATATTTATAGATCTGTGAAACTAGAGTGCAGCAGTCTACTTAAAGTCCTCGTGCACCTTTTGTGTTCTTGATCTAAGTAGGTAACTTAAGTGTTTAATGTGACTTTATATGGCCACTTTGTAAAACCGTGTTCCCATAATGCTAAATTGCTAATACTTGACATAGCACAGCATCATGCACCTTATTGCATAGTTTTTACTTGGGCTGCCGCCGACTAACGATTTTTCTAGTCGACTAGTAGTCGTTCATTTAAGCCATTAGTCGACTAATTGCACGTTTATATTAATTACTTAAGTAGGCTACATGCTGAGAATACTAAATCATAATGAGCGTTTAATATATGCTTAATATAGCCTACTCCACACTCAAGTGCACATAAAGCTTGCCGCAAAGTAAATGTGTCGGGCAGTGTGTATAAATGTGTCGGGGTGGAAAAAATGGCAAGGAGACAATTTAGTTATTAATAAACTAGTGCTTTGAGTCAACTTTCTATATATCTTAGAGGCAAGTATCCTATATGCTGATATTGGGTTCATTTTTCCAGTTCAGATTTCCTACCTGACATACTGTAATTACCACAAGGAACCGCTGTTAACGATCTGTCCCTCACGGACTGCGTGACTTTGGCACAAGGTTTTTTTTTTTTCTGTGACTAACCGACTAATAAAATTTGTCGACTAAGCGTCTTCTAGTCGACTAACGTTTAGTTGACTATTAGGTGGCAGCCCTAGTTTTTACATCAAATTATGTCCCAAGATGCTCTTTAGAGGCTTATTGTAGACAATCTCCACCTGGATGGGAAACTGGCTTTGCTTACAAAGCAAGTCCCTCTCAGTGCAGGTTGATTAGTTACAGAAATGGTTTCTAAAGCTCTCAAATGCATCTCCACAGGTTAAGCAAATGGCAGCCGTGTTGCTGCGGCGCCTACTCTCCTCGTCTTTCGAGGAGGTCTATCCCAGCCTGACCATCGACATGCAGACGGCCATCAAGACAGAGCTGCTCACTGGAATCCAGTCCGACGGTTCCTCCAACATCCGCAAGAAGGTCTGCGACATTGCTGCGGAGCTCGCTCGCAATCTCATTGGTTAGTTGGCTTTTGATTGGCCCATAGCTTGGTTTGGCTACACCGAGTGGAGTAGAGGTGAACTAATGCCTTCTGTTTTTATCCCTAGATGATGACGGCAACAATCAGTGGCCAGAGATCCTCAAGTTCCTGTTCGATTCGGTCAACTCTCAGGACGTCGGTCTCAGAGAAGCAGCGCTGCACATTTTCTGGTGAGTAAACTTTTATTCTGAATCAGTTTAGTTCCTATAAGCAACTATAGTTGAATAAACACCGTTTATGCTGTAAAAGTACGGTTGAATTGCTCTTTTTGAACCCTTTGTTTCCTCCTCGTACAGGAACTTCCCAGGTATCTTTGGCAATCAGCAGCAGCATTACCTGGAAGTGATCAAGCGCATGTTGGTTCAGTGTATGCAGGATCAGGACAACCCACAGGTCAGTTTCTTATGCTTAGTAGCTTCTTTTTTACACGCATTCATAAGTGGCACAGAGTGACTAATTCAGGATTCCCACTGGCCCTTAAATCTTAAATTTAGGTTGATCATTTTTAAAGTCATAAAGTATTATTTTAAATTTTATAACAAGTCTGATCATTAAACTTCAAAAGCTGATGATTGAATTAAATGAGCACGGCACATTCAAATTAAAAACTGTTGTGCGTTCTACAGGCTAGCGATTGCTTTTGATCTACTGTAGATAAATTATGACTTTTTATGGTGTTTATATCGTAATGTTTTAGATGAGTGTAAGAGCATTTTATCTCCATCTTTTTGAAAGTGCAGCCAGCAATAGTAAAGCTAAGACATTTCAAAATAAGAGTCCCTCTGTGTTTTGGCTTGTTTACAATTAAAAGTCTCGCATTATGCGTCTTTTTTTTTTTTTTTTTTTTTTTCTTTGGTTATTATTGGTATTTGTTACACAAATTCTATCTGGCATTTAATTCAACAAATGTCTGTAGCTTAATTTGTGTATAATAATCGACCTAAAATGTGTGTATAAATTTCAGTATGTATATACTGAATAAAACATGTTTTGATTATATTAAAGATGTAGTTACCCTGATTTGCAGTTGAATGCATGCATCAGCTGAAATAAAATAATCTGACACATGTGATTTGAGATTGAGTTTGTCCTGAATGAACATACTGTATTTTTGTACGGGTCTTGAGTCTTAAATTTAAGAACTTTGCAGAAACCCTGTAATCTTAAACCTTATTTTTCTTTCAGATTCGAACCCTGGCTGCCCGTGCAGCCGCGTCCTTCATCCTGTCCAATGAGGGAAACACAGCCTTGTTGAAACACTTCTCAGACCTTCTTCCCGGCATCCTACAGGTGAAGAGCTCCTAACCACTCGCACTTCTGCTCTGTGCCAAATGCTGCAGAATATGGGCTTTCAGTCACTTTTGATGTTTTATGGCTCTAAAGGCTTGCTTGTTAGTTCCCGCTTTTATATGCTTTCGCCAAGTTTAAACTGGAGGGTGGCATACATATTAACACTTGTGTAGTCACCATTACTTAATTTAATGCACCCTTGTATTGATCTTCATTATGTTTGCGTTGATGCTTTGTGGTAAGTTGGAGCATAAAATCAAAGTTGTTGAGCACTGATTTGACTAACAGTAAGGACTGCCTGATGTGTGAAAAGATGCTCAGGACATTCGATGAAGTTTATCGTTTTCAAATGATCAAGACTTGCCAATTTAAACATTCAAGTGATTTTTAAACCATTTAAGTGCGAGACGTGAAAGAACTTGAAACACCTGAATTGAGTTCGTATCTTCCGCAAGTACACAATTGTCAATGCAATTTCGGTGAATATGCTTGTGAATGCAGTCAGTTATGTCTTTAGTGAACACAAACATTTGGGAGAAAATCCGATATCAATATATTGGATCCGTGCATTAATAAATAAGGTTGTTACAACACTTAAGATGTAGAGTACAAGGTTATATGGGTTTTTTTTAATTTATTTTTTTTATAAACTTTATAGTGGGGCCAGTAAAAATTGTCAGGACAAGTACCAGTCTGAACCATTAGAAAAATCCTTAGTGTTGATCCCTGCAAAAAAGTGTACAAGAATTCTTTCTTTCCCTAATCAGGCAGTGAATGAATCCTGTTACCGTGGTGATGACTCCGTGCTGAAGTCGTTGGTGGAAATTGCAGACACAGCCCCCAAATATTTAAGACCAAACCTGGAAGCCACTCTCCAACTGAGCCTAAAGGTAAGCCAATATGTAAACCAGTTATATTTTATCTTGACCAGTAGGTCTTTTTTTTTTTTTTTTTCCCATTATTTATTTTTGTTGTTAATGCATAAACAATGTTTATAACCTCTTCAGATGTGCCTTGTGGTTCCTTGAGACAGCTCGTCTGTGCTGATCCTTGAGGTTTTATTTGACAGGCACATATTTATCTCTGCGATTTAATGCTTGGAAGTTGCCAATTTCATGCATCTTCCACAGCCCGGTTGCAGGAACATTTTTTTCATGGATGTGCAAAGCATGTTGAGCTTAAGGTTAAAACTGTCCCACTGCACTCTTAACTCTTTCCTTAATGTAGATGATTGTAACAAATGCAGCGTAATGTCCCTTATAGTCCAGTTAAATTGCAATTTTTCTCTTCTCTTAACTCCAGCTGTGTGCAGACACCAACCTCACAAACATGCAGCGTCAGCTGGCTCTGGAAGTCATCGTCACACTGTCTGAAACTGCTGCTGCCATGCTGAGAAAACACACCAACATCGTTGCTCAGAGTGGTATGAGACGTTTAACACCTCATATGTTACAATGCTAATTGCCATAGTTGAATCTACTCTGTGTGCCATAGCTTGCAAATTAATGTGTAATTTTAAGTATTATTAATAATAATAATAAATAAAAAACTATTAATAATTAAGGATATTGATTAATTATAAAATATATAAATATTCACTTCATTTACAACTACTGTATTAATATTTATTATTAGTCTTTATTTTGATTATAGCAGTAAAAATGGTTAATGTAGAAATGTTGATTTAATTTACAACTATAGTATTTAATAATCGTAGTTAGAATATAAATTTTAATGGCAAGTTTTATTATGGTTATAAAAATGTGTAAATATATTGATTTGATTTACAATTACTGTAGTAATAAATAATAATAATGATGATGATGATGATGATGATATAATAATTAAAATAATAATTAATGCTTGTAGTAAAAATTAATTTAAATTACAATTATAGTAAATCAATTTAAATTAAAACTTACAATTACAAATATTACTGTATTTTATTTATTATTTATTATTATTATTATTATTAATAATGCTAAAATATAGTAGAAGAAATACTGCATTTCAAAAATGACATAGCTATTGTCACACTTCAGACAAATGAAGTCAATTTGCTAATTAGTTACCTTCTAACACTGCTAATTGCTTGCAGTTGTGTAATGCTTGACCACTGAGTGACAAATGGCAGGTTTTCTGCTGTGAAGTTCAACGGCATTTCTTGTGACTGTTTCAGTACCACAGATGTTGAGTATGATGGTGGATCTGGAGGAGGATGAGGAGTGGGCAATGGCCGATGAGCTAGAAGATGATGATTTTGACAGGTGAGATTAATGTTTGCATCATAAGCAGCAGTCAGTTTTATGTTCATACAAAATATTTAACCCAATACACAACAATTGACCACAGTGGAGCACTAGGTGATTTGCATACTAGTAATATCCCATTAGTGAAAATGGTTTACTTGGGAAGCTTGATCTCTATAATGGAGTGTAGTGTTATTGCTTGGAAATGCCTGTCAATGCTTATTTATAGGTCTTTATAAATGTAATTTTCTCGTTTTCAGTAATGCGGTGGCGGGTGAGAGTGCTTTGGACAGGATTGCCTGTGGCCTCGGAGGAAAGATCGTCCTTCCCATGATCAAACAGCACATCATGCAGATGTTGCAGAACCGTGAGTAGATACGATTTGTTCCTAGAGAATGCAATATTTCTATAAATGCATCATGTAAACTGGCTTGTTTTCATGCAGCTGATTGGAAGTACAGGCACGCTGGTCTGATGGCGCTGTCTGCTATCGGCGAAGGCTGTCACCAACAGATGGAGGCCATTCTGAGTGAGATCGTCAGCTTCGTTTTGCTCTTCTGTCAGGATCCTGTAAGAGAACTCTTTTATGGCCCATAAATCACACCACTTCATTTGAGATTGAACAAGCAAGTACAGACGTTAAACGCCTCATTCCAAACCCCTCAGCACCCCAGGGTTCGTTATGCTGCCTGCAATGCTATTGGACAGATGGCCACAGACTTCGCCCCCACCTTCCAGAAGAAATTCCACGACAAGGTATTGGCTTTTTTTTTTTTTTTTTTTTTTTTTTTTTTTGCTCTTTGTTAATTGGTTTATTTAAATTTATTATTTGTATAGTAATTTTAAATTATAAATACTGTTGTTGATATCAACAGTAGTTGTAATTTAAATCAATTACTATTAACTAATAATGAAACATTCATTTTAATTAATGTTAAGGTAAAATATTGTTTTTATATTATTAATAGTAATAATAAAACAGATGTTGCATAATTTTATTTTTAACAATTTTTATATTATTATTATTATTATTATTATTTATTATTAATAATAAAACAGATGTTGCAATAAAATTTACTACTATAACCAATGATTTTATTTTTAACAATTTTTGTTGTTGATGATGATGATGATGATGATAATAATAATAATAATAATAATAATAATAATAATAATAATACAGATGGTGCAATAAATTTTACTATAACCGATGATGAAAAATAGTAGTTTATTATTGGTAATAAAATATAGTAATATTGATTTTAAAATTACTACATCTATGGTTATTGATATCATTTTATTTAAATTAATAAAACAGATGTTGCAATTTAAACTTTTTACTACTATGAATAATAATAATAATAAATAATAGTTTTTATTGGTTATAAAATATATTAATATTGATTTTTAAAATTATTACAACTACTTTTATTATCATTATTTAAATTATTTGTATTTTAAACGTTTTGTTTATGAATGGCAGTATTGAACTCCTGTTCCTTTCAGTGACTGTATTGAATTTATTTTAACAGCCCTGTTTGAGAGACCTATCCCTTTAAAGAATTTGGGTTCCTCATTGTGTACCTCTCCAATCACATTTATCATTGCTGCCTCGTGTAGGTGATCTCGGCACTTTTGCAGACCATGGAGGATCAGACGAACCCTCGCGTCCAGGCCCACGCAGCTGCCGCCCTCATTAACTTCACTGAGGACTGTCCTAAAACCCTGCTCATCCCCTATTTGGACAGCCTCGTCCAGCACCTGCACGTCATCATGGTCGCCAAACTCCAGGAGGTGCAGCCCTGTCTCTTATCCGTTTAATTTCATTTATTGGATTGGTTAAAGGGAGTTTGAATCCCAAGCTGCTCCTTTAATGAGTTTAACTCTCCTATTGTCTTGTGGAAACTGCAGTTTCTTCATCTGTTTTCTCTTCTGTTAGGTGCACAAAGCTAACGTGGTGAGATTTAGTTTGATCTGGGTTGGGGTCAGTTAAATTTCAATTCAGAAATGAATGCAGTTTCATTTCAGTAAGTTTGCTAAATTGAAATTCAGTTGACCCTCAATTCAGATGTTAAGAGGTGTTGATTTGTGTGATTACAAATGGTTTGATAGTGTGAATACTTCTCCTGCGTGCAGTGTTTGACGCTATTGGTTCACAGTGAATCAGGTTTGTGGTGACTTCGTTCCTTAATGTTGGCTTTTATTCTTCCAGCTGATCCAGAAAGGTACCAAACTGGTTCTGGAGCAGGTTGTGACTTCCATCGCATCAGTGGCTGATACCGCAGAGGAGAAGTTTGTACCCTACTATGACCTGTTCATGCCCTCCCTCAAACACATCGTAGAGAACGCGGTTCAGAAGGAGCTCCGCCTGCTCAGAGGAAAGACCATCGAGTGCATCAGCCTGATCGGCCTGGCTGTGGGCAAAGAGAAGGTGTGTCTTTAGAGGGACAGATCATGGAAAACAATTGTGATTTATTTTAAACTTCCTAAAGGTCTTTTTGTTTTATTTTATTTTTTATTTAATTAATCAACTAAATGATTTAGATTAATATAAAAGAACATTAATTTTGTTTTATCTTTTTGATCTATCCATTTTATTTAAATATTTGGGACTGTAGTACTACTTTAACCCCTTTGAGGAACTTGGTTTATTCTGTTGATACTTTACTTGGTTAAACCTTTTTTTTTTTTTAAATCCAAAAGTTGTCTTAAAGTTTTTAGAAAAGCTCTATAGCAGCTGGCATAGCGTTAAAGGAAAGGGGGGAAATTTTTTTCATTTTTTTTTTACTTGATCTCATCTAGTTTTCAGTATTTATTTTAGTTTGATTTTAATCTAATTTTCTTTTATTTTGATCTTTTTATTTTTATTCACTTATCTTACTTTTGATCTCTTATCTGTTTTATCAGTTTGTTTTTTAGTTTATTTTAATTTGTTAAAATATTTAAATTTACTTTTTTGTGATCTCAATTTAAATTTATTTTAAAATTAAACGAATAATTTATATTTTATTTTTAGCTTTTATTTTGGTGGTAATTTTAGTAATTTTTTTTTTTTTTTTTTTTTTTTTTTTTTGGTGAAATTAATGTTCAATTTATTTTACTTAATTTTATGTAACTTTGACAAGTGAATAAATCTCATTTAATCCTTTCGCTTATGCCACAAACACCTGATTTGTCCGTCCAACTCTTATGTTGTTTGTTTGCTCCTGTAGTTCATGCCGGATGCTTCAGCTGTGATGCAGCTCCTTCTGAAGACACAAACTGATTTCAATGACCTAGAGGATGATGACCCACAGGTCAGCAAAAACCAACCAAGCAAATCATAGAGACTGATTCCAAAACTAGAGTTTCTCTTATTGTGTTTTTGAGCTCTTCTCTTGTGCTTCCAGATCTCCTACATGATCTCGGCATGGGCGCGCATGTGTAAGATCCTGGGGAAGGAGTTTCAGCAGTATCTGCCTGTGGTGATGGGTCCGCTGATGAAGACTGCATCCATAAAACCAGAAGTGGCTCTCCTTGATAGTAAGTTCTGTTCCTAGTGCAAGTGAGCTGTCTGCACTGGCAGCATATTCAGACTTTCACTTAATATGATATTATCGTAATAGTGTTAGCTTAGTAATTATTAACTTAGTAAACATTGACTCTTATGGATTCATCTGGGTGTTAGTAACTTTTTGTTAGCAACTTCTGGGTGTTAGTAAACAAACCTTTTTCATCTGGCTCTCTCAGCTCAGGACATGGAGAACATGTCTGAAGATGATGGTTGGGAGTTTGTGAATCTTGGAGACCAGCAGAGTTTTGGCATCAAGACCGCAGGACTGGAGGAGAAAGCCACGGCATGCCAGATGCTGGTGAGATGGCAAACCATCCAGACATGCAATTTAAATGAACTCTCATTGTCAAACTTTAAAGGGTTAATTCACCCAAAAATGAAATTTGTCATTACTCACCCTCATGTCGTTCCACACCCGTAGGACCTTTTGTTCATCTTCAGAACACAAAATAAGATGAAATCCGAGAGGGTTTTTTTTTTTTCTTTATCCCCCATAGAAAGCAACATAATTACCACATTCAAGGTCCAGAAAAGTAGTAAAGACTACCGTGGTTCAACCTTAATGGTATGGAGCGACAAGAATACTTTTTGTGCACAAAAACAAAACAAAAATAACTTTATTCAACAACGGTCTACGATGTTTACGTGTATAGACGGTGCATTGCTTCAGTGTTCTACATCAGAACGCCGACTCTGACTGACTCCTTTTTTGGTAGTAATATAGAAACATTTACAAATAAAGCTTCATAGCTCTAATTTACTTTAAATTGTAATTTTGGCAGCCCTTGAAATAGCCCCTAGCCCAGCAATAAATACCCTAAAAATGCTCATTAAAGGACATGCCTTTATTGCAAGGATGGAGCAAGAACATAATGTCTAAAATGCATGTGCACTGTTCAGTTTAATGAAGTTAACTTTACTTTATGCCATTGCCCATAATGTACAAAGCAAACTATACGCTGAAATAACCACAACATTAACACTGAAATAAAAGCACACAGTTTGTCAATCAGATGCTCATGGAAGATGGCAGCAGTAGGATCTCTGTGCATTTTCTTTTAGAATCATCAATAATGGCTAGTAGAAAGATGTTAACTTGAGCATTTTATTTAAAATGAAAAACTCATGTCATGCATCTTACCTCATGTAGTCTGAGCAGCGCTAAAATGTTTCCATTGTGAACAAGCTATTTTCACCATGTAAATGGTGGTTTATAAGATATTTTAGACAGAACATTCGCATTTGTGTATCAGTGTTTGTATTGTGTGCTTTGATTGAACTTTAATGTAGGAAACTTGTCCACTATAGACTACTCAATATTTGTCAGTAGCCTACATTTTGGACAAGTTCAACATGCAGAACCGCTGAATTCCCAAAGCCTCGGAATCGATTCCCAGCCCTACAATTCTAAGCCTAACCAAATTATTGGCACATAATAGTGAAAATGTTCCTTTTGAATTACTTGAAAGGTTTAATTTTGTCTCTGTTGCTTTTCTTCCTCAGGTGTGTTATGCTAAAGAGCTGAAGGAAGGTTTCGTTGAGTATACGGAGCAAGTCGTCAAGCTGATGGTCCCTCTGCTCAAGTTCTACTTTCATGATGATATCCTTCATGAGACTAAAATGACCAGGTTAATGGTCAACCCATGCTGATATCTAGAGGTTTACAATGCTTTTAGACTGTTTGAAATGCACAATTTTACACCTGATTTACACTGATTCACTTTCAAAAATCTAAACTGAATGTGTATTTATAGTTTTATAATGGATAATCGCAAATATCAGCCGATTAAGGGGACTATATCAAAAGAATGAAGAGAGCATCTGCTTTTAAACAAATTTACTCTAGCTTTATTAGTTCTTTTTATTAATGCTGTTTAGTGTTTGATCACGTTAGCATTATTGTACATAAGCAGTTCTTCTATCCACTCTTCCTGGTTTACGTGGATGATCTTTGCTGTACTGTGCTGTACTATTTCAGAAGTGTTTTATTCATGCACCTGAGACTGTTAGCATCCTTAACTCTGTCTTGACGTGTGCGAGTGGCGGCCGCTGAGTCCATGCCTCTACTGCTGGAGTGTGCTCGCGTCAGAGGCCCAGAATACCTCACCCAGATGTGGCACTTCATGTGTGACGCCCTCATCAAAGCCATCGGCACCGAACCCGACTCGGACGTGCTGTCAGAAATCATGCACTCATTTGCTAAGGTAATTCATGCTGTAAACTAGGTCAATGTTTATTCTGCAGTCTGCATCCACCAGAACTGTTCAGTGGAGTACTGTATGAATTGAAAATGCTAACTGTTCTGCTATTGTAATTGAATGTCATCACTCTTAGTGCATTGAGCTGATGGGAGATGGGTGTCTGAACAGTGAACACTTTGAGGAGCTGGGTGGCATTTTGAAAGGCAAACTAGAGGAGCACTTTAAAAACCAGGAGGTCAGACAAGGTGAGTCGCACAGGAATTACTCTTCTGCTCACCAAGGCTGCGTTTGTTTGATCAAAAAATACAATAAATTGTCTGGTGACATTGCCATGACTGAGTGTGAGGGTGAAATTAGCATAGAATATGCCACCGCTTTGTTTACATTATGGTGCACCTTTTTTTTTTTTTTTTTCAATTTATATTTTTAATATAGAAGTAAAAACAGCTCCTTTTGTAAACTACTGTAAACATCTGCTCATCCAGTATGAGCTGTAGAGTCACACAGATTTCGTTGCGCTACAGAGCCCAAGCGTCAGATAAATGTCTTGTCTTGTAGAATGCTTACTCAAAACCGCCACTCCCTATACGTGGCTTCATATTTTCATTGAAACTACTTTTTTCGGGATTATTTGACTAGAAAGTTCAAAAAAGCTAGGGATGCACCAATCATGACTTTTCATGGCCATTTTGATAGCCGCATTTTTACAAGCGAAGAGGCCAATTCCGATAGCTCTGTAGCTGTCGGATAGCTATCTGATAGCTCTGTTCTGTTGCTATTTGTAATTCAACACAACCTTTGCATTATAACCACAAGCCAAACAAATATGTACACATGTAGCCTGAACGGTTGTTTTTGATTTAAATTAGATTGTATAGTTACAAGATTTAAAGCAGAAACAGAATGGTTTTTCAATTCATCTACATTTTTCTTCCAATATTTCATGAACTGAGCTTGCTGTGCCTGGTGCGGTATTTTCTCATCTTTGTGTCAAGATGATTGGGAAATTTTGGGAGTTTTAATAAGTCTGTGAAAGCACTTGGTCATTTCTGAAAGTAAAACTCTAAAACTGCTAATCCCAAACTCATTTGATAACTGTATCTGTTCTCTGCAGCTAAACGACAAGATGAAGACTATGATGAGCAGGTTGAGGAGACTTTACAAGATGAGGTAAGCTGCTCATCTAACACGCTTTTCACTGAGGTTTTCAGTGTCCGTTTGCACTGGTATTAAAGCTCCTCTTAATCTCCATGTTTCTCGTGTGTTTCAGGATGAGAATGACGTTTACATCCTGACCAAGGTGTCGGACATCCTGCACTCGATCTTCAGCAGTTACAGAGAGAAGGTTCTTCCGTGGTTCGAGCAGCTGCTGCAGCTCATTGTCAATCTGATCGTAAGTGAACTCGTTCAGCGTTCAGAGCTGCAGTTAAACTCTGCTTGTTATAAACTCTCTTCATACTGTGTTCCTGACAGTGTCCGCACAGACCCTGGGCAGACAGACAGTGGGGTCTTTGCATATTCGATGACATTGTCGAACACTGCAGCCCATCTTCCTTCAAATATGCTGAGTACTTCCTGCGGCCCATGATGCAGTCTCTCTGTGACACCAGCCCGGAGGTGAGACAGGCAGCCGCTTATGGTGTCGGTGTCATGGCTCAGTTTGGAGGAGAAAACTACAGGCCTGCCTTCACAGGTGGGATGTCCTTTGTTGCAAAAATTATACATTTAGGGCCCTATGAAGTCGGTTTTATTTTTTTCCTCAAAGTATCCCCCCTCCCCAATTTTTTTTTTTTTTTCCCAAATGTTTTTCAGTTTTACTTTTTCTGCACTCCGTTTTAAGTTAAATTTAATTTGTAGTTAGTCAAAAAGCATATCTAGTTAATTGAAACAAGTGTTATACAATTTAACAATTAAATGCAATTTAAAAAATTAATTTGAACAAATTATGCTTTTAATGCTTTATGAACTAATCCTCCCCCTGTGTTCCATTTTAATAGCTAAAATTAAATTGTTGTAGCATGTATAATTATGCAATTTAACAATTTAATTTGTGAACATTATTATTATTTTTTTTTTTTTTCCCCCTCTGGGTTCCATTTTAATAGCTAAAATGAAATTGTAGTTTAAGCATGTCTAATTAATTGAAATAATGAAACGTACAATTCAACAACAGTTTTAGTTTTAAAATAATTTGTTAGTTATTACAAGACTAACAATTTACATTAAGGCCCTATAAAAAAAAATGAATTCATAACTTCAACAGTTTAATAATTCATTAATTTTTCCAGTAATAGGGCCCTGTTTTAAAAAAAAAAAAAAAAAAAAAAAAAATTAGCAATTGTTCTGGATTTGATTTAATACAAATTTATACAATTGTAGTAATCAAACAGGCATAAAACATGAACAAT
Organism: Ctenopharyngodon idella; assembly: GCF_019924925.1. NCBI lineage: Eukaryota > Metazoa > Chordata > Actinopteri > Cypriniformes > Xenocyprididae > Ctenopharyngodon > Ctenopharyngodon idella. The sequence goes on along the minus strand of NC_067220.1, from coordinate 10,956,724 downwards.
TTAATTAATCTTTCCAAATGTAATCAAATGAAATCAAGTCATTAATCAAGTTATTTTGAGGCATATAAAGTGATGTGCAATTTACTGTTAAAACAGGAAAAATTGAGATTCTTTAAAAGTTAATTATTTTGAAACGTACATTCTACTGTACAATAGTAATGTCTGTCAAATTTGGTGGGTTTGTAGTGTAAATCTTTGGCTTTGTGTCCATCTGATAGTTCTCAAATGAAATGCTGGTGAATTGACTCTCAGCAGCTCTGCAGATGAAGTTCATGTTCTCATAGTGAGATGCAGGCGCTGAAAACACGAGCGCCACGTGCGCTTCAGTATGTTTGTAGTAGACGAAACTGTGGTGCAGAACATGCTGACTTCAGTTTTAAGTAGCAGTGTTTTTTTCGCTTTAATTTGAACGCTAGTCCATATGATTTGATTCATTGTACAGCCTTATGCTTGACTGTCAACAAATTGTTTTATTTGTTCAAAAAAAAAATGGCCAAATTCCATGACATTCCTTTCTTTACAGTAAGTTCCATTTGTGACTGGATTCGGTCCATGTTTTCTGTATCGTGGACATCATAGGGTGTCATACATGTTGTCATTGTTCTTTCAGAGGCCGTCCCGCTGCTTGTGGGTGTGATCCAGTCTGCAGACTCCAGAGCTAAAGAGAACGTCAATGCCACAGAGAACTGCATCTCTGCTGTGGCCAAAGTCATGAAGTACCGCCCAGAATGCGTCAACGTCAACGAAATCCTCCCTCATTGGCTGTCCTGGCTGCCACTCAATGAGGATAAAGAGGAAGCTGTCCACACATTTAACTATCTCTGTGACCTTATTGAAAGGTGAGCATCTGTTGCCTGATGTGAACTCTGGGAGTTTTGGATGCGGGTTTGCAGTTTGAGTTTAATGTCTGTCTTCTCCCGCAGTAACAATCCCATTGTACTTGGACCTGATAATACAAACCTTCCCAAGATTTTCACCATAATTGCTGACGGTGTTGCCAATGAATCGATTAAAGGTGAAGACGGCTGCAGCAAACGATTGGCCAATGTTATTCGTCAAGTACAAGTGAGTTTCATGTTATTTAATATGAACAGTTATTTAATTATTACAGACAGCCTAGCACCAGTAGAAATCCTTGATTGATGCAGAATTGCAAAATTCTTATTTTTGCTAAAATTTTCAGCATAGGATAAGCAATATTTTATGCTTTATTTTATTTATTTTATTGTCTTGTTTGTTCATCTGTAAGCACCAATATAACAAGTGATTTTTTTATTTTTTTTTTCATGCATTAAATATTTGAGAGAAATAGAAGCAGAGACTGTTTAAAATCATGCTTCCTCCAGTCAGAATCTTTCTTTTATAGATATAGTAAAATACAAATCTACCATATTCTGTATTATAATACAAGTTCATGTTCAAATTTGGATATAACATTTTACAATATTTACATATCAATTTTTAATGTATTTTCATTATGTACTGATGGTTGGTTTGTCACCCTAGTCATGTAGATAAATATTGCTATTTCCTTTAATGCATATTATCAAATTGTTTATCCTTGTTCTTTAAAGATCTAGCTAGCAAATACATTTGGGTATATTATATAAATATATTTGTTTTAATATATTTTTAGCATTATGTCATTATTCTTCCTCAGCTCTGAAATGGTTTAAAAAGGGTGACTTTAAAGGGTTAGTTCCCCCAAAAATGAAAATCACATAATTTACTTGCCGTCAAGCCATCCTAGGTGTATATGATTAATAAAGGCCTTCTGAAGTGAAGTAATGGGTTTTGTAAGAGAAATATCCAAATTTATAACCATAAACTATAATTACTGGCTTCCGTCTACTCCCCTAAGCTTACCCTACTTCTACATCCTATGTCATACGTCGGGTTAAAGGTTGTTTTTTTTTTTTGTTTTTTGGGGAAGAGTAACATCTGACCTGATGTATGATGGTGTCGAGTAAGCTCAGGTGAGAATTGACAAAGGTGGAAGAACACAGAATGGATCAAAACAAAACACTGGTCAGGAATTAGTCTAAAATGAGTTGGTTTTTTGTTTATGTCAGAACTATATAACTGAAAGAGTCTCATACACCTAGGATGGTTTGAGGGCGAGTAAACTATGGGTTAATTTTCATTTTTGGGTGAACTAAGCCTTTAAAATCAAATACACATGAATATCCTTGTCAAGCTTTACTTGTTTGACTTTAGGTTGACCTGAGCAGAATTTGCATGGTTCTTCAGAGTCAAATCTGTGACACTGCTTCATATTATTATTTATTTATTTTTTTTTCAGGTTTCTGGAGGCCTCTGGACGCAGTGTGTATCAGCACTCAATGAGACTCAGCAGAAGGCCATCCAGGATCTCCTGAACTCGGCCTGAGTGAACGAGCGAAGCCTTAACCCTGTAAAACAGCCCATCTACTGAGGATTTAAAAAAAAAATAATAACTTTGCACCTGGAATTCCGCATCTAGATTTTTGGCCCTTTCCCTATTTCGAGCAAAGAATCGTCATGTGACTTGAGTCTGTGTTGGGCCTCTGAGCCGTATGGACCTGCTATCTCAAAGTCTTCAACAACAACCGGGCCGAGGGTCCAGCGAGTGCGTGTGTCTCACATGAAAAAGGGCCAACGGCTTCAGAAACCCTCATCTTGAGTGGATGTGGGGGGGATTAGGGGTATGAAATGAAACTAACCGTCATCCATCGTAGTTCTTTAAGAATTTCTGGTGTAGAAATTGTGCTTTTCTCCCTTACCAGATCAGTTATAGTTGTTTTGTCACAACTCGTGTGTCTGTCGATCCTAGCCGAAGCTGATTTAAGGGTCAGTCCGGCTCTTTTCTCCGAGACGGATCGGACTGAGATGGACTCGTGTTGGTTGAGCTCGAATGCAATAGAGCGATGATTCAGCGGTCATATCGTCGACTTTTTGTTTTCTCTTTCAGGTTTTTGTTTTCTCTTCTATGCCGGTCCCAAGGGCCGGAGGTGATGTTTGGGAGAGATGGGCATCGGTTTGCTCCACATTTTGCTGATGATGTCTGTTACGGCTAACAGTGTGTCATCGGCTCTCTTAATCCATGCATTGAAATAAACAACATAGGAAAACCGGGACTCTGGGTTCAGGGCTTCTGATATGAAGGAAATGCACAGGTCTGAAGCCAGCTGGCTTATTGATGGTCACATGGAACATTTGTATGATATGCAATCTATCCTGGTTCATCATTTTACAACACTTTCAGTATTAAAGCTGCAAGACATGATGAACTCTGTGTCAGTGTTTCATTTGCTGTCTGTCAATATGTAAAGGAATCCAGTTTGCTTATTCACATTTAACTCCTTTAAATCTTACAATACTCTGATCCGGAAATCTGTTAGTCACTGTAGATGTTTGGTGCAGTAGGTTTTCTCACTTGAATGCCTGTTTTTAACCATAGTTTACAAGGTGCAATTCTTTTAAAGCAGAAACTAGAAGCTGTTTACATGGTCTTTTATGGTTTTACAGCAGGAACTAGAGATAAATAGGTTAGAAGTGTCTTAAAAGAAAGTTAAATCGTCACCAGCAGTCTATCGGTGTATGTAGTTTTCTAAAGTGCATAACTCAATATTAAGCTTGTGTGTTGTACTTGTGCAGCTTTTGTCCAATACCAGAATTTGATGCCTATAAACTCCATCATTTACTTTAACAGTTAAAGTAAAAGTTCTATCCAAAAGGATTGTGCGCAGGATTCTATTTGGAATATTAATGGGATCAAATAAGATGCTACTGGATGAATCCTTTTAACTTTTGACACAAGGTATATAAATATGTTTTGGAATGTTTCGCAGAAGTTGTAAAATCCTTAAGGATCAATTGATTTTTTTTTTTTTTTTTTTTTTTTTCTCCTACAAGTTTATTGTACCCTGATAGTATTTCATCGCTGATTCTAGCAAAAAAAATATGATTATTTCATAACTACAGTTGCGTCTATAGAATTTTGACAGCGATTTTAAAAAATATACTGGTCCTGTTTGGGAGCAATGTGTTAGGAATTTATGCATTTATTGCAAACTAAAATATCTAGTTTGAGCCTTTTTTTCCATCCTAATCCGGTCCCACTTTATATTGGATGGCTTTAACTACCATGTATTAACATTTAAATTAATGATTTGACACAATGCACTTATGTACATGTTTTTACATTGTATTTATTACAATTACCTACATGTTATTTTTGTAATTACACCTATAGTTACACTATTAACTCTTATCTTCCCTTTTAACCCATCCTTAAACCTACCTATATCACTAATCCTGACCCTAACCTTACTTGTACTCCTTTTGCAATACAAAATGAATACAGCAAGTACATTGTATTTATTTTTTGGTGTAAGTACATAGTAGTTAAATACACCTAATATAAAGTGTGACCCCTAATCTCTTGAATAATTATAAGATCTCAGTGTATTACATAAAATTACAATAGTAATATTGTAATGTATTTTTTTTGGACTGGAAGTGTTGCTTCCACAGCTTGGTGGCGCTGTTACTCATCACAGTACTTTTTAAGACTGTATAAATAGGATTTTATGTTCCTGAAAGATTTACTTGAGTTCCTTTTGATGTCCTACAGTGTTTAAAGATGTTTTAAAAACGTTTTCTTATGGTTATATGAACGTTAAGGTTTTCATTTTATCATTTTGCAGACGTTAGCTGCATTTAAAGATGTCTGATGAACGTCCAACTAAATCCCTTAGTAAAGAAAAGTTCCATGAACGATATATAAAGTTTTGTGCTAATGTTTTGAGAACATTAAGAGCAGATAACTTTGAACAAACATTCATTACTGTTACTGGAAGAACGTTTGCTCATGACTTCATGAGAGAACCTTGCCAGAACGTTCCCTGTTGGATGGTTTGGTACGATTTTGATTGCATATTAATTTATCACTTACAATAATTTGGCAGTACAAAGGTACAGTGATTATATGAGAATACTTCGGGGAAAAAATACACTTCAACCCGCGGCAACTCTATTGGTTGATCAGGTAAAGTTTGAGTCCCCCGCCAGGTGTCGCTGTTTCCATCACAGCGCTTCATGAGGCTGTAGTGCGGGTGTTGGAGGCTGGAGGCGGTGTTTTATTGTATGAATTCAGTTTGGGATCAGTTCAGTCATGGCGTCCGGGAAGACGGTGGATTGCAGCGCTTCCCGCGAATAACCGCCGATAAACTGATTCATCGCGACTTCAGCCTCTGCTCTGCGTGTTATTTTCGCGGAGTATCATTTGACAACATAGTTACGCATATATTCAGTCACAAGGAGTGTTAATTCAGCAGTAAAGGTAAGATTCTGTGTTATTTTATTGGCTCGCAATAAACCGGCAGCAAATAAGAGTTACTATTTAATATTACGATCGCTGGACACGCTGATATATTGTTGCGGTTTCCATGGTTACACGATTAAATCTCACGAGCAGCCGCTGCTGCCACGCGTCATATCGTACGTTTTTAGATTTACTGTAGTGATTTACCATAGTGCTCTGCTGTACTTTTACATTTAACACAAATACTATGGTAATACCATGTTTTGTTGGATCTCTCAAAAAGTGCTGTGGCAGTACCATGGTATAGTGATAGTATCACCACTGTAGTTTATTCAAGGTACTTCCAAGAATGCATTGGTCCATGTCCAAAAACACAGTAGTACCTTTTTGTAATTGTGGTACTATGGTAATACCATGGTTTTTGGACTTGTATTATTGCAAATGCCTTGGTATTATTTGATAGCATCACTATACTATGGTATTACCACAATACAGTTTTGTAAGGGTCACATTGCTTTTGCCTCAGCCTGTTTTTTAACTAATGCAACACAGCATATGGTATTATTGATGTATGGAATTATCATAAATATCCCAGAACCAGGTGAAACCTCAGTATTGACCCTTTTTTCTTAATTGCATTAATTTTTCACTATAAATTCATAAGAGCTGCAGTGATGTTGTGTTTTAAGTGGGTGTGTAGGTAGTCATTTGGACATTATGGGCTTTCCTTGTCACATGAATTCTTGATGTGACATACACACACACACACACACACACACACACATACAGTCAATGCAGCTTAACCTACTAACATCTGAACCTCAGGGATTACTCGACTAACCTACATCCGCAGGCCGACTGGAAGCAGACGCCTCAGCACAGATTTTGAAAGCCTTTTAACAAATTGACCATATTAAAATTATTTTAATATATTAAATATTATTTAATGTTTGAGTGGTGACTTGTGATCTTGGTAATTAAACACACTAACTAGCACATTGAGTGGTTTTTAGCATGTTTCCCAGGGTAAAAAGTACCACTTAGTAGAGTAGTAACACACCTTCTCATTTGAGGAATCATTCAACGACATATACAATGTAGTGTGCATTTAGTACTTAATAATTAGGGTGTGTCTCAATCAGCTCCCTAGGTCATGAATCAGTATACACAAATCGTCTACACAAATTTCGGACATTGTTAAAGACCCTTGCTCACTACACATTGGGACACTGATGGTGATGTGACAATCTGACAATGTCCTCATTGTACAACACCACTACTGTTATTTATGACCAACAGCAGAACTGATATATTTTTTTAATGTTATTTAAAGTACATTATGATACATACTTTGATTGTTACCTATACCTGCAACATTTTAGGTGTAAATTAATTATAAAGGTTCGCTAGATTATGTTCACTGCCTGTTTAGCGATGTGTTTATTCTGAAATATAATCAAATAACAGTTTGTTTTTTCAAAACATCTATCGCGTCATGATGTGTATTGAGTGTGTTCGCATGATTTATGTTTCGCGCTTCAGAACTTCTGTGAAGGGAACATAGTTAGCATTGATGCTCCCTGGTTTTCATGGTGCATTGTGGGACTTTTTAGGGAGCGAACGTTTCACTGCACTAGAAGGATTTTGAGACAGCCCTTAAAATGGGCGACTTCCTGATCAGTGCCCTGACTGCTGAACTAGGGAGTTGATTGAGACACACCCTTAGTTTTGGCATGTTGGTCACATCACTAATTCTCAGTATTGTTTGTAAATACTAGTATTTAGTAGGGCTGCACAATATTGATGTACAAAACAGAAATTGAATAATCAAATGTAAAAATAAAACTGCTTAGTCTTCACTGTATGAATTAAATAAACATTGATTCTTATTAAAGCTATAAAAGTTATTCAGTCAAGAGCAGTGAGTGAATTTCTCTTTGTCTTTTGTTGTTTAATTAAAATTAATGAGACCGACGTCAGCTGGTTTATTAGGCTGCTGTCACTTTAAGAGCTAATGCACGGATCCAATATACTGTTACACACGTGTTTTCCTTCTCAAATGTTTACGTTCATTTAAAGGGATAGTTCCCTCAAAAATGAAAATTATCCCATAATTTACTCACCCTCAGGTCATCCTAGGTGTATGTGACTTTCTTCTTTCAGCCAAACACAATTGGAGTTATATTAAAAAATATCATGGCTCTTCCATGCTTTATAATGGGAGTGACTGGTGTCCTAGTTTTCGAAGCCCAAAAAGTGCATCCATCCATCATAAAAGTAATCCATTTGGCTCCAGGGGGTTAGTAAAGGCCTTCTGAAGTGGAGTGATGCGTTTTTGTAAGAAGATATCCATATTTATAACTTTATAAACTATGATCTCTGGCTTCCGGTAATGGCTGTACACAAGTCGAGTTCCAGCAGAAGAGTGACCTTTGACCTGATGTATGATGTAGTATGTAGCAGTAGCGTAAGCTTAGGTAAAAGTAGATGGAAGCCAGTGATTATAGTTTATAGTTATAAATATGAATATTTTTCTTACAAAAATGCATCACTTCGCTTCAGAAGGCCTTTATTAACCCCCTGAAGCCGTATGGATTACTTTTATGATGGATGGATGCGCTTTTTTGGGCTTCAAAATCTAGGATACCATTCTCTCCCATTATAAAACTTGGAAGAGCCAGGATGTTTTATAATATTACTGCAATTGTTTGGTTGAAAGAAGAAGGTCATATACACCTAGGATGGCTTGAGGGTGAGTAAATAATGGGATCATTCTCTTTTTTTGGGTGAACTAACCCTTTAAGACATAACTGTCTGCTTATGTGAATACTCACCAAGACAGGCATTTTGACATAATTTTGTCTGTATTTGGCCATATTAGCTGCAGAAAAGAACTGAATTTGGGATCACACGCTGTCCGAGAGGTGCGTGCGAGTACCACATTGAGATCTTTTCTGCAGCTTATTGTGCTTAACATTATGCATATCACATGTATGTAACAGTCATGTGTCCAGTCTATTCTCTGATATCCGTGTCAACCTAAAATTGTGACTTTACGCAACAAATCGTTCAGTTATTTTTCGATGATTTCGATATATTGTGCAGCCCTAGTATTTAGACAATATGATAGTGAAGCAGTATCCTCAAAATGCATTTTGTGGAGTCTGGTCCTGGGCCAGCGATGTTGATCCATGCGTTCAGATGTGTCTGTTGAATCTGTCTCAGCAAATCCTCTGTTTCACGGCGTCCGCCTCGATAAACACATCTCTGGGAACTTTCAGGTAAACAAGTTGAAAGGCAGGTTAACAAGCTCAGCGAGCGTGAGTCTGGGAATGAACCCTCGAGTTGCTGCATGTATTGTGTTCCTCGTTCATTTTTCTGTCTCTGTTTTCTATGAAGGGTGTGTGTGTGTTTGTATAGGATGGAAAAAGAAAGATGTTTGTATGAGGGTGTTCAAATAAAGTAACTGTTTGGGAAGCCATAAAATACCCTTTTTTTTTTTACCATGCATGTCCTTTGAAATGGGGCCTCTCCTTGATCGTTGACTTTCAAAACTGTTTTTCTGTCAGGTTGAGTTTATAGTTGGTTTGCACTTTGGTTTTAATGAGACTTAAATTTCTCCAGAAGAACTTCCTGTTTCTTCTTGTTTATATTTGTATGTGTGACTAACCTTCATTCTGTGCACTGCTTGCTTCCTACTTTGTGCTTCCTTTAGAGTAAAAGTTTCTAGTCTGTGGCCTTTCTGCAGAGGTTTCTCTTTCACTTGTTTATCAGCGTTCAGTGTGAGAGGTGTGCACGAGGAACTGCTAATGGCCAATTATAGAAAGACGAGCTGTCACAAATCACAGCACTGCATCAGGACAGGATATAAAACATGCTTAAAACCACTCAGAATGCCATAGAAAAACCCTAGCAACATCACTGAATACCCTAGCAACTACATAGCAATGAGCTGCAGCCACATGGCAACACCTTAACAACATCTCAGAACACCCTAGCAACTACATAGCAATGTGCTTAAACCACTCTAAATGCCCTTGCAACATCCTATCAATATCTCAGAACACCCTAGCCTAGCAACTACATAGCAACATGCTTAAAACCTCTCAGAATGCCTTAGCAACCACACAACATCCCAGAACACTCTAGCAACTACATAGCAATGAGCTTAAACTATTCGGAATGCCTGAGCAACCACATAGCAACACCCTAGCAACATCCCAGAACACCCTAGCAACTACATAGCAATGTGCTTAAGCCACTCAGAACGCATTAGCAACCACATAACATCCCAGAACACCAGAGCAACAACGTAGCTATGAGCTTAAACCATTCAGAATGGTTAAAGCTCAACAACCACATAGCAACATCCTAGCAACATCCCAGAACACCCTAGCAACTACATAGCAGTGTGCTCAAAGCCTCAAACCACATTTAATGCCTTGGCAACATCCGAGCAATATCTCAGAACACCCTAGCAACAACATAGCAACATGCTTAAAACTACACAGAATGCCTTAGCAACCGCAAAACATCCCAGAACACCATGGCAACAACATAGCACTGTGCTTATACCACTCAGAATGCCTTAGCAAACACATAGCAACATCCCAGAACACCCTAGCAACTACATAGCAATGAGCTTAAATCACTCATAATGCCTTAGCAACATCATAGCAACACCCTAGCATCCCAGAACACCCTAGCAACAACATGGCAATGAGCTTAAACCACTCAGAATGCCTTAGTAGCCATATAGCAACACCCTAGCAACATCCCAGAAAACACTAGCAGCTACAAAGCAATGAGTTCAAACCACTCATAATGCTTTAGCAACCACATAAAATCCCAGAACACCATAGCAACAACATAGCAATGAGCTTAAACTACTCTAAATGCCTTGGCAACATCCTAGCAATATCTCAGAACACCCTAGCAACAACAAAGCAATGTGCTTAAACTACTCTAAATGCCTTGGCAACATCCTAGCAATATCTCAGAACACCCAAGCAACTACATAGCGACATGCTTAAAACCTCTCAGAATGCCTTAGCAACCACAGAGCAACACCCTGGCAACCACATAGCAATGTGCTTAATGGCCACATAGAACACCATAGCAGCTGCATAGCAACGTCCTGGTGACCACCAGAATGTCCTGGCAGCCATCCAAACTGCCTAGCAACAATCCTTAATGCCACTCAGATGCAACCTTATAGCAAACCTCTGAAAATCTCACTGTAATTTGTGTAGTATTGTTTCTTGATACTCTAGAATAGATTGTGTTTCACTGACTGTATTGTACAGCTGTTAGTATGGCTGATCTGATCTACACACCGTTATGGGAACAGGATCCCTTGTCTTTATGTTTGTACGATTTCCTTTGGGAAAGATTATGTGTTCTGAGACATGAGAAAACATAAATGAAGCTCCTCTGAGATGACATTACCAGAAGCTGGAGTGTGAGAAAGTCGTGTTGAATCTTCCAGCAAAAGAAGGTCAACCTGTTGAACCAGTAACAGTACAGTTCCTGTCATGTGCCTTTCAAACTATAAACCAGATTAGTGCATAGTTAAAATGCAAGCTTTACCCAAGCTTCTTTGCTTTTTTCCTTTTATAATTCCTGCAAATTTCCAAGAGGAGCTGTTAAAAAATGGGTGAACTAAAGATAGCACAAGGAAGATTAAAGATAATGACCATGCATTTGTCATCATGTTTCTGTAAGTGGGTTTTAATAGCCCTGGTTTGAATAGAAATCCAGTTCTTTATAGGAGTTTGTCAGTATATTCGGCCCTACCGTGTGTGTTTTCATTGTTCTCGTGTTCTCATGTTCCGTCTCTGCGTAATTAACGGGCCGCTCCTGTAAAGGGTTTGCTAATAGAGCTGCAGACGTTCAGTGGTTAACTCATAAATTTGATGCTGAAGACTCTGTCCTGAGCGAGTGGGTTTTGGGTGGGTAATGAAACTGCTAGCCGAGGGGGATTAAAGGTCCCACTCAATTACTCATTCAGTTTAAATGCGTGTAACCAGTAACTTCGGCCCTGGACAGGAAAGAATGGGCCCCTTTATTACGGTGTTTGTGATTGTGGACGGCCCCTGAAGACTTCATGGGAGCCTGTTGGTCTCTATCCTGTTTTAGTGTCTATTACTCTTGCTCCATTTCTTTTATTCCTTTCTTTTAAGTCTTTTTTTTTTTTTTTTTTGCTTTTGTCAGTCATTATTAACCAATACCTGGCTGTATTGTTGGTTGATAACCATGCCCAGTTGGTCTGTGTTAGTGATAAATGTACTATACATATGGCAAGTTTTGATATTTTGCTAACTACCCTTGTTTGGTTGAGTATAGTGGTTAGTGATGTACTGATATATCAGTCAGACAGATTAATCAGCCAATATTTGGCCAATTAACAGTATTGGTATAACTAACCCATGTGTGAGTTCAAAAATGTACCGACAACCTTTTAAGTGGATGGTACTTTTTTTTAAATCAACTCTTTGTTCAGAAAGTTCAAAGTTGTGAAAGTGAATTGTGTAAAATAAGTTGTTTTTATTATTATTAATTTATTAATATTTTTATTTTTTAATAAATACATATTTTTATTAATTTGAGTAAATTGTGTTGTTATTTTTGTTATTTTCTATTTATATTTATTAATCTAAATAATAAATAAATAATTAAACATGCTTTTTTGTTAAGTAAATTATGTAAAATAAGTTGTTTTTATTATTAATTCATTATTATTTCATTATTTATTTTTAATAAATAAATATTTGAATAAATTGTGCAAAATAAGTTATAAATAATATAAAAATAAAAAAAATAATATTATAATCTAACCATTAATTAATTAATCTAAATTAATTAATAATCTAAATAATAAATTAAACATGCTTTTAAAGTTAATTGTGTAAAATAATTTGATTTTATTATATTTATAATAAAATATTTACTTATTTAGATTAATAAATAAATATTTATTATTTATTAATTTATTATATAATTTATAATTTATATTATAATTCTTATATATTTATAATTATAATTGGTTGGTATTTTTATTAAAGTTATTGTGTAAAATAAATTGTTTTTGTTTTAATTTTTTATTTATATTTTATATTTATATTTAGTTATTTATTATTTAGATTAATAAAACATTTTTACTTTTTTATTAAGTAAATTGTGTAAAATAAGTTATTTATTATATTTATAATGATTTATTTACTTATTATTTAGATTAGATAAATAAATATCCATTGTTAGTTTTTTTTTAAATTATTTTTATATTGTATTCAATTTTATGTTAGTTATTAGCCCTGAAAAAATATTATACACCATCATTTTCTGAATCTCCTTTCTGAATAAAATGACATTTTCTTCGTCATCTTATATCACAGGTAAGCCCAGGTCATGTGTTTGTTACAGTGAACATCTCACGCTTCCTTGTTCCCTTGATGAACAAAGCCTTGTAAATGTCTGATAAGCTCTATTTATCAGCCCTTAACCTCATCTACTGTAGTCACTGACATAATACCACAGGATAGACTCCCAAACACAGTGGGATCAGTGATGTATGGTTGAGGAGATTCCAGTGCTGGGGTGGGGGGCGGTTCTGACTGTGTAAATGCAGAAACCCCCTCATGCTTGTTAACCTGTTGTGACTTGTCTCTAGCACACATCTGAGCGCTGGTGAAGAATGGAATTCTTTGGGAATCAGATGAGAGTTCAGTGTCTGGATCAGAGAATCAATCATTGCTGGAATGTGTTTGTTTATTATTGCTCCAGTTAGTGTTACTGAAGTAATCAAAACACTGAGCATTGAGGTTTAGTCTTCTTTGCGTCGTCCTGCAGTATTTGTCCATTTTTTTTAAATTATTTACAACTTAGAAAAGATATATAATTTTACAAATTAATTAATGTGTTACTTGCTGTTTCTTTGCAATTATTTGTGAAATTTACTAGCAATTTATGAGTGAACTGTTTCAAAGTAAATCCTACACCATTTGATTCAGTGTGTCTGATAGAGTTGCATGATTGTGAATTAATTGAGAATCACGATTTATTTGTTTAAAATAGAGTACATGATTCACTAAACAAAATAACTTAATAATTTACTAGAGGTTCTGACAATGTTAATTGCTGCAGTCTATTTAAAAATATTTAATTAATTTGAAATATATATATATTTTAAATTCAGTCACTTCATTTGTTTCATTACTGGATAGATCAGCATTTTTGAATGAATCTCTTAAATTAATGATTCAATGACTCATTAATAATGACTTCACTTGTTTCATTACTAGATGAATTTGCATTTTTGAAAGAATCTCTTGAATGAATGATTCAGTGACTCACTTATAAAAACTACTTGTTTCATTACTGGATGAATTAGCGTTTTTGAACAAATATCTTGAATGAGTGATTCAATGACACTCATAAAGACTTCACTTGTTTCATTGCTGGATGAATCAGCATTTTTGAACGAATCTCTTGAATAAATGATTCAATGATTCACTCATAAAAGGACGCATCGGCGCTGCACAGACGGATCGTCATATGACATCAAAGTGCTGCAAGACCGATTCAAAAGCAGAGGTGTAGTATTGTCTCCAAATGCTCTCACGGTACTTTGATGTCATACGCCGATCGGTCTGCGCAGCACCGATGCATCTCGAACAAGCCTAAAGACTTCACTTGTTTCATTGCTGGATGAATCAGCGTTTTTGAACAAATCTCTTGAATGAATGATTCAATGACTCACTCATAAAGACTCATTTCAATGCTGGATGAATCAGCGTTTTGAACAATTAAATGATTCAATGACAAATACATTTTTTAACAGTCACTTGTCACCACCTACGGGTGTAACGATGTAACTGATACAATCTTTATTTGACTCCTCAAGTAAGTTACTTTCAAAAGGTGTTTTACTCTATTTAGATCGCTACCATAGACATCAGTGTTTAAATCTGAACTATAACCGTTTATCCCAGTACAGTATCCCACTACTGTGATAATTTGAATTATTGTAACACAGAAATAATAATACGGTGTGGTTTGTGAAGCTGTTTCATACCTATACATGACAGCTGCTCTCTCTGGCTCTCTCTAAATGTTTGCTGTAATCGTACTTGTCAAAGAATTAATAGACAGCCAAATCGTTGTCGTTTGGGTGTTTGGGTGTTTGAATCGAGATCTCTATCTTTTAAATATTAATAATGCAGCTCTAGGGTCTGGTATTTTTAGATGAACTAATCTTTGTGTCATTTGCATGCTCTGTATGCAGAATTGAATCATGATCCTTTGCTTTGTCATGCAGCAGTGCCGTTTTTCACTTGTCATGTTTGTTTACCGTAGCCTATGTAAATCCCCTGTGTTGAGTAGACACGGGAAAATGCTACTGTACATGTTCGTTTGTGCTGTACTACTGAGAGGTCTTTTTTGAAAGATTGAAAGTGTTGTATCCGTGGCAACCACTTTACATTGTCATAGGAGAAGCTTTTTAGTGGCATGAGCTGAGCGGATAATTGGTCTCTCATCTCTCTTTGATACAGAAGCACAGTTTTTACGTTTGATTATCCAGTGAGGCATATGTGTTTCCTTAGATTGGGAAGGGAAGTGTTTTAAGGCTGTCATTAGCCTCAATGGTGAAGTTTGGCCCATTTGTGATTCCCATAGTAAATAATTCTGTGTTTGAGCTATATGTGTTTTTCATTGGTTGATATCTGAGAGCAGACTGGTAGATACCTGTTATTTATTCAGAAAACAACTCAGCAACATCAACGCCAGAACATTTGCCAAAATGCAGAGAAGGAAAGACTATAAATCTTCGGTTTATGATTGCTGTTAACAGATTGATGTTCACAGAAATGCTCTATTAAAATTTTATCGAATAACCCTTTTAATGAAGGTAAATGAGGCTCTGGGCTGGTTCCTAACCGAGGAGGCAGCTCTCCGAGTACTACGCACAGAAGTGGGACTTATTTTGTGGTGTTTACTTTAGAGACAAATATAATTCTGCTGAGTTCCTTATAATTTAGACCCTTAAAATGTAGTCATTTACAGCCATTATGCTTTTCTCCTTCACTGAATTCACCTTAAAAGGCTTTGAGTATTCCGGAGGACGTCCGTAAGAGGGTTTAGATGTAAGTGGGCAAATTTGCATTTCATTAAGTTCTCAGTTCCTCAGAAAGATGGGTTAGCATGAGGAACGAACTAGTAAAAGATGTACCTTAGTTTCCATCTTTAATGAAAATTTCTTTTATAACATGCTTCAAATCATATCTCCCCATTTAGTTAGTTAAAGTGGAGGTCTATTCAAGTACACAAGCTTATAATCCAGTCATCATGTTGGAGGTGCAGTGTGCGATCAGGTTCTTTAGGGTTAGAAATCCCTGGATTTAATGCCTCTAAACCCTTCCTAATGATTTCCTAAATCCTTGAACTCAGCGTATTTCAATGGTGAGAGATGGCGGGCCTATTGTTTGATTTTAAGCCGTCACTACAGTAATAAGGATTTGATGAGTTTGGATGAATCCACGTGTTTCCTATGGGATGCTCCCATTGGAATCGTTGTGTCCTTTTTATTGTATTTATGTCCATAATGTAAAATATTTCACCTGCAGTTGGATTCTGGTGCAAAAAAGAAATTCTTCATTATTGCATTCTTCATGTGTAGCAAATATATAAGAAGTGGTTTAACATTTTTTGTGAAAGTATAATAATTATATCCGGACAGAATTTAATTTCTCAGAGATGAAAAACAGTAATGTGCTCCATCCATCCATCCATCCACCTACCTACCCATCCATCCATCCATCCATCATTTTTAAATAAAGTCCATCCATCCATCCATCGTCATTTTAAATAGTTCATTAATCCATCCATCCATCCATCCATCGTCATTTTTAAATAAAGTCCATCCATCCATCCTTCCATCAATCCATCGTCATTTTTAAATAGTTCGTCCATCTGTCCATCCATCCATCGTCATTTTTTAAATAAAGTTCATCCATCCGTCCGATGGGCTTAAAACAATAAAGTATGTCTGTGAAACAAAATGTTTTATTAAATGTTTGTTCTAACCCTATTTTTTTTTTTAATTGCATTTTAGTTTTTGCATTTTGTTGCATTGCATTTCATTGCATTTCATTGCATTTTATTGCATTTTATTGCATTGTATTTACCTTTGCGTTTACAAATTTGCCAGACCTGTTGCCGTCAGGTTCATTTGTATGGTTCTCTTCTTTACCAGTGGTTGTTGTTGTTTTTAGCTGGTTATAACTAACAGCTGTGTTTATTTGGATAGCTGGCAGCCAGGCAGAATGAGAGTTAACATCAAGACGTGTGTGAGAAATTGCCATAGCAGCACAAGTAGTTTACTGCAGAAATATACATTTCAGGAATCATAAATCATCCTTGGCATTTTCCAGGGCAGCACAAGGTTGGAATTCCAGCTGCAAAAAAGGAAAACAATGTCAGTGGCCTGTGTGATCACCAAACCAGCCTTACAGAAAAGTGCTGTGGAGATACCATGGTGCAGATTCTGTGTTTAGGGTTATTATTGAAGTGTTTGCAAACTTTTTGGCCCTCATATAAATGTTCAAATGGTTTCTGTTGTCAGGTGGGTTTGCAGCAGTATGGTGGAGCCAGAGGAGCGGCCCTCTGTGGCGGGCCAGAGGCTCGGGGCCCCTGAGAGCATGGGCATCAGCACACTGGAGCCCGGCCAGCGGCCCCCCACCATGCCACCCGGCAGACAGATCTCCATCCGGGTCCAGATGCTGGATGACACTCAGGAAGTCTTTGAGGTTTCGGTAAGGCACCGTTTGCTTTCTACTTTATTTATTTATTTATTTATTTTATTTTATTGCATTTTCCTCATTCTATTGCATTGCATTGTATTTTATTGTGTTTTATTGCACTTTATTTTATTTTATTGCATTTTATTATTGCACTCATTTATTTCACCATATTGCTTTTTATTATATTTTAATTAATTGCATTTTATTTTATTTTGCTTTGTTTTTGCATTGCATTTTGCTTTGTTTTTGCATTGCATTTTGCTTTATTTTATTGCACTTTATTTTCTTTTACTACACTTACTCATTTTTACCTTGTTGCATTTTATTGTATTTTATTTAAATTTTATTGCATTTTATATGAAAATTTTTTTTTTTTAAATATTTTTATAATTGATTCCAAGACAACGTAGTGGACAACGTAATGAGGTCACGTGACAACAGTGTAGCATACTATTGTTTGAATTGTTTGTTGCATAAAGCATACTAATTTGTGTTATTTTTTTTAAAAAAAGAGTAGGCGGTAAGCTAATTTTCCATTTCGAGCACAGCCCAGGTTTAATTGTGTGGTAAAAACCCTGCAAAGATGCTAAAGCGTCTGCTGCTTTTCCCCTCAAGTTTAGACTCTTTTGTGTTCACTTGCCCTCTCGTTTCGTCATTTAAGCTCCGTGGGGAATGGTAATGATGTTAAAAAGCTCAGTCTTGTTCACTAATGAGAAAATGCCCTCATTGATCGTCACCAAGGGAGCCATAAGCTCCTCAGGCATGTTGGGTAAGTGAAAAGAAGAAGAAATCCATCAGAATTCATGACTGAGAGCTCGACAGGAAAATATAACATATAATATTAACCCGTACTGAAGTAAAAGCAGTGAGGAAATGGACAGCTGCTCATTCTGTTATACCTGACTCTTTGTTCCTCTGGTTTGTGATATGTATACGGGCCGTTGGAGACACGCCCTGCCCTCCGGTGATGCCCTGTGGGCCGGTTGTTGACGATCATGCGCCACCTGACACAGTTTTAATCGCGAGATAAGGCCTATAAAAGCGCTGTGCTCTGTTTTGTGGCCGTCTGTGTTGAGAAATGCCTCGAGGTGGTTCAGTAAACACTGTCAGTCTCGCTTAAATTGATTTTTGGTTTCCTGAGGTGATCAGTCTCCATCCAGACTTGACACCTGACTTGTGGAGAATGGATCACCTGCAGTTTCATTTCATTTGTTGTCGACCAGCAGGGCTTTTAGTTTGGTTTACCTGGCTTGATGCTTCAGCTCGGTGTTTGAATCAGTCGAAAGCTTAATTTGTTTCCATTAATCGCTGATTGTAAACTCAACTTACAATTGTATGTAGCATTTGATTATATTATACTTGAAAGCTGAATATGTGATTTTGAGATCTGCATCAGTCAATAAACCTCCTAACCATGTCCATATAAGTGTTATAACTAACATTTTTGTCAGTTATAAAATCTACCAACAGTCTTATGAATAAATAATGATGTTTTTCTGCTTTCAAATAATTTAAATAAATTTCTGTTATATGCTAAAAACCTCCCCAAACATCTAGGAAAGACATCAAGAACACCCTAGCAAAAAATAAACAGTTCAGTATGTGTCTATTATTATAACAGCCACCGTGCTTGATAGATATATTGGCATCAGCCGTTGAAAACCCATTTGATTTTACGGCTGTCATTAGCCACTCTCACTAGTCGTGTGTATTCATAGCTGATGTGAGGGAAGAATGCGGCTCTTTTCTTCTTTTTCCCAGAAAAATCCTTGAACAGCTGCTTTCCGACTGAGCCATAGAAAAGCCACTGCACTCTTCTCCAGATCTCTAAAGTGAATCTGACAGCCTGAGCCGCACGTCACCTCACACACCTGCTACACTGCACACCCTCTTTGGGCAGGAATTAATAATGAAATGGATAAAAAATGATGAAAGACTTTATCTGTCCCCCAAAGGCCAGAGGTATAAAATCATAAATATGTATCATACGCTTGTGACTTTGTGGAATCAGACTCTCTCTGTGTGTGTATTTGTGATGGAAGGTTTCGTATTTTATACACGTTGAGGTTCCTTTTTATGGAGAATTACAATTTCCTGGTAATTTACTCACCCCCATCTCATCCAAGATGTTCATGTCTTTCTTTCTTCAGTAGAAAAGAAATTATGGTTTTTGAGGAAAACATTCCAGGATTTTTCTCCATATAGTGGACTTCACTGGGGTTCAACAGGTTGAAGGTCCAAATTACAGTTTCAGTGCAGCTTCAAAGGGCTCTACATGATCCCAGACGAGGAATAAGAGTCTTGTCTAGTGAAACGATCTGTCATTTTCTAAAAAAAAATGCTAATTTTGCACTGCTCTGTGATGCGCCACGCATCACATTGGAAAGGTCACGCGTGACGTCAGCAGAAGTACTGCGATAGGGCGAAAAACTCCATCTCATTTTCTCCTCCAACTTCAAAATCATCCGACATCGTTGTTTTACCTTTTTTTTGTAAAGGCCGTTTGACTTAAGGGGCTTTCAAACCGAATTTTACTAGGAACTCCGTTATAGGAACTAGCCACTAGGATAGTTCCCCGAGAACTAATTTCTCCCCAGGGGCATGTTCCTAGTTGCATTTGCACCGGCAATAGGAACTATGAAGCAGCCAACAGTGGCATCTTTAAGTGTGGCATTTACAAACACTAAAAACCGGTGAATGGAGGATGCCGTGATCGGAGCTCTGTTTGTTGTGTGTCGTGGGTTTCGTGATAACAGAGATGGAATGTAAACGCATAATTTACACGGCTGAAAGAGCAAAAGTGGGGCTAAAAGACAATCTCCTATGACAACTTTCAATATTGCATATGATCGAGGTGGAGAAAATAACACAACCCTGCAGACAACAGGTAAATGCCATTATCGCTGTTTTCTATGTTCGTGAAGTAAATATGTTTGCATGGCTTTTTAAAAATTCCGGGTGCCGGTGTTTGACATGCGTTTGACCAATCAACGTACACTTACGTCACTGATAGTTCCTATAGTCCTGTTTTAGACCCTACTCTGAAGTAGGAGCTAATTTAGTTTCCCCAAAAGGAGTTCCTAGAACTAAAATCGCTCCTAGTTCCTGCGGTGCGAACACTGAAAAATCCAGGTACTTCAACCAATAGTTCTAGGAACTATGAAGAGGTTCCTCCGGTGCGAAAGCCCCTTTAGTCTTTGCACGGTCGCTTTGTAAACACTTGCTCAGTACTTCCGCCTACATCACGCGTGACCTTTCAGAAGTGATTACGTAATATGTGGCGCATCGCAGAGCAGTGTATGTATGTGTTTATATACACACACACATACATATAAACACTTGGAATAAGATGCACTTATGAATCATCCACAATAAGACCAAACGTTTGATTTCATGCTGACTCTGTAAATTTGTTATTTCTGTTGTTAATCTGAAAGTTCACTATATATTTGCACTGTTGAGCAAAATAGGAGCAAAGGAAGCTCCCGGAATCATTTAGATAAGACGACCTGATGGTTCTGAAGTTTGATCTATGTTGGAAGGATGTTGTTGGCTGAACTTCTTTAGTCTCACTGACCGGAGCATGCTGGGATTGGAAAGGGCTGATTTCCTGTGGGAACCCAGAGCTTCTTTGAGGGTTTGTGCTGAGAATGATTTCATACTGGTGTCGACTAGAGTTGCTAGTGCTGGCGTGTTTAGATGAACATGTTTGTTTCACTAAAGTTACATCTTTGCAATCGACATAATACGCTGGCTTTCAAAAGTTAGAGGTCTGTAGGCTTTTTAAAAATGTTTTTGTTTCTGCTCACCAAGGCTGCATTTATTTTATCAAAAATACATAAAAAATTATGAAATATGTTTACAATTTAAAATAACTGTTTTCTATTAGAATATTTTAAAATGTAATTTATTCCTGTGATCAAAGCTGAATTTTCAGCATCATTACTTGTCACATGATCCTTCATGATCCTTCAGAAATCATTCTAATATGATGATTTACTGCTCAAGGAACATTTCTGATTGTTATCAATGTTGAAAACACTTGTGCTGCTGCTTCAAATTTTTGTGAATTTTTTTTTTTTTTTGTTTCAGAATTCTTTCATTAATAGAAAGTTAAAAAGAACAGCATTTATTTGAAATATAATCTTTTGTAACATTATACATTTTTCAATTTAATGTGTCCTTGTTAAATAAAAGTTTTAAAATCGAGCCAAGAGCCTAATGTTACTGCTGGTGGTCCTCATGGCGAGGGTTGTCATCATCATAGTGCCCTGCTGCAGCATTCAGGATATCCTGTTTGATGGGATCTCAATAAGGAAATCCCAATAGTCCTGGCACAGTTCCTGTTTCTAAGTTCACATACAGATCACAGAATTAACAAGGTTTTGTCATCATAGGATGACATATATTAGATTTGTATTAAACCTTTTCACAATCCAATAGAATTTCAGCCTTTTTTAATACCATACATGGGTATTTTTGGACGTGCTACAATATCAGATTAGTATACCTTTTTATTCAGTCTTTGAACATGGTATATAAAATGCCAAATCAGCACAGGTTAAAAGTGTTAAAAAGTGTCCTCAGGCTGTTTTCATCTCATAATTATTTATAATTATTCTGCATGCATAATATTTTAAGCTATCCGGTTATGGAATTACTCTTATTTAACTCTCTATTTTTGTGTTAGTTGGCAATTACAAACCCACAGTACAGCAACGGCTCATTGTCTAAATTGGCTTAATGAGGGTGTTTGACAAAACTGCAGCTTTTCCAGCAATAGCTGATTCAGAGATATAAACATTCAGTCTGCTTGCACAGCTCGTTTTGAGTTAACCATATTAGGCTTTGGTAAAGGGCAGCTGTAATGAACTCTAACCAAGACAGTTACACATGGGTTGTGTGTAGTTATGCTTTCTAGCTAATGCTCTGGTTTGTTGAAAAAGAGAGAAAATGCAGAGTATTCCTATAATGGAGGGTGTGTCATGATGTTTGGGGATGTTATTGGATGCTTGGAGTCTGTGGTTTCCTTCTTCATGCAAGACTGTCATTTAGAATTGAGAAAAAAGAGGTATGGTATACAGACTGTATTTTTAAGACAAAAACATTGGCCTCAGATATTTTTACATACATTGATGAATCTCATGAACATGTCCACGTCATATTTAACCCCAAAATATACAATCAAAAATAAGAAATTATATGTTGCATAAAGACAGCAAAGTACGTTTTTGCAGTGTGACTTTCTTGAGGATTATGCACTTTTGAATCCCTAAATTCTCATTATTATTGTCATCGTTCTTATGATGTTATTATCTAGAAACATTAATGATATATTATGATTGCAAAGTGCAATTGTAATTTGGTAGTGTTTAGTATATATTATGTTTGATTTATGTTTTTAATATTATGATTTTAGTGGAAAAAAAACAGGAAGATTTGTATTACTGTATTACAGTAATAAGAATTTAATTGAAATGTGCTTAATTATCATAGAAATAAATTGTCCTAAAAATGAATATTGTTTTGAATTTTTTAAAATTATTCTTAGTTTATATATATATATATATATATATATATATATATATATATATATATATATATATATATAATATTATTCACAGAGAAATTCTCCCATATATTTAAAAAAATGTTTTTATATATTTTATTAATTAGGATGACAAATAACTAAATTTCATAAAGAGATTCTCCCATATATTTTTACAATTTTTAAAAAATAATTTTTAATTGTTATTTAGGATGACAAATAATGAAATTTTGTAGAGAGATTCTCCCATATATTTTTAAAATACATTTTTATAATTTTTATTTTTATTTAGGATGATAAATAACTAAATTCCGTAGAGAGATTCTCCCATGTTAAGGATAACAATCTAGAATCAACATTCCAAGTATTTCAACAAAGTAAAGAAGGATTTCTGCTTGGTGCTTCTATATAAGTTGCAGTTTTCTGTGAAGATTCACAGTGAAAACTGCCTCTCTGCTCTCCCAGATTGTCCAACAGGAAGAGACACGGCCCTTACAGGAAAGCCGGCACACAACACGGACACGGGCTTGGGCTCACATTGTGTGAACCAAATTAGTTCTTTGCCATTTGCATATCCAGATTGTCTTGCTATCTGAACATGTTGCAGCGCTGACATTATTTACGTCCACTGAGCGTAGCTGATGTTTTACTTCACTACCTTTCAATTTGAATTTTTGGAGCGAACGGCCATTCAGAAGCTCTGAAGCTTCACTTTAGTTTGGCTCTTTTGTCAAGGTTTATTTCTTATTCAAAGAATTCATTTTTTATTCAAAGAATTACCCTGCAGTTGTGTTGTCGGTACAACTGAGAGAATTTCATGGTCTGATCGCTTTTATTTCATTCCCTTAAATTAACTTTTTTGGGTTATATATAATATGAATATTTTCTCAAAGTTTTATTTTCAGTAACAGAATTCAAAGTGGTCTATTTTATGTACAGTCAAACCAAAATGTAGTCAGACAGTAGTCAAGTGCTAACCCATGAAAATGTACTGTACTTGTTAAATGAAATAAATATATAAATATTAATATTAATGTATTAATTATACCTTAATTTATATAGTGCATCAACTAACCAAAAGATACAACTTTAAAATGTAAAAATGTTTTAGTAAATGTAGAAAAAACTATTGATATGGATTTTTGCCGATAACCGGTTGTTCCAGCAATCGGTTATCGGTGTTGATTTAATCGGAAAAATAAATTAGTCAATCTCTAATATATATATATATATTATTTAATGACCAATGCTGATATTTGGAGAACATGTTGGCTTATATAATGCCTCTACTTAATGGATATACAATTTACTGATGACAGATTACAAGTTTATTTTAATACAATAATAATAATTAAAATAATACTTGGAATTGATAACGCAGACCATCACAATTAACTCAAATTTGCCAAAAACTGGTTTATTAAACATCTATTTCATAACATGGAATAACTCCTACTTAATCTTATTGTCTAATTATTAGTTTATTTATTACTCACGTAAGGCATGAAATCTACGTTCAATTTGTGCATTTTCATCTAACAACAATGTTTATAGTGTTTGTTCACCTACAATGAATTTCTGAAATGTCCCGTTGAATGTTTTGAACATCGTTTAGAAGATGTTTTGTGACATTTATAATAGTACTGGTAAAAAATAAGCACAATTTATGTTTGCAAATCATCTGGAAAACACAACGCTGTGTTTGTATTGTCGAAATTCCCTCAGCAGTGCTAAATCGATTGTGTTTCTAGTAATGGCATCTGTCAGTGGTGTTACCTGATCATCTGTGAGTGTGTGTGTGTGGATGTGGTTATGTAGACGCAAGTCCTCTGAGACAGAAAACCACTGTAGTAGCAGCATCTCACAGTCTGAATAATTCACACGGGCAAAGGTGCATCTGATGTTACACGGTCACAGTGAGGCTCACATCCTGTCGGACAGGGACATTTACTGGCTACACTGAATCACAGAGGCTTCGAGTGTCAGTACACACACAAACATGTTCAAAATATCTGTGATACCATAGCAACAGAGAATCTAAAGATGCACTAGATTTGATAGTGTTCTAGCTAACGCAAGTCTGTTGCATAGTAACTGAATCAGATTTACACAAAGTTTGGGGTTGGCAAGATTTTTAAGATGTTTTTGAAAAAAGTCTCTTGCTCACCAGCACTCAAAATGTTGAATTGTTGAATTTACTTAAAAAAGCAGTGTCAAGTGGGTTCCACGCAACTATATTGAGTAATTTGTACAAATAATAATTTAGTTGTATGAACAAAAGAAATTCAAGTAAAGCTGACAAAGTTTCTTTGATTAAATACAAATCATGAATCATTGAATTTGTCACTGTTACATAATATTTATATGTGCAGTTTACTTAATGTTATGTTAAATTTATAAAAGTTTATTACACAACGTGAACACATTTATTGACTTAATTTACCTTATTAAATTAATAATATGCTCTACAAAATGCACTCAAAGAATAACTTGTTGAACAAACTCAATTTAATTTAGTTTAATGTGAACAAGAATGGTTTGAGTGAAACTAACAATAAGTCCATTTTTTTTGAGTAAAGACTGCATTTATTTGATAAATACAGTAAAAATAGTGAAATATTATTACAATTAAAAATAGCTGTCTTCTATGTGAATATATTGTAAAGTGTAATTTATTTCTGTGATCAAAGCTAAAATTTCAGCATCATTACTCCAGTCTTCAGTGTCACATGACCCTTCAGAAATCCTTCTAATATCCTGATTTGATGCTCAAGAAAGCTGTGATACATTTTTTCAGGATTCTTTGATGAATAGAAAGTTCAAAAGAACAGCATTTATTTGAAATAGAAATCTTTTGTAAAACTATAAATGTCTTTACTGTCACTTGTGATCAGCTTAATGCATCCTTGCTGAATTAAAGTATTTATTTCTTTAAAAAGAAAAAGACTTGATGACCTTGAACTATTTCACTGGTCCCTTCACTTTAAAGTCAACATGAAACAAACTATTTTACCTGTGTAATGTGGAAAATTTCCAAGTGAAAGGAAATTTGACAAGAAAAATTTGATGGGACTTGATTTTATGTATTGAAATTGCCTGCCATTCTGTGAATGTTATGTAATCATGTAATCAATAAAAATGTAACTGTAGTCTGAGTATGAGCATTTTAACCTAATATATAACCTAATTACAAGTATATAATTTTTGGAATCTGATTAAATAATCCAGATTACGTGTAATCAGTTGCTACCCAGTCTGTTAGTTCCAGTTTACCTCTCTGAATGGAGTTCAACATGAATTAGCCTGCTTAGCCCCCCGCTGAGACTCCCTCAGGAGCGAGCAGACCGTGTTTGGCTTCCCCTTTATTGACATGACCAAATGAGATGTGTGACATGGCCACTACCTCCTCCTAAATCCTCTCCTGAAGATATCTTGAAATAGATCCTCAACTGTAGGGTTGCTAGTGTCGGTTAAGCCGGCTAGTTGTGAAAAGGTAAAGATGGCTCTCGGCAGATGGATAATCTCTCATCTGTGTGTCACCAGTTCATCCTTTATCCTTCATTCCTGACCTTAGCTGGCATTTTGAAGGATGTGTCTAGCAGAACGGGTGCTGAATAGTTGTCATTAATTCATCAAAAGTGTCTGCATATATTAAAACTTGTATTAAATTACTTGTTTTATATAACTGAGTTATTACATAAATTGTTGTTTTTCAGTTCAATGTGACAATTTACATAGAATAGTTGGCAAAAGTCTAATAAAACTAATAAAAAAGTTTTATTAGTTAATGCATTAAGTATCATAATCTTTTAACGAACAAATCATTTATTAATGTAGGGTAAGTATAGTATTGTCCATTGTTAATTTATAACACACTGCCATTTTAAGATTTTAAGATTTTTTTTTTTTTTTAATGTCTTTAAAAGTCTATTCTAAGGCTGCATTTATTTGACCAAAAATACTGTAAAAACAGTAATATTGTGACATTTATTAAAAATTTAAGATTGTCAATGTTAATAATATTATCAATATTTTTTGTGGAAATTTTGATATAGGATTCTTTGAGAAGAAAGTTAAAAAACCAGCATTTATTTGAAATAGAAACCTTTTGTAACTTTATAAATGTTTTACTGTCACTTTTGATCAATTTAATGCATCATTGCTGATTAAAAGTATTAATTTCTTTAAAAAAATAAATACAATTTTTGTAAAGAATAGTTTTACAAATGAATGCAACAATTTGCTTTTTTAAATAAAAGTTTTGCACATAGATTTGTTCTGCATGTATTTCTACACACTTTATTGTCAGTATACTGACTACTATTTTGTAAAGATAGTATGTGATATGCAAAATGCAGTGATAATGCTTTAAAGATCACATTATCTCATTATGTATACGTATTTTTGATCAAGCAAGTGGCATCCAGTTATATAATTTGACTTTTTTGTTTTTCTTTCATTTTCCCCCTCTTTCAAATATTGACTTTGTTTGACCAAGCACTTGCCCAATTTTGGATATTCACACTACTTTGAATAGGTCAAATATTGAGTCATGAAGTTGATATTACTTAACTGGAAATGGATGATTTAGTAGGGATTTATCTTGTGGGAAATAGTTTCCCAGTGAGTTCTGATTGTATACTGCACATTTTGGCAAATGTAATGTAGTATTGTTTTTCAGTGCGTACAGAAAATGTCCATATTGTGCATTGTAACCTATATACTACTGAAAATAGCGCAAGTATTATGCTAATCCAAAGCTGTCACTTTTATCTAGAGGATTGACGAGTAATGAATGGGATCAGTGGTGGTGCGTATACGCTAACCACTAGGCCACATCTGTTTGTTTAAAAAATATGAAATGCTTTTGTTTAAGTACTTTTTGCCTCTCCATGGATCATCGTAATAGCCAGGTACCGCTATTATGGCACATATTCCCAGCTTAACTGTAATATCTTCCCTTTCCCACTGACAAAAGCTTAGCAGTGCCAAACCCTGCTACCTCATTACGCTAAAGCTAGCATAATGCATGCGGCTAATGATGGAAAAGCTTGTTTTTGGGTGAATCTTTGATGAATAATGCAGCAGCGCGGTCTCATGAATGCACTAATCATCTCTGGAAGCGAAGGGAAGCCCGAGGCCTCAGCCGTCACGGGATAATCCCCTCAACAATCCCACAATCCCGTCTGCTTCCTGCCCCTCCAATCCACCAGTATTCCAGCTAACGGGATCATGGCGGAATGGGCCAGTGTTGACACTAGATGGAATGTGCTTAAATCCTGCTCATGTATTTATGATTACACGTAAACCTCATGAAGGGTCGGGATTGTTTCAGTGTTTTGAATTGCACAGCGAACTTGGTGTGTTATTGTTCAGGTAGCTTGATATAAACGTCAACAGTTTAACTTGACATTAGTTGTGTAGCTTAAAGCAATACTGAGAATACAAAGCGTTTGTGTTGTGTTATGAATTGTTTTGACAAATTTTGACGCAATGTTGTGTGAAATTGCATAGCTAGAATCTTCTGCATTCACATAACATTTGCTTACCTGATGTTTTTACTCAAAGATGATGCTTTCCAAATGATGCAGGTTGTTACTAGCATAAAGCTGTTAACTTTCTTTTAAATCTCAACTGATTTACTGTTTATATCATTGCACAATATCAACTATATTATCACAGCTCTATAAAGTTGTATATCTTTTTTCATACATACAGTAAAGCGACACAGTATATAGTAAATCTCAACTATATGACTGTTTATATTGTTGCAAAATGTAAACTATATTATCGCCCAGCTCTATATATAAAGATAGATATCTAAATATATCCAACTTCATTTGCATACATCCGTCCATACCGTTCGTCCGCCCATCCATCCATCCATCCATCCATCCAAATATAAGTATATCCAACTTTATTGACACAAATAATACTCACGTAAAGCAAAATATAAATATATCCAACTTTATTGACACAAAATACTCACGTAAAGCGAAATATAAACTTATCCCGCGATATATACAATATAGCAAATCTCAACGGCTTAATTGTTTATTGTCACAAAATGTAACTATCACCCAGCTGTTAACCAGTTTAGGCTGGTTTAAGATGTTATTTCAGCATGAGCTATAATATTTTGGATTATGGTTACCTTAGTAAATTGTCAAGGAATTGTTTGCATGCTGAATTTTATAGATAATACATATAATAAGCATAACTACTTTTATTATAACGCATATAGTTAGCAAATGTTTTTTATGTGCGCAAAACATCAGTTTTACAGTTGAACAATGCAGGGATTTGAAGCCAGTGATTATGTGGCCCTTCTTAACAATTTCATTTTGTTTATATTAAATATTAGCTCTCATTTCACAGCTTCACTCATGGCATATCTGTATTTCCTGAATGTTTCATTCTTGTATAGGAAACATAACAGTGTACAGCACACAGTTGAAGGGGTGGTGTTTGTGAGCCTGTGGTGATTCTGACATGCCTACCTCATGCTGTTGATCGGTACATGCTGGTAATTGCTGTTTTCCTGCAGTAATCATCACAGACTGACCGCAGCGGCTGGCACTCGCTCCCACTCCTCTTCGGTTCTTTTATCTTTGATTTAGCACCACAGGAAACATCAACCGACCTATTAAACGCTGCTACCAGACCAGCCCAGTTCCTGAACCCCTTTACTTCTGAACATGTGCTTTGATAGGAGGTTTCTGGGGCCGGATCCACGAAAATCTTCTTAAGAAAGAATTTAAAGGAGAGCTATTATGCCCTTTTTCAAAGTCTTCATTTACTAGTATAGGTTTTCATGCTTGAATGTTCAAAAAACAGTTTATTTTCACAAATTTGACATTGTTGCAGCTCCTCTCTTCCCAATCTGTCAGTAATGCTCTGTTTAGTTCCTGTCTCTATGAAGCTCCTCCTTCTGAAAAGCACAATGTGCTCTGATTGGTCGGCTGGATCAGTGTGTTGAGATTGGTCAAGCACTTCGAGCGTGTTTGGAAATGTCACGGCCCTTACCGTAACCGCGAGTTTCAACACACTACTAATTCAACCAGACCCCACCCCTTTATTTTGTGTTTGCCTTGGGTGGGAATTATTTAAATGAGGAATATTGTGACGTGTTTGTTCCCGGAAGAAAACTCAAGACTACAATGGAGGCATTTCAGGGAGTTCAGAAACAGTGCGCACTGATATAGAGAATAACTCCCTTTGAAGTGACTTTTTGCATTGGAAATTTGCAGATCTTTTTCATGCTCAAACAGCAAACATTACACACTAAAGAAAGATGAACATGGAAAAAAGCAGAATAGGTGCTCTTTAAGAATGAATCCGGCCCCTGGTCTGTATATATGGCTCGAGTCCATCCTTCAATGTAAGTCTGTGGGATAATCCAACTTCTCTAGATGTAGGTCTCCATATAGGAGAGGAACTTCATGTTATTTCATTTTGGAAAATGTGACCTCAAGGAAAATTTTTGCCCACAAAAATCTGTTCCCACCCAATGAAACGTGTCTTTAACTGGTCAGGGTTGGTCATCTCATGCCTCTGAATACATTGGGTTCATTCAGTCCCTCGCTGGCATGTTTTCTGCTCTTATTTGTGAGCAGGAAATTGCTTCCCTTCTGGATTCATGTTATCTGTTGTTAGTATGCATGAATGTGTTTGGGTGGTGCTTTGACTTTGTCTTTGCCATTCTTTCCTCTTAGAAAAGAGAGCTGAAAAGATGTATAATTTAAAGGAAACATGATAGCTGCCTTTGAAATTATGTTTAAGTCAACATTAAATTTTTTTTTAATTAATTTTTTTTTAACTTTCTTAAAACATGTGACTGTTCTTATTGTGAAAGTTTCATAAGTGCACGTTATTGCAAAATGTTGTTTGTGTACATTTGCATCTTTTAGCAGTACAATAGCTTTTAGATTAGCTCAAAATGCCACAAAAGTTCTGTTTTCCCAAGGGTTTTGTACTTTAATGAACTTTTAAATACCTCATTTTGAAACTGAATATCCATTTTCCAGGATTTATTTTTGCATATGCTTCTTCCAGAGCAGTTCTTTTTAATGGGTGATATATTTCCATATCTTCAGGCTTTGGCATTCTGTTCCTTTCTTTTTGCTGTTATTTTCCCGAGCTGTAGTCACACATCATTGAGTTAAAAGGTTTATTTAGACCATTTCTGTGTCGTACATGCAGCGGTAGATTAATTGCAGCTCATTCCTTTGAGTCTGTAAAGATGCCGTACGCCCTTAAACCTGACCTGTGGGACACCGAGCGGCTGTAAAACTCCACTGACAGTGTGCTATAAGGACTCACCAGGGCCACATAAAGGTGCATAATCACACAGAGGCCTTCAGTGAAATGCAGATCATTAAGTTGGTTGAAAACACCTTAGAGGTCACAATGCAATCTTGTGCAAAATTGAATTTCATAGATATTTCAAATGTAGCTTTCAAACTAAATAGCTCAACACCAATCAACATAAAAATTACGTTTGCAAATCATTTTAATTCCGTATTATGGAAGATCACACAAACTTCGGACAGGAACATGCATTGAGAAAGCAAATGTTTTCATGAATGAACTGAAAAAAACATGTTGCATATTAATTTCATGTTATTAAGGCAAAAGATCTGATTTTACTGTATCAATGCAGTGGTACAGCACCTCTCACCAGCTGCGCAGATGCACAACTTGACTGTTCCTATGGAAACTGAAGAGATTTTTCCTGTCCTCTGATGAGCGAGTGTCCCACAATTGTTGCTATTGGAGGAAGCACAAATTTATGCGGTGTGCTAGACTACCTGTGTGCATTCGGCCCAGCAGGGAGGGATATTAATATTCACGTGTAGGGCACATGTCTAGGAGACGGTGTCTGGGTGGTTTTAGTGAGCGTTGTTCCCGGAGGGCTCTCGTTCTCTCAGGTGGACCTGTTCGTGGCTTTGAAGTCAGGTACGCTAATGAGCAAAAATCATTGCCATATGTCAGACGGCGAGAGAAATCGCAAAGCTGCTTGGTGTTAAGCAGTGTGCTGGCGTGCTGCCCTCTTCACCGCTTCTTTTGACATTTAAGGAATAAATCTTTTCTACCTGTCAACCACTGCTTTTTTGTTACCATTTATTTATGTATTGTTTGTTTGTTTTATTTTATTTTAATATATTTCTTGATATTATTTAGTTTTTCTATTATTTTAGGTTAATATTTTTTGTTTTATTTTAACATTATTTTGTGGTTTTATTATTTTATGTAATAAAATGTAATATTTATTATATTTTTATAAGTATTATAATATGAATAAATATTTATTTTTTTAATATCTTCCATTTTATTAAATATTTTATTTTTTATTATGTATATTGTGTGGGTATAAATAAATTATAATTCGATTTTACTCTGTTTTCTGTGAACAGTAAAACCATCCACCTATTTTTATACGCATTTTTTGGGATATCTCATAAAAAATGCTGTATGGAAACACCAAGATGCGCATATAAATTCTAAAAATGTGCGTAAAATACGTATGTGCTCAGTTGAGGCGGATACATTTTTTTTATCTGTTAAGAAAACATGCGCATAAACTTTGATGGAAACACATTTACTGAACAAATCCCTCGATGCGTAAAAAAAACACAGGTGATTTTGCCTCAACAGTGGATGTGACTGGATAACTGGACTAACCAGCAGACCAATCACATCACAGCATCTCAAATGCTGGTTTGATCATTCTGAAATGCCAAACTAATAAATTGCGACTCACATGATTGCGTTCCCAAAAACCAACCTGAACACAAGAGAACGTGACAGCGTTTATTGCGTTTTGTCTGCGCGCTCTGAGAGGCAAGTCATTTATGATGTAGGAAAAACTTTGGAATGGAAACTTAGCTAGTGTGGTACAGTTTCCTTGAACATAGTCGCTACATTAACTTCCTCCAGATCCCTGAACCTCCATAAATTATGAATATCCGCTTGAGGTCAGTGATGAATCTGGTATAGAGTACATTTCATGTACTGGAGTTTCTGCAGCACTGACATGAGATTATCCTCTCTGTCATGTGTTACTATTGACTAACTGTCTGTCCCTCATTAGGGTTATTAGTTTAACTTTGCATTTATTCCCAAAAACAAGAGCTGATATGTCAGTTCAAGAGCTGAGGTTGAGATCCGTCAGCAGGCCTGATGTGTGTCCATGTAGGCGACCGGAAGGCTCGTTCCCTTCACCCCAAACACAAGTTTCCATCACAGGGCGATTCATTGAGAAAAATGCAAAGGATTTGGCAGGATGGCTGGAGCAAGACGGCAAATGAGATTCTTCACTGGCTTCATACAATTAGTCATTTATCTTATGTAACTGCTGTTTCCTGTCTGCTTTAAAATGGGCAAGAGACCAGTTCATACTGTACTGCATATTCTCTCTCTCTCTCTCTCTCTCTCTCTCTCTCTCTCTCTCTCTCTCTCTCTCTCTCTCTCTCTCTCTCTCTCTCTCTCTACTGTATATACAAATAGTTGTTTATACTGCATATTGCTCAGTATATACTGTGTTGTCAAAAGTACCGACTTTGATACCAAGTCGGTACTGAAATTTTAAAAATGTGACACTTTGAGCGCTGTTGAGTGGATTCGTAAACACCCCTGATTGGCCATTGTGTTCACCCGCTCAACATATTTGTCTGTGATTGGCTACAATAATCATCGCACGGGAGCGTTTGAAAGCACACGGAAGTGTTTGAAAGCAGGAATGGGAGCGTTTGAAAGCAGGCATCTATCAGTGGACCGGTCCTTTCAAACGCTCCTGTGTGTATCTGTGTAAGCGCTCGGTGAAGATTGTCATTGATGTCTATTTACAACATGTTTTTGAAGCATTGATCATTGTAGCCAATCACAGCCATATCTGTTGAGCGCATGAACATAATGGCCAATCAGAGGTTTTTACGAACAGCACTTAATGTGTCACATTTTTAAAATTTCAGTACCGACTTGGTATCGCGGCTGGTACTTTTGACAACACTAATATACTGTATGCTGCACTATACTATTTTAAAAAGAACATAATTTTAAACCATATGCAGTATGTAAAAATAAAAGTTGTGCATTTATGCATTCATTCAGCAAGTGCTATCCATTATCCTATTGTTTAGTTTGAAAAATTCTGATCAAATTGTGGCTGATATTTCTTTCGGTTCATTCATCATAATGGATTGAGTGCAAGTTGAGTGCATTTCACTTTTGGTTGGAAATGCTCAGAATAATGTGTGCCATATGCACGTTTATGTATGCATGAAATATCCAGATGCAATGCACTCAATTTGACCTTCCATTTCCAGTGTGACAAATGAAGCAGAAGTGATAACGGCACATTTTAGCATCTCATTACAAAAGCTAAAACATTTTTACACTACATTTGTCCAGATAACTGGATTCCAGTTGCTAATTTATACATGCAATCATTTGACAACAGTATTGTTTATCATTGCATAATGTGTGGTAATTCACATTGTACTTAAAATAGTAGTCAGTATACAGTGGGCATTAAGCAATACAGCAGTCTTATTCTGATTCTGGCAGATACATACTGAAAATTCCCATACCATGCACAGCATGCATACTGCAAAAAATAATAAGAGTAGTATGCAATTCATTCCACTTGTATTAACTAGCTTAGGCATAACCACATTAAAGTTTTATGTTTTCCTTCAATACTTTCAATATTGTGCTTTAATAATTCATGGATCATCTAGAATAACAACAATAGAAGCGCTCTGCGTCCCGTGTGAGTTCACACTGAGGTGTGTGAGACGTTTGGCCACCAGATCCTCTTGTTTGTGAATAGAGCATTTGTGCAGCTCTCAGCTCGGCTTTCACGCTCCAATGTTTAGCTTGGGAAGTATTTGGCCTGGCGGTAATGGGCAACAGACCCTTCACACGGCCGCCCGACACAGACACTTAACAGATCTCTGGGCTCGGCTGGCATGTGAACCCAACTTCATTCCTTATGTAAAAGACTCTCTAGCATTCTTTTTTTTTTTTTTTTTTACAAGGCAGAAATTCATCTCAAGTCTAAGTGAAGGTTGGCCTTTATCAAAAGACATTTGTGTGGGAGGGTGCGTGCTTGTGTGTTTCTGTTTCTAGACCACTTAATAGAGTGAAACATTTTCAGCTGCATTGCTTCTGGAAGGTTTATTCCCATGTATGTATATGTATATGTGTGTGTATGTGTGTATGTGTATGTACGTATGTATGTATGTGTGTATATATATGTATGTGTATATGTGTATATATGTATATGTGTGTGTATATGTATATGTGTGTGTGTATATATATATATACATAAATTTCCATTATATAAAAATTTATATATATATATATATATATATATATATATATATATATATATATATATATATATATATATATATAAATTTTTATATAATTTGTTTCCTCACACATAAAAGAAAAAACTTTTTTAAATTTCTAATGTATATTTATTGTCTTATTTATATTCATAATGTTATTTTCATCGACTAAAAGTTAAAACAAAGTATTAAAACATTTCTTAATTGAAATAAAGCTGAAATAAAATACAAATATTAGATAAAAATTGGATAAAGAACATTTTTAAAGTCTAAGCTAAAACTGAAATAAAATTAAAACTGTTTAGATTTTTTTTTATATTTAGAAATGTATAAACATGAAAAAGCACATACCAAAATTATAAAAAAAAATATATAAACTACAATTAAAATGAAAACAACTAAAAATATAAGAAAAATAAAAGCTAATTCAAAATATTAATTAAACAATAATAGTATATAAATAATACTAAATATAGTATAATAAATATTAATTTGCAGGTTTTTAAACTTTTAATCAGTACTATCATCGTTTCTGATCCATTCACTTCCATTTAATATACACATTTTAATAGATTGTGGGATGAGTTGTCCATTAAAATACATTAACTAAACTGTCTTGTACTTTTTCTATTTTTTCCCAGATTTTCAGTTACTTTGTGGTGCAAATCAAAGTTTATAATGAGTTTATAATTTATATATTGTGATTAATTTCAGAGTTGGTTGATTTTATCCATGAATAATTTTGAGAAAATGTTGGCGTTTCACTTAGAGCTGCTCATGTATAAATGAGTCTGTGTCTAAAGTGTATTTCCTGCTGTTGTTTGAGTAGGAAGCTGCTGATATCATATCTGGCCTTCAGTAGGTGGAGTTCCTCTTGTATCTGACAGGCTTCTGTTTTTATCAGTGCTGTGAGTCACATTTAACACCATCTTCAGCTTTAAACAGATCGTTTTTCTGTTTGATCCTCAGTTATTGTTCCTAATTTGAGTCCTTAGTATTTCAATCCATATGAAATATACATGAATATCAAGGCCAGAATGGGATATGAGCCCTGTTTCTTCTATGTAGATTGGCACAGATTCAGAGCAGGGGACGAACCACATGACCAACACAAAGTGAACGGCTGCTCCCTGCTGAGCTCCTGTATCTTTGCGTTCCTGTTTTTATAGGACTGAGATGAATGGGAATGACAACAATGCAAAGAATATTTTTAGTTTTTTTGATGTTAGTGATGCTTTGCTGGTCTTTCAGCAGGCAGCAGTCAAATTTTAGCTGTGTTTAGCTGATCAGCATGTCAGTCAAGGGCTGTAATTATTGAGCGCCAAGCTCAAAGACCCCCACACAGCCTTCAGAGTCATTACTGTTCTGCTCCGTCAACCATGCTTTTATTGTGTAAACAGTGTTTTATTACAAAAATATTGCTTTTTTGTTAGATAAATTGTGCATATGGGTTAAAGAAAGTAAATGAAATTAAAGAAAAAGAGTACTGTCAATAAAACTTGGCTGTCTATACAGTAGAATGGTGAAACGTTTTTTTAAAATCAGTGCTACCTTACTAGAGAAAACAGAGAAAAAGGCTGTTGTCCTCCCTTTTGCAAAATAGGTATGAAAATTTCAACACTCATTAAAGCTGCAAGCAGCGATGAAAGGGCTCTCGCACCCGGGGCCACCACCACCCGGTGGCCTTAGGAAAACAGTGAATAGTGCATGTAAGCAAGTAAATACAGTTGAAGTCATTTCGACGTGCCACACTTCCTGCTGCCAACAGGTGGCACTTTGACTATTACTGAATATTGCCATGTAGATGTCTTCAGGCTAAGACTATTATCAAACATGTGAAGTTTGGGGAAGATCGGACACTGTATGCCTTTTTTGTAGATATTGGGCTGTTACATGTGTCTACCGAATTTCATAGCTGTACGTGAAACGTAGCGCGAATGGCGCTTAATTGAAATTTTGTAGGTGGCGCGATTGAGCCATTTTGCCACACCTAATTCTGAAACCCATATCAGATGTAAATTTTCTCCACTTCTGACGTGTGTGCAAAGTTTTATGAATTTGAGCATGTTTAGGCCCTCAAAAATGCGATTCATTTCGGAGAAGAAGAATAATTGACTGAGCAATTACAATAGGGTCCTCACACCATCGGTGCTCGGGCCCTAATAATGCACTGAGCATGTTGCTGTCTAAATCCACTCCCACCAGTCTGCTATAGATAGGCTTACCAGAGTCAAATACCGCCTTGCTTTAGTAGGAAATACTTTTCAGCAAACTTTTAGTCCTAATGGTGTTGACTTGAATTTCTCTGTCCAGGTAACAAGGAGAATGGGTAGACATTGATTTTTTTTTATTGATTTTTTTTTATTTTTTTTATACATATACTACTGACATTGTAACAATACAAAACAGGTTGAAATTCGACCAAGTTACACTTGAAAAAAATATTAGCATGTAAGTAAAAATTAATTTAATGAAATTTAACCAAATATAAAATGATATTTTATATTATTTATAAATGATATAATAATTATCATTTTATTTATATATTACAAATGTAAATATATTAAATTAATTTATAAATTATATAATTAATTTATAAATTATATAATATAAAATATAATTTCATTAAAAAAATGTAAATATATATATGTAAATATATATATATATATATATATATATATATATATATATATATATATATATATATATTTACATATATTTACATTTTTTAAAATATGGAAATATAAAATGAATATTACACTTTAAAGAAATATTAGCAGATGAGACATAATTTATTTAATGAAATTATATTTTATATTATATAATTTATAAATTATATAATTATATATTTTTTATTTATATATTAAAATGTAATATATATATATATATATATATATATATATATATATATATATATATATATATTATTACAGTATATTCTTTGTTTTGTATACGTAAAAATAAAATGTGTATACATACTGTTTTGGACATTGTAATACTATTAAATATGGCAATTATTCAGTACCATGCTATGTATTTACCATACTTAGTGCTATTCAGATTACTCCAGTCAGGTATTATATTCCTGATTTCAAAGAAATCGGATTAGATTTAAGGAAGCGACGCTAGCATATATGTATGTTTCACCAATGTCGTGTGAGACTCTGGTGACATACGCCCTCGGCTAAGCAGATTAAGTTGTAGGTTGGACACAAGGTTGTGTTATCGCCTCTGTTTGATTTATAAACAGGGATTGAGGAAACTAGAAAGACCCGTTGTGGTTAGCCTTAATCTGTTGTCTTTAGCGGTGTAATGACCTGGACTACTGCAGGTGCAGCGAGATCATGGCATGTCACGACAGATTAAACACTTCTAGAGAACATGAAGAGTCAAAGTCTTCCTCGAAAAAACAGATAAAATCATGAGCATGTTTACATGCATCTTACGGCATGTATATGATAATGTAAGCCTACAATATGTAACGTTGTGTAAATCCTTTTATCAGTAAATGGTCATAAACACCAGTTTGAAAATCTTGATTTTTGCTCCTTACCACCATTTTTTGCTTTGCATGTAAACATGTTTATTTAATGTGCGTGTCTGTTTACATTTTTATGTCAAGAGCGGGTGAAGCCAGATTGTTTAAAGCTCATGTGAATGCGGTTTTCTTGCTTTGTCAGGTTTTTATAGTAAGCTAATTTTTGATAGTTTTCACCATGTTGGTGTGCATGTAAAATCGCTCATTTAAGAATTTATTTCATTAAAAATCTTAATTTTCTGCATTGTGAAGTGTTAATCCTTTACACAGAGGTTTCTTTGATAAATAAATAAATCTGTAAATATAGTATTGAGAGTACATATCACTAAAAAATATTTTGCATAAAGAAAATGAACCCCATATTTAAGATTTTATTGATATTTTTTATCATAGTGGAACACTGTATAAAATGTCATGTACATTGTCATAGCTTGCAAACCTTTATTAGATAGCAACTTATTTTTGCCACACAAAAAAGAAAAAACAGAAAAATGTTATGAGCAAAACCGTCAGGTAAAGTTTTTCAGGATACAAAACTGTACAGGTATTTATGTGAGATTATAGTAATGAAAATTTGAGCGCTCCTAAAATATGCCTATTTTTCTTTATGCTAAATATATTAAGTAATTTTCTATTGATCATAGTGTGAAATATGACCTGAACATGTTCATCAGATTCACTCATTCAAAATATGGTGCATATTCGACCAGTGACTGGGGGTTGAAATACGATTTTAATATCTCCTGATTTGAATACACCCTCTGAATTTATTGAAGATCAGTTACTGGGATATATGACCATAAAATGAGCTTTAATTTCCTTTTCCTCAGATGCCGTCTGCTGTTGAATATCCAATTACTTTAGGAATCTGCTGTTGAATTCCTAAACATCTCTCGTTGCCGCCTCCTTTTCCAATTCCAGATCTTATGTCAGGCTCCACAGAGATGCACTAACATGGTTTTGCAGGCTGTCAGTCTAATTTTCCACCCAAATTATTGTCCCATCTGTGCTTGGATATTTTAGAACGAGCCCAAGTTCCTTGCAGTTTTCCCATCAGTATTGGATGGAATAGTAACTGGATTTGTGGAGCTGTAGGTTAAGAAGTTTAACTTAATCCCTATCAGTCTTTGCTGTCAGCAGAGAGGTCATATTACTCTACATTTCTCTAGAGGGAATGTGCTGGACCAGAAGGCTGATTTGTTGTCTTGATTTGCAGACATTGTAAGTAATCACAAACATCATCAACATACTAAAACTGACCTTTGATTGGTTTCTTCTCATTAAACCTTCATGCTTGTTTCGAAATAGACTGGTGTGGACTCTATAACCTTCCTCAGGTCAGTAATGACCTGCAACTCACCCCAAAAAGGTCAGGAGAGAACAGATGTGTCCCTGCAGCTGCAGCAATCTGAGCAACTATTACTGCGGAAGGAAATCAAGGAATAATGTAGAACATGTCTGTATATGGAAGATCTGGTATTTCCAGTGCAACATTATAATATTGGTTGTAGTTTTATACTGGTGTTTCTTAATGTTGAACTATGCAAGCACCTTATCTAGGCCTGTAATCAATGTTGGCGTATTTGTACAGCAATTAACTACTTCTACTGCATAGTGATATAATTTAGCTGAAGATAATTATATCTGAAATATTCCTAACTAACTTGAATGCTATTATTATTACTAGTATTTATTAATATTTTGAATTAGCTTTTATTTTTATATTTTCAGTTGTTTTCTTTGTATATTTAGTTTAAGTTTTAGTAATTTTATTGTGGGCATTTTGTAATTTTTATTAATTTTATTTCTATATAACTTTATTTTAGTAATTTTAGTACTTCAACTTATGCCATGGCAACATTTCAAATTTTATTTTACGTTTTTTTTTTTTAAGTTTAAGTTTTCCATCTGATATTTAAATTATTTTTATATTTTACAATATTCAAGAAACGGTTGAAGATGCATCTCTTTCGTCAACACTTACCCCATTAACTAACACTTTCTATATCTAAAAAAAAAAAAAAACAAAAAAAGATATATGTACAGTGCTGGAACAACTGGGACTTGTCACACCACTTGCATATTGTTGCCCTTTTGTTGCTTATGTTGTTCTCCTCATTTGTAAGTCGCTTTGGATAAAAGCGTCTGCTAAATGATATGTAAATAAAATTATGGATGTTTCATTTTGGGCGAACTATCCCTTAAACTAAACTAAAAGAAGTCCAACGTTGCCATTGAAAGA
The DNA here is from genome assembly GCF_019924925.1 of Ctenopharyngodon idella. Lineage (NCBI taxonomy): Eukaryota > Metazoa > Chordata > Actinopteri > Cypriniformes > Xenocyprididae > Ctenopharyngodon > Ctenopharyngodon idella. The sequence goes on along the minus strand of NC_067220.1, from coordinate 10,915,937 downwards.
CATATTTTGCTGTCTTTGATTCGCTCCTTCGATGGTTCCTCCTTCCTTTTTTGATAATGATAATGTGGTATTACCCTTGGGGCTTTTCCGTGCCTAATCCACTATCTCCACTTTAGTTGAGAGCGTGACTTGCAGTGTTTTTCATTAGTTTTCATTTGTGCCCGACATGATTAACATAACCTTAGAGACTCGATGATGTGTGCTGCATTTTAATGATCTGACCGTGGCTTTTAATAAGGCCTGGGCTTAAAATCAAATCATACGCCGCTCATCCATATACACACCCGCCCCTTTACGCACAGTGACAGACTGTTGGGCGCGTGAAGGGTTTGTCAGATCATATTAGGGGATTTCTCGTTATCCTGGTACCAAAACTGTGTTTCACAGTTGGACTAATAATAATTCTGCTTGAGCTGGACCATAGCTAAGAAAATATATGTTGATATTTTCGGCCTTCAGTGAGTTGTGAATTTGGCTTTGTGTCATTAGATTTTCTCTCCTATAGTTTGAAATGATCATGCTCCATCATTCTGCCTCATTTACCACAATTCACTAAGTCAAAGTGGAGGAAATATTGACCAGTATAATTTTCTTTGCTGACGTGGAGTAGAGCTCAGATGTTTATGTTGGATTTCAGTAATAGTGTTTGTCTAGTCATTTGCTCAGTCATGTACAATAATATTAGTGTAGTCTCCAGATAAACAGTTTGATGTGCATTTTTCAGCTGATTCCACACAGACTAATATGTACAGCAGAATTTCCTAGCAACCACATAGCAACAGACTAACAACCATTCCGTACACCTCAGCAGCTTCAGCAACACCTTAGCAACCACTCAGAACGTTTAAGCAACCTGGCTGGGTAACAACCATTCAGAACACCTTGCCAGCTGCATTTCAGCAATCTTGCAACCACGCACATGCTCTAGCAACCACTCAGATCACAGCAACAGACTAACAACCATTCCGAACACCAGCAGCTTCATAGCAACACCTTAGCAACCACTCAGAAAATCTTAGCAACCTGGCTGGGTAACAATCATTCAGAACACCTTGTCAACCGCATTTCAACATTCTTGAAAGCACCCACATGCCTAGCAACCACTCATAACACATAGCAACCACATAGTAACAGACTAACAACCATTCCAAACACCTCAGCAGTCACATAGCAACACCTTGGCAACCACTCAGAACATCTTAGCAACCTCATAACATAGCTAATAGTCATTCAGAACACCTTAGCAGCCACGTAACAACACTCTTACAACACTCAAACACCTTAGCAACCTCATAGCAACCTGGCTAACGACCATTTAGCAACTTTAGCAACTGTATTTCAATATTCTTGCAACCATCAGCACTCCCTAGCAACCACTCAAACACCGCAGCAACCACAATGGCAATGGACTAATAACAACTCCGATTGCATTAGCTGTCGCATAGCAACACCCGGGCAACCAAACAATATCCTAGAAACACATTGCAACAGACTAACAACCACCCAGAACACCTTTGCAACTGCATGGCACCACCTGGCAACTACTCAATCTGTTGCTATGTAGTTGCTTGGGTGTTCTGATTAGTTGCCAGGTGTTGCTATGCAGTTGCAAAGGTGTTCTGAGTAGTTGCTAAGGTGTTGCCATGTGTGTTGTGGAGGTGTTCGGAATGGTTGTTAGTCTGTTGCTATGTAGTTGCTTGGGTGTTCTAACAACCATTCCGAACACCTTAGCAACACCTTAGCAACCCCTAGAACAATTTATCGACTGCATGGTGACACCAGGCATCCAAACAACATCCTAGCAACCAAATAGCAACAGACTAACAACCATTCAGAATACCCCAGCAACACCTTAGCAACCCCTTGAACACTTTAGTGACTGTACAGCGACACCTGGCAACCACTCACAACAGTTTAACAACCACATAGCTGATTAACAACTGCTCTGAGTCTGGACACTTTAGCAACCATCCAGAACATTCTAGCAACTGCATAGCAACAGGCTGACAACCACTCAGAACAGCATAGCCAAACTTTCACTTCTTCTAAAAATCTAGTTATTTTATATGTATTTTACTGTGTTATGGCATTGTTTTTCCACACAACTCCCTCTTTCAGTAGTTGTCTCATTTCTGGCATCACCGATCACAAGATTGAGCATTTTTCTCTTCTTGTGAGCGAGCAGCAGTTGTCAGATCTTGTGCATCCCGTTAGATGTGAGCAATGGTGAAATAAAAGAGCCCCGCAGGAGAAAAGCTCTTTCAGCGGCGGATGAATGGATCATTGTTGTGCCGTCTCTGCGAGCTCAGCCGGTGCCGTATGCTGCCAGAGACCAAGTGCCTGCTGATCAGATCTTTAGAAAAGGCTTCAGTGAGGGCCAGTTTGTCCTTCCTCCACAGGGCGGCATTTGTGTGATAGAGCACTTTAAGAGGTGGCAGATATTTGGGTGATATCTGAATGCAGCTCTGTCAGCAACTCATGATGGACGTCACACTGCCTGTCCAATGCAAACTGCTTTTTTGTTTTACATGTATACTCTTTATAATCTTTGCACAAGAATTTTACTTTGCATATTTCACTGCAATACTTGGAATTACTTTGCTGAGTAATAAAGACTGATAGGATTTCAGTTTCGTCCAATTTTAATATTAGCTATTTAATTATGCATGCATTTTAATTTCCCTTATTTTTACATCCAGATTACGTTTGCTGCCATCTTACACTTATGTAAAGTTATATTTAAAATAAATTTAATTTTGTTTCTTGTATTGTAAATTTTCAAGTTTCAGTATGCATTTTTTTCTTTGTTGGAAAGTACATAGGTAAAACTTTTGGTTTAATTTTTTTGGCCTTTTTGCTGTTTTTATTCTTAGGCTGTATATGAAATAGTCCACAATAATATTTTCACCTTTTAAACCATTTGATGACTATGAAAGACTTACCATGGTGAAATCAGTGGTGTGCGGTGGTGTTTTAAAATGATTTTTATATATCAAATGTAAATTCATGTCCCTGTTACACTTAATTTTCCTGGTTAAATAAACATTACATAAAAAGAGAGACCAAATGCAATTCTATTTTATATTTTTACACCAACTATGTAATGTAATTTATTAAAACCAAGTACAAACTTCAAGTTAGTGTTTTTACACATTTTTACATTTATTCCAAAATAATAACTAAAGGCAGTAACAATTTATATTGTCTGTGAACTAATGTTCAGCTTTTCTTTTTAATAGTTTAATAGCTTGTACGCAGTGGTCACAGACACAAACACAAAGATGTACCTTTATGTACCTTTAACCAAGCTAATTATTTTCCCCAAGTGCACTAAAAACCCTCACAGTTATCATATTTTCAGGCCATTTCAAGTTTGATTTTGATGTGACATAAAGCGGCGATATCTAAGTGGCTGAGTTGTTTACTTGCTTTTAAAATTATTCTTCCCATTAACGCCATCATTGTCTTCATTTAGGCTGAGAACATGCAAGAGGCGGGATTTATCGCACGAACCAATCATATCCAGTCATAGCGTGATGGAGGCATTGCCTCCTCTCTCGTGACCCCATTTATTCTCAGTTACCCCCCATCAAACCCAGTGCACGCTTTAGGGTGTCTGTTTAAAGTCAGTGGGCTCAGGGGAGGCAAGCCTCCCACTGTAACTTTACCTGCGGGCGTCGCTGTTGGACAGTGTTACCTTATAAAAACAAGTGACTTTTACACTTTCTAATGTCGCATTTTGTAATATTTGCGTTGTTTTATTTATTTTTTTGTTTTATTGTTGTTTATTTTTTGTAGTATCGATTATTTTCTCATCAGTTTTTTTGAGGAGACTCTGCCACCCTTGCCTTCTCAGAGGTGAAATTAAAATTTATATGCAATACACCATGGGCTGCTAAATGCTTTGATCTTTAAGCATTTAATGTGAGATGAACGTTCATTCATTGGTTATTTTAAGTGTAATGAATATGATTAATTTATTTAAAAAATATTTATTTATAGATTTGGCATGTGGTTTGTTTCTCTTGACCTTTGTATTTGTTGACCTCTGGACATCTGAGGTCAGTCTGATGGACATCAAATGCAGTGAACTATGAATCTCTTTCATTGTTTTGACTGTCTTTGAAATGATTAACACAATCCAGAATTAAATGTGATCAATCTTTCTGTCTTTAACCATGAATATTTCCATGAGCGAATCTGTGTGGATCTGCGTGCCCTTTCTGCAAGTTCTCATCGTGAATCTGGATCCATTGTCAGGCTGTTGCTGTAGTCGGATCTTTCCTGCTCATGCTGACTGGAATTTCAATGAGAGCGTGTCTCACTCCCGCTGACTGGAATTCTGTGCTGCCAAGATTAATGGCTGGATTACATTTTATGTTCATTTAAAGCCTTATTTTGTTTCTTGGGGAAGACATCATTTACATTTTCTGCGAGTTTCCAGTGTGAATTTTTCTTTGTTGGACAGGCAGCACACATTACCTTTATTTTTTTGCTTTTGTTCTTAGACTGCATCTGAAATAGTCCATAGTCATTTCAACTTTTAAACCATTTGATGACTTAAAGGGATAATGAAAATTATCCCGTAATTTACTCACCCTCAAGCCATCCTAGGTGTCCTATCTTCTTTCAGACAAACACAATCAGAGTTATATTAAAAAAAATATGCTGCCTCTTCCAAGCTTTATAATGGGAGTGAATGGTGCCATTTTTTTTGAAGCCCCAAAAAGCGCATCCATCCATCATAAAAGTAATCCAAACGGCTTAATAAAGGCCTTCTGAAGCGAAGCGATGGGTTTTTGTTAGAAAAATATCCATAATTATAACTATATAAACTGTAATCACTAGCTTCCAATTTTTGGGCATGTTTATACTTGGCAGTCCTCTTTTGCATTGCATTATGGGTAATAATGTTTACATTAATTGTGCATCATAAGGCAGAATGCATTATGGTTAATATGATCACTTTATGTGGAATTAAATTGTTCACTAAAACACTACAAAATGGCCAAAATAGTGCATTGTGTATAGTAAATAAGAATGATTTTGGGGTCAGTCCTTATTGTCAAGCCCTGAGAAGTAATTCTAACTTGTGCTTCTTTCTAAAAATGTGTCTTCCAAATAATAGCGCAGCCAAATGCATCCAATTGTGTTGTACTATAAATACTGTATTTTCTAGATCTGTTTGGATGAAGGTCACCAGTAATGACCAGCTGTTGAAATGAAGGGGAATTTCCTTTGGATGAGAATCGACCATCTCTCGGTTAGTCTGATAACGTTTTAAGTTTTAATTGCATTGCAGCGGAAGAATGGTGAGGCTCTGAATGCAGCGCCGGACTGTGGGATAGAAACATCTGGATCCAATGAAAGCAACACGTGGAAGCCCAGAAAGGGAGGGACGCAGCTACTGTACCACATCCACTGGGGCCCGTTGAGTCTTGCTCTGAAAAGATGATACTTTTTTTTTTTTTTTTTTTGTAGTTTCCCATAGTGCCTTTGTTTTCATCTTTGCCCTCTGCTTGCTAACATGGTTAAACAGCGGACTGGAGCCAGTGCTGTATTCAGCAAGGGGTGTTTGCTAAGATGTTAATAACGTACAATATTGCTCATAATTGGTGTTAGTGATCTGTACCAAGGTTTTCTTTTTGGTTTAGTGATTTTGTTGTTAACTTTACCGTCTTGAAGCATACTTTTGCTAACCACAGGCAAATGTCTCACGTTGCAGGCATGTCTGGATTTATTTATGGCTGGCTGCTGTTTCCCACATTTTACAATAGAGAGGAATTAGGACGCATCCGGACTGGTAGGGTGTGAGGTACAGCTGTCTGGGTCTAAATTAGGATTTATCACCTACAGTGGTACGTTAGCATTGATTAGTTTTCTTTACGTTATATCACCGAATGTCTCTTCAGCTTTAAGCACAAAGATGTGTTTAAATTCGGCATGAAATTCGGCAACTTCTTATAGGGATGCACAATATATAGGTATTGGTTATTGGCTGATTTATTTATTTATTTATTTATTTATATCGCTGTCAACACTCAAGTTAATTTTTAAATTAATAATGAATAATTTAATAACACTAATAATTTAATATACGACTGTTCAAAAGTTTGGAATTTATTTCTTTTTGAAAATAAGTCTCTTTTGCTCTCCAATGATACATTTATTTGATCAGAAATACAGTAAAAACAGTAATATTGTGAAATATTATTACAATTTAAAAGAACAATTTTCTATGTGAATATGTTGTAAAATATAATTTATTCCTGTGATCAAAGCTGAATTTTCAGCATCATTACTCCAGTCTTCAGTGTCACATGATCCTTCAGAAACCATTCTATTATGTAAATTTGGTGCTTAAGAAAAATTTCTGATTATTATCAGTGTTGAAAACAGTTGTGCTACTTCATATTTTTGTCATTCTTTAATGAATAGTGATCAATTTAATGCATCCGTGCTGAATAAAAGTATTAATTTCTCTCAAAACAATGTGAAATCTTTAGCAAGTCTTAAAGAATATCAATTTTTATACTGAATATTAGACTATAATACTGTGATGACTAAATTCACTTGTAGAAATTGATTTTAAATAAAAAAAATATTTCTTTTATTTTTTTATTTATTTAGACAAAATATTATAGTCATTTGTTAATATTATTCAATATGCCTGGAATGGAAATGTCATTTTAGAGATGCAGCAATGTATTACTTTATAAAGAAAGATTATGAAGATCCTTTTTTCTTTTAGATTTTTCTTTAACATCGTAATCATTCAGAAGACCATAAACGTATTATAAATAAAAGTCATTTTGTTTCATATTGACTGAAAGCGCTGAATATTTCCTGTGTGTTTGGTACAAAGGCGTTTGTGTTTAAAATCAATGGATGTTTCAGCTCTTTATCCGCCCAAGTCCTTATCTGAGCTTATGTTTCAAAGCAAACACATCATGCTGGGCAGAGATCTCTCAGCTCGCATGACATCAGCTGTTTACACTGGGGGGTCAGATTCCCACCGACCCCTGCGTGACCTGGTCCGTTCGCCGCCCCATGTCGCAATGGCCTCCAGCTGCAGTTTGGAGAGTGTGCGGCTCCCGTGTTGTCCGTGCCAGCGGTCGGTGTTGGCAGCAGGCGGAGAGTGTTCGATTTGGCAGCTCTCCCGGTTCCCCCCGCGGCTCGAGGGCCCTTCTGCTCGTACCGCGTGGAAACAGCTGGTGCTCAGTGGGTTTGTAGACCACCGCACGGCTGCTTCAGGAAGAGGAACACAAGATGCTCTTGTGAAGATCCCCAGCGAACCTCTTAGATGTTTCGTCTAGCATATTTGCTTGTGTTGCAACCTTTCGCACTTAAATCTGTTTTTAATATGATGAATAGAAAAGAAATAGATTTTTGCAGCATTGTAAAAGTATTTTGATCAATTTAATGCATCCTTGCTTAATAAAAGTATTAATTTCTTAAAAATAGTCGGTAGTGCAATATTTAGCAAATATTAAAGAATATCTTAATTTTTTTATACTGAACATTAGGCTGTAATGGTGTCATGCCTAAATTCACTTATAGCAGTTCAATCTAAATTCAGTCTGTTCGTCATATAAAGCGATCTAAGTCTCTTCAGAAAATTTGGACTAAACCGCTCAATTTATATGGATTAGTTTTAGGATCTCTTTATGGACTTTTTGAAGCGTCAATGTGGTAGTGGCATAGCTGTCCATGGAGGACAGAAAGCTCTCAGATTTCATCAAAAGATATCCATTTGTGTTCCAAAGATGAACGAAAGTCTTATGGGCTTGGAACGACATGAGGGTGAGAATTAATGACAGAATAAATTTTTGGGGTGAACTAACCCTTTAATTGCCATTTGTGGTGGTGCTCATGTGCACTAATCTCGTCAATACGATCATTCTGACATGATTTCCTCTATTTTTGACCTCTATGATCATCTGTTATCACACATGGAAACTTCAGCATAGCATGCACTAAATATCACATCTAAACACCCTTTTATGTCGTCCTGAGAGACTATTATTCACGGGGAGTGGTTTGCCTGGCGTTACTGTAAACATGCACACAGCTCTGCTCTGGTTGAAGAAGCAAGGAACGCAGATATATCGGCTCATTTATCTTCCGTAATGGAAATTCTCCATATATTAAATGAACGCCTGCTTCCCAAAATCACTGCATGCGTTAACCTCAGCTCGCCCTCTGTGTGCCATATTTAAAATGTGTGTTTCTGGATGTGAGCTGGCAGATACTGGAGGTTTTGGTTGGCTGGACGTCAGGTGATGAAATCCAGAGAAGTATTAAAGAGCTGTGTGGAGGAGGTTCAGTGAGGTTAACCTCTTCCTGCATTGCGTTCATTGTAGAAGAATCAGACCTACAGCAGTTCTGCACTTCTGAAGTGCTTCATGTGTCCCATGAAATTAAGGAAACGTCTGTGCTTTTGAGTTTTAAATACAGAAATGTGCCATTTTCAATGCTTTTTAGTTCATTATAGTGATTCACTGAAATTAATCTTTTACAGAAACTCTGAAAGTGAAATTATAGATTTCATTTAGATGAAAACTAAAAGTTAAATTAATCAATTAATAATTTTTAAAAAAAATAATCAACACTCAATAAAAACTGAGTTGTATATAAACATTTAAATTGCACATTTTTCATTCATATAATTATGTTTCTGCTCCAATTCAGTGTTTGAATATAAACCTTTATATGTGGCTGTAATAACTTGTTTTCATGACAGATTTATTCAAACACATTAAATAATGAAGTTTAATAAGTTAAAATATAATGAATTTTTATTTTTCAAGCTAACTAAACTAGCAGTATATGGCCATTTAATGGCTTTTTTTGAGGTAAGTTATGTGGCATTGTTTACAGTCCTTTGTTTCATATAAAAAGTAAACAAGCACAAAGCTTATTGCGATTTATTGGATGGAAGGTGTGCTTCAAATAATGTTTAGTGAGGTTTTGTTCATGCATCAACTGAAAACAGCATAGAATAAAAGATCTGGGTTAAAAACGAGAGTGAACATATTGTCAACCCAGCACTAGCGTCCACACAGATGACATGCTTGCACAGTATAGTTCATCCATATTGTAGAACCAAACAGAAAATGCACCATTGAAGAAGCACTAATTAAACATCAGCATCCCGGTCAATGATTTCAGCCTTCTAAAATGGTCTCGGCTGAAACCAAACCTTCATTTTTGGCTAGAATTTGAATTTAATGATTCCAATTTCGATTCAGCTTATCGATTCCGATTCTTTTTGATTCCTAATTTTAATTCCAATATTGTAAAAGAAAAAAAAAAAAAATTCACATTTATTCTAAGTCTTATTGCAAAACATTTCATTTTAGCTCAATATCATGAACAAAAATCAACAGGCTAAAGAACACTTACACAAGCAACTTTTCCCTATGGTTTAAAAATACTATAGCAAAAACAACAAGCCTAACAAATATAAATTTCAAGCATTATTAAAGACAAGCAAACATTCAGTAATTAAAAAATAACAAATAAACAAATTAGCAATCAAACAAATAAATACAACTGAACAAAGATACGATTGAAATAAACAGTGTTTTAAGATTTTCAAGTATTCTGGACCGGTACAGAAACTGTAATCAAATGTAAAATAACACTGAATTTTATAAATAAAATATACATTACAAATATTGTTATTCAGTAAGAAACAGCGAGTGAATTTTCTCTTTGTCTTTTGTTGTTTGATTAACGTTATTATAGAGACGGGAGCAGGAATATTAGGCTGCTGTCACTTTAAGAGCTGCACGGATCCAACACACTGTTATGCATGCGTTTTCTTTGTCAACTTTTTACGATCACTCAACACATAACCTACTGTGTTTACAAGGATATTTTGACATTTTTTTGTGTATTTGTCTGTTCAAGTGCAAAAAGATGTGGAAGAGAACTCAGTTCAGAACTCAGTTCAGTATCGCACATTATGCACATTATTGGATGTGTGTACAGCACAGAAAACAGCACGAGTCTTCTTGCGCTTGAATGGTTTAAAGTCATTGAATTGTACACAAAATAATCAATAAGAGGAATTGAATTTTTAATTTTATAACAAGTATCCGATTCCAGGATTCCAACCCTGTTTTCAGCAGAATATTTTCATTGTATAACTACTTTATTATGAATCTAAACACATCCCTAGTTTTTCCCCTGTGAATCCTGTATGAAAATTCCCAATAGGATCCTTTAAGTTGCGAATGAAAGCAGACATTTCAATAGAAATGCTGTGCACTGTTCTTTATTATTCTTTTTGTCTGGAAATGGCGATGGTGGTCAGTGTGTGTTGTGTGTGTTTTCATGCCAGACTGTAACGTCAGCTGTGCTGCACATGTCTGTGTTTGTGTCGTCTGGCCTAGTTTTAACAGTGAGGTCATGGGTCACCTGCAGCAAGCGTCTTGTTAAAACTGTTGTGAAATCGCCAATGGCCAATTAGGAGAGTGTTTGTTTGCCAAAGCTTGCTTGAATGACAAACTCTTGTTGCTGTTGTCTTTAGTGTTTGCCGACACCGTTTACTGTAATCATACATTTCAGTGAAGTCTTTCATCCCTGCCGCAGCGTAAATAGAAACTGAGAAGGTTGACGTTGAAGTCTGAATGAAATTGCGTTTGCAACCTATTTTACCAGTGAAACAAGATATTCATTTGGACTTCTTTTAAACACGATTCCACATTAAAGTAAATGCTTTTTGCCCGTTTTCACAGGTGCCTGTACCAATTGCTGTATGTGGTTCATGTCTAACAAACTTCATAAGTGATTTTCTTCTCTATTTTAACAGCAACGTGCTCCAGGGAAGGTGCTGTTTGACCTGGTTTGTGCTCACATGAACCTCATCGAAGGCGATTACTTTGGTTTGGAGTTCCAGGACCAGCGTAAAATGACTGTGAGCAACACTCATTTTCAATTCTGATGTTAATGTGTGAAAGATTAGCTAACTTTATAAGCAGTATTCAGGTGCTGACGTTCTTTGTCCCTTTTACAAATGTAGACACAGTGGCTCTGTTTCAAACCCTAGTGAGCTGCCTATCTAGATGGTATTTGTAGGCATCATAAACATGCTCCTGACTGAAGAGCAAACGGTTTCTTTTTTATTTTTTTTATAAATATATAATTTTTCCACTGATCGGCCAATACTGATATGCAATAATGATACTATATGTGTGTGTGTGTGTGTGTGTATGTGTATGTGTGTAATATATATATATATATATATATATATATATATTTATATTTATGTTTATATATTTAGATTTTTTGTTGTTTGATTCATTTGACTCTTTTCTCAGGTGTGGTTGGATCTGCTGAAACCGATTCTAAAGCAAATCAGACGTATGTATATCTTATATGAATAGTGAACATGACTACCAGACGACACGATCTGACAGCACGTCAACATGCATCATGTTTCTCTGTCTGCAGGACCCAAGAACACCATCCTGCGATTTGTGGTGAAGTTCTTCCCTCCTGACCACACACAGCTATTAGAAGAGCTGACCAGGTATGATATATATAATATAAATTTTATATATATATATATATATATATATATATATATATAATAAAATATAAAAAAAAAATTCTTTAAAATAATTTTAATATTTGATTTGAATTTCATGAATTTCACTTCATTAATGGATGCTTTTTAAAGCATTTGTTTTCAGTGAATTTTCATCAAAAGTACAATTTCTCATACCATGACACATTTTAAAGTCTCTTATAAAAAAAAACGTAGTCATTCTCAGTTTGCATTTCAATAAATAAATGTTCAGTACATGAATGTTGGAGACATTTATTCAGTTTGATTGTAATGTGGCCTCAATCACTCAGTATAGAAATATAATGCATCTCATGTAGAAAAGTGAATGGCTTTTAAATCATGAAACTGCTTTCAGGCACTGCCTGAATGTCCCTAACTGATTATTTATGGCCAAACTGCATTTTAATATTCTGCGGCTGATTGTGTCGACACACTCTTGCCTGACAAGCGTAATGAATTTTACAACACGTTCATGCTGCCTTCACAGACAGAATGACTTGTGGCACATTTCCCTGTCGGCTTTAGAAAGTCAGGCATCAGTCAAGAGAACAATTTGTGCCGTGAGAGAAAATCTAAGGCAGAATAAGAGCTGTGTTTGGGTCTCCCAGGTTTCCTGGAATCTCTGTGGATCCTCAGAGCGACACGCTGTTCTGGCTGGACCCTCAGTAGCTGTTGGCAATAGAGAAAGTGTTTTTTTTATTTTCCTGAGATGGCTGCGTATTATATTTCCGCCAAACCTGAATCCTTCATCCAAGGACATTTTGCCTTTGCAAAACACTTCAAGCTGTAAAAATCTTTTTGATGGATTATGTAAACATAGCTGGTATCTTACTAGAACATTTTGGAGATCGGTTAATGCCAGTGGAAGAACTGGTACCAAGAACTGGTGGTTGATTTGAAAACTGAAGATTATGTGTTTTTAATTCTATTTTAAGTGTTCAATAGATTAAGGTGTTTTTGAAGAAGTGTTATTTGTATACTGTTATAAAACGGTTAGTTCCTGTACTTGATTCTGATTGGTCAATAGCTGTGTTTTATTCACGAACACCCTTAGCAACCACTCTTAGCAACGTAAACTGAATTGAAGCTTACTGTATTATGTAGAAGAGTATTGTGAGAAAGAGATTGATTGAGCCACTTTATTACCTGCATTCAGATTTAGCATTTTCCTTAAGGTCAGTCCTATATTTATAATAAAAAACCTGTTTAAATGTCCGATGTATTATCTTGTCCTTTTAACAGTTAAGGGGTTTTCCCATGACTGACAGCGCTAATCAAAGCATTTGTCAGTTACGTCTTGTTCCGTGTTCACAACAATTCAGTCATTTCAATATAAAAGTCTTCGCTACCATTATGACACCATTATGATAAAGTTTGCTAAGAAGTATTTCCTACTAAAGTAAGGCAGTATTTGACTCTGGTAAGCGTATCTATAGCAGACTGGTGGGAGTGGACTTAGACAGCAACATGCCCAGTGCATTATGGGTGTTGAAGTTTTCCTACCTGTTTGGCAAAAGAAAAGACAACAGCCTTTTCTTTCTCTGTTTCCTCTAGTCAGGTAGCACCGATTTCATTCCCCTCCCCCCCGGCTTTCTACTGTATAGGCAGCCAAGTTTTATTTAAAGCCCATTTTGCCAGTAGTGAAGTAAACCTTTAACAAAAACAACACTGTTTTGAAGGAAGAAGGGTTTATGGGTGGGCAGTATGACAGAAAAATTGTATTTCACGGTATAAGTCATTTTATGCCACAGACAGTCACAGTATATATATCGTCTTATAATTATTTTGGATGGAAACTTGTATTGCACAACCATGTGGAAATGCCTGTTTTTTTTTTTTTGTTTTTTTTGATAATCCAGTGAATTAAATATACTTCACATATGATGGCGCTTCATCTCATTTGATTATTTTGTTTTTGTATCAAAAACTTGAAGGACACAAACCAACAGATTAGATTGTTCATAACAAATGTCGGCATTATGTAGCTTGTATTAAAAACAAAAGATTTAAAACAGCAAAACTGATATTATACATATATATTATACATACAGAATCTAAAGCACAAATTCTGATTTTATGCAGTTAGTTACATTTAAATATCCAGCTATATCTAGTATATCCAGCTATTATTACAATTTACAACACAAAAGCCTCAATAATAGTTTCTGTTGACAATTTTTTTTGTAATAAACTAGTGCTGTCAAATTGATTAATGTCATCTAACATAAAAGTTTGTAAATGTATAAAATGTGTGTGTATATATATGTATGCATACAGTACACACACACACACAAGAAAAAAAATATGGACTTTGATCCGACTGGACCAGCAGAAAATATGGTTATTGTTGAGCCGTGAGTCCTGTTCGATCATATAATCAACTGAATAATGATTCTGTTGTGGTTCAGTAAATGTGTTTGGCAGCAGCACAATAACAGATGGACATACTGAAAGAGAAACGCTGCCAAACTCAATTAGAACGTCTCTTTATAGTTCACGGCTGCACTTAGCGTCATGAGAAGATGCTATTAAAGCATGACTGAAGTGAGGCTAACCTTCAAACACAAGGACTTGTTTTCTGCCCTCTGATCTGTTTCCTGAAAATTCCAGAGAATATTGATTTTAAAAAGTTAAATTACATTAAAAATGCTTAAAATAGCTTGTTACCTTGCTGACATCAAACTTTATTGAAATCAATTACGTAATTGTTGCACACATTAAATTGATTGTAATTCACTCAATGAGCATCTGTCGCTGTACTGAAACCTTTACATTGATTTACTGTCTGTCATTCTGATTCAGGCTCTTCGCTAATTATGTCCTTCTCTCTGTCGACAGGTATCTTTTCGCCTTGCAGATCAAGCATGACCTCGCTTGTGGACGTTTGACCTGTAACGAAAGCAGCGCCGCCCTGCTGGTGGCTCATATAGTGCAGTGTAAGACATACAAGACTTTTTAACAGCAATAAGGGTGTAAATATTTACTCTGACAAAGATTCAATTTAATTTTGATTCTTTACGAAATACGATATGTGGTTCAATTTGTGCATCTGCCTCTAAAGTAAGCTAGATAGATTTGGTCAAAAGTAGGATAAGAAATAATACATAGCATACTACTGTAGTAGGCCTAATTATAATCAATGACTAAATTCTGTAATAGATTCTTTGGAGTTTCATTGTTAGGTCGATATGGTCGTCTTGCACTTTCATCGGATTCAGTTTGATGATTTTGGCACAATTCATACAGTCAAACGCAGTCAAAGACATTCACACAAATACATTAGGGAGCTGAAAATAGGTCAATAATTGTGTTTAGGAAAACAGATGCATTGGACACAAAATACATTATAATAATTATCATATATACCACAAAGCAGCATGTTTTAGTGCATTAATCTTGTTGTAGACTTCGCATTGTCAAGCTGATGCTTCAGCAGAATTCCTGGTGGTTTATTTAAATGACGGCGCTGTCATTGGGTGGATGGATCAGATTATACTCTGTGTTGTCGCTCAAGCAAAACCATGTTCAGATCATGTCAAACAAGCTTTGCTTCCACATCACCACATCATAGACTGGGTAGTTGCTATGGAAACCACTGTTGAGCATAATAAGGACTAGAGTAGTATCAGAATCAAAAGACTGACCAGTGATATAAACCAAAACAAAAAAACATTTAAACCATTTAATTAAAAAAAAAAAACATAAATAAATGTAAAGCTCATATAATAGCAGTGACTCTATTAGAATTAAATATTGAAAGAATTTCATATATTAAAATAAACATTAACATTGTATATATTGTATATAATATTGTGTATGTGTTAATTATTTATACACATATATATATATATATACAGTGTGTATTATATATATATATATATATATACATACAGTGTACATATAATACACACACACAAACAAACATGTTTATATTGTATATAACATTATGTGTGTAATATGTAAAATATATATATATACACAGTGTATATATATATATATATATATATATATATATATATATATATATATATATATATATATATATATATATATATACAGTGTATATATAATACACACACAAACAAACATGTTTATGTGTATGTGTGTGTCATATATAAAATATGTGCATATTAAAATTCTCTGTTTCTATGGTTACAGCTGAGATTGGAGACTTTGATGAGGTTCAATGTAAACAACATCTACTCAACAACAAGTACATTCCAGAGCAGGACACTCTGATGGACAAGATCATTGAATACCATCGGAAACACGTGTGAGTGTGAAGTCATGACTCAAAGTGAAGTCAAACCTGTTATTTGGTTTGAAGTATGCTTGGATTTTAATGCAATACGGTCCATCTGAAAGCAAACTTAACATCAGCATTAAATGATGAGTGTGCTGTTTATTGCCACTTATCAAGGAGCTTCTTATTTAGCAAAATTCCCTCTGTCTTTTCTGATTAAGCAGATTGTTCAGGGAGTTGGTAATTGAGTACAATTTGTGGATTGCTTTGACATTTAAAGTTCAACCCATTTTTAATGTAGGAGGTGCAGTATACTGTGTGATATTTATCAGTGAGCAGGTTTCATCAGCAATTATAAGAAATGATAAAAGATCTGTTGATTCTGAAATTATGTATAGAGTGTTGAGGTCGTACTTATTAAGCTTATTTATCTATCAATCTAGTAGAGATTCTTTGCACAAACATATGTTTTGTGAAAAAAAAAAAAAAAAAAAAGGCTTAATTTTGTACAATTTAACCTTTCCACAGCGGCCAAACTCCAGCTGAATCGGACTACCAGCTTTTGGAGATCGCACGAAGACTTGAGATGTACGGAGTGCGTCTTCACCCCGCAAAAGATCGAGAGGGTACAAAGCTCAGCCTCGCCGTGGCTCATTCTGGTGTGCTGGTTTTTCAAGTAAGTTTGCAGAGTTTTGTCTAAATAAAGAAGCATACTATTTAAAGTTTCACCCATTGTAGCTATATGAGATGAGTAATGAGGTTTATCCTGGAACAAAGATAGTAACTCATTTCTGCTTTTATTGAAGTTTTCCCATTGTCTTAAATTCTCCCTAAATGCACTTTTATATCTTTTTCATATGACTTCTAAAGGGACACACCAAAATAAATGGTTTCAACTGGTCTAAAGTCCGCAAGCTGAGTTTTAAGAGGAAGCGCTTTCTCATAAAACTACGACCTGATTTAAATGTAAGTGCTTTCTTTTTTAGTTTGATTATTTTATAGCAGTATCTGAATGTCTCAACTCAAAGCTACAGTATGTCTTGAGTACTGGATTCACAAATAACTTTTTGTACTTGCATAAATCATTTTCTGTCCAGTTGCCCTCTAATTTAGGTGTTTTAATAGGAAAAATAAGACAAAATGTCTCTGTTCTCTATAGCAGAGTAACTGTCAGGATACTCTTGAGTTCATGATGGGAAGCAGAGACTGCTGCAAGGTGTTTTGGAAGATTTGTGTGGAGTACCATGCCTTTTTCCGCCTGTTCGAAGAACCCAAACCCAAGCCCAAACCTGTTTTGTTCACCAGGGGTTCCTCCTTCAGGTTTAGGTAACAAATTGTGCAGATAAATGAACTTAAATTATGCAGTTTAGCACATCATCAGAAATTAACTTTACCATTAAGGTACATTTCAAATCTGTAACTTTTTTCCCTGTATTTATTTGCTAAATAATCAGAGTGCAAGAAGGTCTCAGTTCTTGCCAGATGGATAATGTTTTGACATGCACATTTTCTGCTTCCTTCTTTGTTTTTGAACCTGTCTGTCATGTTTTGTCTCATCAGTGGCCGCACACAAAGGCAGGTGATTGATTATGTAAAGGACTCAGAATTCAAAAAGGTTCCATTTGAAAGGTGAGATTTCTCTGTTGACCTTTTGTCTAAATGTCACTACCTTTCTGCTGAATTTCATTTCCCTCCAAAACAATCAACACACCAATGGGAAAGACGGAGTATGAGTGCGGTTATCTGTTTCCCAAGAACCTTTATTGAGATAAATCAAATTATGCGTTCATTGCCTCATTTACATGCCACTTCAAGATTTTTTTTTTTTAATGACACCCACATATGATTTATCTGTATTCTATTCAAGCCACATAAATATATCTCCATTTAGCATTTTCACCAGGTGGAATGTCAGGCTAAAACATTTTTCTAAAAATATGTCATAGATATTTGAGTGCTTCTTTTTACTATTAACCAGTAAGCCACCCAGAACGACCTGTAATCACTCAAAATACCCAAAAACCCCGCTTAGCTATGCCTTATCAACCACCCACATCACCCTAATATCACGCAGCATCAAGGTTTTTAAGCACTAGATGTACAAATCTAGCTGTTGTCTAGCAGTATTGTCGTATTCAATGCGCAGTAGTCAAGGCCTTTTCATTATTGTATAGTAATCCAATCAGCCAAAATCCATAGCTGAGTGGAAATAGGGCCACAGTTTTGAACCTAGTGAGGAGATCCCCTTAGAAAAACCCCTTGCTAATTGTTTCCAATCTTCCATCCTCAGAAAACACAGTAAAATTCAGTCCAACAGTGGTCTTTCTCCATTTCCACCAAGGCTGTGTGCTGAGGGTCAAGTAGAGGTGAGTGTAATCTAGTGTAGGAATGCATTAAAATATCACATAGTATACAAGCTTAAAGTCAACATCAAAATCGACCCCAATTACTTTCCTAATACACATTACTAGTCTTATTGTGAACGATTCATCGTTGCGTGTTTTTCAAAAGTAAAGTAAAGTTCAACCAAATTGTACTAACTTGCTCTGCCTTTGGTAACTTGGTCTGCTTCCATTCTGGTATAGAATGTCCTAGTTAAATGGCTTGCATTTTCTTGTTGACTTGTTTTATGCCTCTTATCCTCTTCCTTCTCAAATCTTTCTACATGTTGCAGAGGAATGCCAGTGCTTCAGGACAACAGGCGGATTCACCTATCGGGCGCACCGAAGTGACTGTTGAAAACCCGGCTCTCCAGCGTTACACTGGAAGCCTAACCTCACAGACCAACGGATGCCGAAACGGGACCCACGATGAGGCAGATGCTCGATTAAAGCCATCCCCATCCAAGCAGCAGGCCGAGCATCTGAGCACAGGTCTAGCATCGCATACTGCCAAGGGTAGCAGCTCCTCGATACCTTACATCGACTGCAGTGACATAGATAGCGAATATGATGTGGTCAAAGGCCGCGTCACCAGGTCTCACTCCCACACACATGACAATGATGAGGTTGAGCCAACCGGCCGTAGAACAAACAAGAGTAATGGTTATGGAAACGGTCAGCACAATGGACAAGGGGCAAGCAAGTCTAGATTTAGGGAGTCTCCTTTGACCACCCATCAGTTGGGGAAGAGTTCAGACACCTTCAGTGGTAGTCAATTGTCTAATGGGTCGTTTTGCGGTAACGGATCATCACGCACTGCTTTACCCCTGAGCAGTACCTTGGTGGATGAATTGTTTCAAGGTATGGATAGACGTGGTCTGGTGTCACCTTCCGGTCACATAGTTGGTTCCCGGAGTGCAAACTGTAGCCCGGTGATAAGCAGCTTTCACAAAACGAACTCCCTGAACCATCCAGAGCAGATCGGCTATAGTAGTCGTCGCCGTTGGGATGACGGTAGCCATTACCTTACCAATGGCCGAGCCGGGAGCGAGGCTCAACATTACGGTAGCTACTCCCCAATTGTCAATCGATCCCCACACTTGCAGAAACTCCACAATGGCATGCGCAACCGTTCTGACACTGACCCCATGATTCTGAGCCAGTTAAGTTCAACCCCGGCCAATGAACTGCGATCAGGGGTCTCAAGGGCTGAACGTATGGCCGCCCTAGAGCGCCGTGTTGCTGCTAATGGGTTTGGAGCACCTAGCCAAGCCCGGTCCAGCAATGTCCAGCGACTCTATGGAAGCCGGCTAAGTGCTAATGACCACAGCAGCCCAGTTCATATGATTGATGGTTCCACTAGTAGTGGAACGGAGTCTAGTGATACAGAGTCAGATGCAGGCAGCAACTCTTACAGTCAGCCCCTTGTCTATGGAAACCCTGGGGCAGCCAATTCCTCCCCTATGCCCCGAAGCAAGTTCTCCTTTGGCAGTCTCCAACTGGAGGACGAGGGCCAAGGAGGTGAAGATGGCTATGGTTATCCCATCAATGATGAGGATAGGGCGCAATCCTTTAACTGCTAGAGAAGGTGAAGTGTGCCTGGTTGTTGGTTGACTCTACACCCATTTTGCCACTTGGAGGCCCGGTCAAGATACCTAAAGGTGTGTTGTGTAGTTTCAGTGCCGCTAGTGGGCATAGTATGGCCTGAAATAGCATTAACCAATTGGGGCACAGCTATCTGTTTGGCAGATTTAGTGGCACTATTTGAGCAAATAATACACATTTCAAGATGAACAAGATTACCAATGATGGTATTTTTGCAAGATTTGGAGGGTTTAGGAAGAAGACTGTTCTACCTAAAGGAAATACTTTAATATTTCAAATATGCACAATTCATAACTATTACTCTTTAAAGATTAACTTCAGAATAATGACAAATTGAAGGTCCTACTGCAAAGTGCCATGATTGTAAACATAGAGAATGAAAGCTGATTAGAGCTGCTAAAACGTTACCCATATTACTGCTAAACAGTTAGTCATTGAGTATTGCCAAAAGTTTAATATTGTGAAATATTTCTTTGACAGTCTTGTAGAATGAAGGAATTACAAAAAATACTGAAAGATGCCATACATTTACTTAATCTGTAAATACTTTTCTGTTAGCCATAGCTTACAGAAGCTAATGTGTTTATGCAATAGCAATTAAATGTCACAGATAGGCTAGCTGGTTTACAGTTGGCACTTCAATATTCTGATGGCTAACTTGTGTATAAACTTGAACTAAGCTTGTATTGTCATATAAATAGATCATACTGGTTGGGTGTGTGGTATATTAGATACATTGAGAGATTGTGTAGACAAAACGTGAGATAAGAAACAGTGATGTTTTCATGCTAGCTTTGTTATTGTTTCTTTGGGTTTTTTGGGAACTAGTAGAAGTTGTAAGTTCTGTATCTATGGCGTTTGTACCGATCTGGTGGCACTGTCATGTTTGCCTGCCCATTTCCCAGCATGCATCACTCCTTAAAAAAAATATGACATTGTAAAGATCTCATATTATTTTGTTTTGCTTCGCTGCTTAATTTCTTTTTTTCCTAAACAAACAGCTGTGTCTCTGGCACGCCTCATCAATGTCATCTGTCTGCGGTGCGTTTGCAATGCTTGATGTTCACTCGATTTCTGAGTATATTAACCTGTGCTCAGGTTGCATTGCTTTTAAGACTTCTCCTGCCCAATGTCAGCACTGTTCTTGCAGCATGTACCTCTGGAATGCCTCGCCTTGTCTTTTTTCCCTCTCTCCTGGAAGCATGTCAACCTGTCCTTGTCTCCAGCATTTTGCTGCCCTGTCCTTTTCACATGTGTAAAAGACTTGGCATTGACACGGGACCCTTAAAAAGCAGTGGTCTTTTAAAGTGGAGATGGATGTAGGTGAGATTTGGACAGACTCAGAGTAAGAAACTTGTGAGGCTCAGCATGTGAAGTCTGAAAAGATTAGAAAGGTTTCCAAGAGCTGTCTAAAATGTCCTTCAACTTCAATGTTCAATCGGACCTTTTATCCATACGTTTTTGCACTTTCGCTCTCGGTTTTTGCTTATTGCCTTCTGATGTATTAGGGAAAGCATTTGCATTCACATGCTTGTATAGTAGGGGTGTAACGGTGCAAAAACATGACGGTTCGGTACGTACCTCGGTATTAAAGTCACAGTTCGTAAATGTAATCCTACGTGAGATATTATTCTCAAGCTGTTTTGTTGATTTCTTTCAGCGGTCTAAACACTTGTTGAGATATTACATGTAAATACATCTATGCATAGATCATCTGTTCTTCTTCTTCTGCACTTTTTCCTGTTGTGGCGGTTGGCAAACAGCATTGCATTACCTCACGCGCCACCTTCTGGATTGGAGTGTGGATCGTGACTGACTGTATTTGTCGTCTGACTGTATGCACTGAACCGTGATGTCCGTACCGTGATGGTTCGGGGACAAATACATGTACCGTTTCACCCCTATTGTGTAGTATAATTTTCACAATCCTGTCTAAAAATCTTATATTGATTTAAAAATATAATCTTATTTTCCAAATGCCAACTTTTCCTGTTCTTTTGAGAAGTATTCTTTACTTTTGCATGGCAATATTATGTCAGTGAAAAGTTTTCGAAAGTGTTTGTGAAGTCATTTGCAGGACCACTGCATTTTTTGGGCCCGTTACATGAAAAGAAAGCATTGACGATATTGATTGGAAAGCGCTAGTTTACGCCACTGTTAATATGAATGTATATAATCTTCACTGTCCCAGCGTTCCCAGTGATCTGTAATTTATCATTGTCAGTGACCAAAGTAGCATTCCTAGCTTTTTGTAAGTTACACTAAAATGTGATTTAACTTTCTTTTAGATTTTATCAGAATACCGTAGCAGTATTGAATGATTCACTCTTTTTCAGCCTGTGATTCCTCCAGATTTTTTCAGTATGAAATGTATGTTGCTGAGGTATATGAAAAGTTCCAGATATATTTGTGTAATATATTGTATTTGTACTTTTTTTAAAACACTCATAATTAACAGTGCTATCACTGTGGCACATATGCAAAACAATTAACCATAAGTGTATGTGTTTACAAACCATCTGACGTAGACTGTACTAGAATAACCAGGTAAGCAATGGAAAGTTAGCCTTTAAACTATTCCTCCCTGTTACAATCCTGTAGCACTTACAAATGGACTTTCTAAAGTTGCAAGGTTGTTCATTTTCTCGATGCCTGTTCACAGGTTCTGTATGATTGATGTCTGTTGTTTTTTTTTTTAACTACTCCAAAACCTTTTCACTACTCTTCCCTTGTCTTATTAATTTCTGGAACACTTTAACATTGTAAATGAATGTGCATTAGTAGCAATAAAATTTGGTACTTGTGAAGCGGGACTCCAGATGTTTACTCCGATGCCTGACGGTCACCCTTAGATGTTAGCGCCCCCCTCATGTGTCTTGTCTTGTGGTAGAGTAGCCGTAGTGGTTCTAGTTGTTTGTTTTGCATGTTTGACGACGCATGTGTGCGTGCCACCACAAGGCCTTTGTCACCAGATTTGCGGCTCTTCCATCTTCCTCAATAATGGCTGCGCTGTGGACACTCGGTGCATTTGAAATGTCCCGGTTCGCATGTCGCATCCAATTCGTGCCAAGGCATGGGACACGAAACGTTGTTGGGCAAGTATGTGAATGTACTTGTGTAGTGAACGTAGTGGTCTGAAGATAAAACATGTTCCCCTCCCCATCACCCAGGGAATGTGTTATATATCTCGGCAGTGTCCTCAGGCGGAAATCCCAGACTGGGATGGTGTGACTCACTCATGTCTGGATCCCGATGTGGTGCTGTCAGCCATAGTCCATTTCTAAACACAATGTGTTGTGCAGCTTCACCCCTTGGCAATGATCTTGATAAATCAAGAATCTTTACTTGTAGTGTTAAGGATAAAAATGTCAAAATTACCCTGCAGAAAAGACCAGCTTACACTGGTATGAATTTGCATGCTAGTCCAAGCTTATTGGATCATTATAGCCATGCAGTTTGATCAATTCGCTGTAGTCTTTTTGGTAAAACTGTTGACCTAGAAGTCTTGCTAGTGAAGAATTCTGGTGGTCTAAATGCTTGCTGGTCACTAGCTTTGCTTCTTTTTCAGCAGGGTAGTTTTACGACATTTACATGTTGTACCCTGGTATTCGATTGCATTTACTTAGTGCCGTAAGTCCATCTGCTATTTGATTATCAAGTCTGCAATACTTAAAGGCTTAACATGACCTGCCTGTTCTCCTGTAGGTCCAGTTTCCAAGAGCCCTCAGCACAACGAGTCTCCGTCTGCAGGCAGGGTGATGGTAAACGGCCAGAAACAGAGTCTCAGCACTGGCCAAAGTCCAGATGGACGGCAGCCTTCTCCTCTCACCAGCCCCTTACTGACCGACGCCGGCTTCATCCGCACAGACGACGAGGACGAGGTTCGGAGGAAGGTTTGTCTTTTGGGGAGGGGATAGTATTTGAGCACCATGTGCTAGTAAAAACTGACTTTGGTGGGTCACTTTGGATGTTTGCTGCTACATTATGTGGTTTATTCTGTGGTATGTGGTAGTCTGGTCCTTGCTGATGATAGTATAGTGATGGGTTTTCAGCAACATAGTGATAAACTATATACCAAGGGTGTCCGATCCTGCTCCTGGAGGGCCACTGTCCTGCAGAGTTTAGCTCCAACCCTAATTAAACACACCTGAACCAGCTGATCAAAGTCTTACTAAGCATACTAGAAACTTCCAGGCGAGTTGTAGCTAAACTTTGCAGGACAGTGTCCCTCCAGGACCAAATTTGGACACCCCTGCTATATATTATACTGTCATAAAAAGTCTACACTCCCCTGTTAAAACAGCTGGTTTTTGTGATGTAAAAAAAAAATGAAACAAAGATAAATCATGTCAAGTACTTTTGCACATTTAATATAAAAATTACAACCTATGCAGTGCCTCTGAAAACCAAAGTGGCACATTTCAGAGAAAATAAAAATAAAAACTTGGAATAACTAACTGCATAAGTGTGCACACACTTTCATAATTGGGTTTGTGGCTGTGCAAAAAAATTATGACATGCAGGAAATTGCTGAGAACTTTATTTTACTTAGTATTTACTCAAAATTCACTCATAAAGATCAAATATTGGCCGATAAATGTGCCTGACCAATATATTGCCACTAGTTTTCTTGCTAAAAAATACTTTAAGGGCAGTTAGTTTCTCTCTTTTATGTCAAAAAGTTACATTTGGACCCTGTTATTATTTTTGTCAGTCAAAGCAACCTCCTTGTGTAGTTCATGAATAACAGCAATCGTCTCCTCAGCAGTCGATTTCAAGGTCCCTCAGCTAATTTCCCCTTTAAACTTCACTGTGCTTGAATTAAAGGTGCTCTAGACAAATTAAGGTTATGATGGAAAAACTGCTTTAAAAGTGTTTTATCATCAGAAGTGCCAGTGCATTTTGGTCAAGTGTCTCTGTGGACGTCTCAGAATAGGAGACCTAGATAAACTCAACCTAAATTCCAGTCTATTTAGGGCAGATTATGTAGCGGCGGCGTGAGCGGCTCAGTGAACAGTGAGAGTTTTACTTTGAGACGTCGCACTGTGTGTGTGTGCATGTGTGTGTGCTCACGCAAATGAGCGAGAATCATTTTATTGGACAATGTCACCTTATTTTTATATTTCTGCTCTATTTTTATCAGAAGAGAAAGATGCTTATATTTAAATATATTTAATTTATGCTTATATTTGCTATAAGTTTATTCTTTGTTAGTAGTACAATAGCATATGGCCTTGAAGATAATGGACAATATCATAAAAGCCACAAAACACTCAGTTTGATTTCATGGCATCTTTATATAGAAATTAAGGCTGTCAAAATGAACGTTAATTTTGCGGTTAATTTTTTAACGTGTTGAAATTATTTAATGCAATTAACAGAGCATCCGTTTTTTGGCTGCGCTACAATATATGATTACACTATCATTCATTCAAGTGCTCTTAAATGTGATAAGATGCAAAAAATAACTCAAATCTGTACTGGCACGCTGTCTGTGAAGCGGCTCTCTGTGAACAAACACCCGGAACATGCATGCAGAATGCTGCTTCAGACAGTGCATCGGTGCTGCATTGAATTCTCTTTCTTGCTCGAACGGACAAAAACACACAAAATTATGTCAAAATTCCTGCTTTGTTGAGTGTTCTCGTAAGTGCAGTCTTAAATGAGTTAGAAAGTGTTAAATGAACGTAAAGAGTTGTGAGAATATCGGATGTGTGTCAGATCTGCGTCAGGTCTTAAAGTGACAGCAGCCTAATAAACCTGCTGTCTGTCATTAATGTTAATCAAAGAACAAAAGACATAGAGAAAATCACTCACTGTTCTTGACTGAAAAGAGCTTTAATCTGTATATTTAGCCTAACTGTAAGACCTACCTGAACATCTTAAAGCACTGTTTACAAGTTTACATGGGTCAATAACAACAAAAACGTTTTGGTGCATTTTAGCAGGGCAGGTAAAAATTGTTGAGCCATGATGTATTAAAGGCACAGCTAAATGTGATTTATTTATTACAATTGGTTTATGTGAAGATTTTTTTTTAAGTTCACTTAAATTAAAAGTTGTTATATTTTTAAAATTGATAGCTTTCAATTATACGGCAATATTGAATGGCTATAATTAATGGCTAAAATTAAGGGAAAAATCCATGTAATAGAGACTTCAGTATCAGTACTGGTATCAGTGATACTGGCCTAAATTCATTGTGTTTAGTAAAAAGATTAAAAAAAAAAAAGCCATTAAACAAATATTTAAAATATATCGTCTTTATGTTGTTTACATTATTTTTTAATAATGTACAAAATAATGTTAATGTTAGGTGCGATTAATTTAATTTAATTTAATTTCATTTAACAGGGGAAAAAAAGCAATTAATTTAATTTAATTGCTTTTTCTGTCCCTCTCTCCTGCTCACAGAGGTTCCCAACTGATAAAGCGTACTTCATCGCCAAAGAGCTCCTGACTACAGAGAGAACATATCTGAAGGATCTGGAGGTCATCACTGTGGTAAGACTGTAAATACTCTTTCATGTGGTCTGTGTGTTTTTAGGATGTTTGTGGTCTTCTGCTGTGTCAACATTAAATATCTCATTTAGTCAGTCTAATGGATTATCTAGGACATTGCCGCCGTGACATATGTGTTGCATTCATTTCAAAATACTTTCTCTTACAGCGTATAGGCTACATGCCTCACAGACATGAGAAATATATCTATATAAATGCTTGAAATGTCTACTTTTAAACTAGCCAATTCAAATTGAAAAGAAATACTCTCTGCTTATGTAATCCATATGAAAGGTGCGTTTCTCTCGTTCACTATACTGCGGAGATGACGAGGCAGCATCGTCAACTTCATCTTTGCAGCCGACACTGACTCAGAAAACACTAGTTTATTAATAAATAATTAAAATGTCGCCTGTTTTTTTTCTGACCCATTCATAATCATTACTTTTGCCAGTGCTTTCGGCAAGTGTTTTGTGTGCGCTTGAATGCGGAATAGGCTGTATATTATGTAGTAATTAAATTTGTCGACTAATGGCTTAAATGAACGACTAATGGTAGACTAGAAAAATCTTTAGGGGGCAGACCTTTACAAATGAAAGGCTGAGCCGAGAATTCAAGATAAGCAGTAGTCATTGTTCTTCTGCTGTTCGCGTCCTCCTGTCTATACGTCGGTGGTGTAATGAGTCTCTTTGATGTCTTACAAGGTAGCGGAAAGAAGCAGCAGGGCGACACGTTTACACATCTCATAAATATTTCCTTTTGGCTTTTGGATCTGAGGCTGCTGTTTGGATCCCAGTCTTCCACAGCCACCCATCCGCCTGCTCGCGTTATTACAGCTGCTTCTGTTCAACGGTTTAAACACCTCTAGATCTCGACACTACTGTCTGTACTGCCATTGAGGTGTGCTGCACAACTAGGGTGTTCCAGTACACAGTGCTGTTTTGGTCTCGGTGTTGGGTGGGACATTGCTAGGGGGTTGCTATGCCTCTCCCTGATGGATGCTAGGGTGATCTAAGCGCTTACTAGGATGGTAGGGCGTTCTGAGTGATGCTAGGTGGTTGCTAAGGTTTTTTGATTGGTTGCTAGTGTGTTCTGGATAATCGCTATCATGTTGATAAGGTTTTTTTTGTTTGGTTGCTAAGGTGTTAATAAGCAGTTCTAAGGGTGTTCTGTCCAATAATGGCAATATGCAGTTGCTAGGCTATTTTGGTTAATCGCGAGCATGTCGCTAGGTGGTTGCTAAGGTTTTTAGATTGGTTGATAGGGTGTTAATAAGCTGTTGCTAGGGTGTACTGGATAGTCAACAGCATGCTGAAAGGTGGTTTCTAAGGTTTTGGCTGGTTGCTAGGCTGTTAAAAAGCAGTTTCTTGGATGTTGTGGATAGTTTTCAGCATGTTGCCAAGTAGTTTCTATGGTACTTGGTTTGTTGCTAAGGTGTTGATAAGCAGTTCCTAGCATGTTCTGTATAGTTTTGTTCTGGATAGTTGCTAGCATGATGCTAGATGGTTTCTAAGGTTTTGGCTTGTTGCTAGGGTGGTAAATAGCAGTTTCTTGGATGTTCTGGATAGTTTTCAGAATGTTGCCAAGTGGTTTCTAAGGTATCTGGTTTGCTGCTAGGGTGTTAATAAGCTGTTCCTAAGATGTTCTGGATAGTTGCCAGCATGATGCTAGATGGTTTCTAATGTATTTGGTTTGTTGCTAAGGTGTTAATAAGCTGTTGATAGGTGGTTGCCTGTTATTCATGATGGTATAGAATCACAATAGATTCTTGTAAGGTCTGGAGTCCTGATGAAAGTCTTGCAGTATCCAGAACATGAGAATGAGGAGACAAAGACTCTTTATTCTGGGATTCTTCAGTCATCACGTCAGAGAGTCTGTTTGAGATAGTCATCACGCTGTGTCTGGGGAAATGCCCACAGCTGCTGATCTGTTCATGTTTGGATCTGTGTGAAGTAGTCAAATAGTTTTATAGTGTGTGATTTCATGTTTGATATGATGATGATGGAAAATGTCTACAAAGGCTTCAAACGATTGATGTGTTCCTCCATTGACTGTAAAGGGCCATTTCATGGAAAATTGATTTTGACTAAGAGTTTGATGAACTAGACGTTCCCTCACAGCTCATCTAGAACATTGTGGTTGTGAAGTTATGGCCCTGTTTACACCTGGTATAAGATGCGTTTTGGTCAATCGGATCACAAGTGGACGATGCTGAATACATGAGTAAATGGGGTGTAAAACATTTTGAGCTTGTCCACTTTCAATCACTTCCAGTGGCAGTCGAAAGTGCATTCGACTGGATTGCTTTCGTAGTGTAAACGCTCATGCAGTCGAATGTGTTCAGCCACAAAAGACTGTCTACTCTCCACCTACTGACTTAATGTGTAAACAATATGGGAAGCGCACTAGCCAGACTGGATTTGAACTTTGTTGGCTGAAGACCCAAGTTTGGATTGAAGAAGAAAAACGTACCAAGCACAATGTTCTCCCACCATTCCTGATTTCTAACACGCATGGCGTGGCCTTGCGGCTCTCAGAGCAGAAACAAAAACGGCTGCTCTCCGTATGTTTTTCCGTTGTCTTCGGGCACATTCATATGTAAATTGCGCAAGATTATTTTGTCCATTAGATCGAAAGATCTGAAAAAAACATATATTTACATGCCCATAGACCCTCCCTCAAAGAAATCAGGACAGAACGACCAAAACGCATCTTAATACCAGGTGTAACAGGGCCTATGTTGTGAAAAAGATGCCACAATGAGCTCAATAACATAATGTCCACCCATATTTATATATCAACACCTATTTAGTAGTCATTTTAACGATTGTATCATTAAAAGATCGCAATCTCGATTCAAACACCAACGTGACTTCATTCCTAAATGTTAACGATTCGCCTGTGTCTATTAAACTTTACAAAATCACACATCAACTTTCAGATCTGCGTTGGTGCTGCTGTTGAGCCAGAGAGTGTAGTTCTCATGTATAGTATAAGTATGAAACAGTTTTACAAACAGTCTTTTCACAGTATCATTATTTCTGTTAAAATTTTCATATTATCACAGAAGAACTGGGATAAAAGTTTATAGTTCAGATATAAACACTGATGACTACCGAAGCGATCACAACAGAGTAAATCACCTTTTGAAAGTAACTTGATGCTTCAAATAACGAGTGTATCGATTACATCGTTATGCCACTAGGTGGCGACAAGTGACTGTCAAAAATGTATTTGTCATTGAATTATTAAAGAGATTGGTTCAAAACTTATTCATCCAGTAATGAAATAAGTGAATTATTTATGAGTGAGTCATTGAATCATTCATTCAAACCATTTTTTTTTCTAAATAAATAATTCAGAGTAATTAAACATTTTAAATAGACTGCAGCAATTAACATTTTGTCAGAGCCTCTAGTAAATTGTATGTAAATTTGTTTAGTTTTCTGTTCAGAATCGTGGGAGAATCGTGATCTCTGTTTGAAAAAAAAAAAAAAAAAAAAAAAAACTCTACTATTTAGTGACTTTACCTGATGAACATTAGCAGAGCTTATTTAAATATAGAAGAGAAGGTGAAAAATGATATTATAACTGAAAGCATCGCTGATATAATCGCTGTTCTTTTGTTTCTCTTCCTTTTTATATGATTCCAGTCCTTTCAGAAGTCCATTGGGAAGGATGAGGCTATGCCGGATTCCTTGAGAAATCTCATTTTTGCCAATTTCGAACCGGTGTACAAATTCCATGAGACCTTCCTGAAAGAGGTGGAGCAGCGACTGGCTCAGTGGTGCGTATTTCAGATAAGTGTGTGTGTGTGTGTGTGTTGTATTGGTGTTAGGAATGTGCACAATCTGCGCCATAAACAGCAACCATAACAGACACACACCTCAATTTGTCACTGAGTATTTTGCTACACTGTTAGATGCCTTTTCAACTGCCTGTCAAACAACTATTACGCTCCATCAAATGTAGATGACTGTGAAATTAACCTCACATGACTGAAATACCTGTCTTCACAATGCATCTGTCAAGAACACTATATTTCATTTCAAAACTGAAAGAATGAAATGGGCAGTTGTATTTTTGCATGCAGAAATTGAAGCCTGTTGTGTTGTGACATTATTTTACTGACAACGAAACGCATTTTCCGCTGCATCAATATTTTTTTTTTGAAATATATTATAATTAGCCAAATTATTATTGTGCATTTTTTTTATTATATTTTTTGAAAATGTAAATAATTTTCATTAGATATATTCTAATTCATATTGCATTAAAAACTAAAATTAAACGTATAATAGAAAATATCTGTCTAGAAACCATATATCTATACAGTACCAGTCAAAAGTTTGGATATATTATTGTTTTTGAAAGAAGTCTTCTGCTCATCAAGCCTGCATTTATATGATCAAAAAATACAGAAAAAACAGTGATTTTGTGAAATATTATTACAATTTAAAATAAGTTTTCTATTCTAATATACTTTAAAATATAATTTATTTCCGTGATGCAAAGCTGAATTTTCATCAGCCATTACTCCAGTCTTGCAGTGACACATGATCCTTCAGAAATCATTTTAATATGCTGATTTATTATCAATGTTGCAAACAGTTTGTGCTGCTTAATATATTTTATATATATATAATATATATATACATATATATTTATATATAACTTGTGATACTTTTTTCAGGATTATTTGATGAATAAAAAGTTAAAATAAAAAAAATTAAAAATAAAAACATTTATTTAAAATAAATAAATGGGGTCAGTCATTTTTTTTTTCTTTTTTTGAAAGAAATTAATACTTTAATTCAGCAAAGATGTGTTTAATTGATAAAAAGTGATAGTAAAGATTTATATTGTTAGAAAAGATTTCTATTTTGAATTAATGCTGTTCTTTTTAACTTTTTGTTCATCAATGAATCCTGAAAAAAAGTATCACAGGTTCCAAAACAATATTAAGCAGCACAACTGTTTCCAACACTGATAATAACTAAGTATGAAATCAGAATATTAGAATACTCATCATATCCTTTTTCTATATTATATTAATATCTGTTTCTATATTAGCCAAATTAATATTGTCTTTTAGAGCACAAGTCTCTAGAAATGCTCTGAAAACATCAAGGCATATCACAGAACAAACCTGCAGTGCATGTGTTCTCCGATCCGACAGCATAATGACAGTAACTGATGGAGCTCTGCCGAGTGAACTGTTCTCTCGTGTTCCCTGTCTGCTGTTTCCAACGCGGCTGTAATGTTTAATACCGGTCCGTGGGGAGCAGATTTGGACCTGTATTCAAAGACAGGATGATAAATCGTGGTTTTTGTGTACGGTGGCTGGTGTGATCGCTCTCAGTGAGGGTTAAGGGGAACAGCTCAACAGCGTTGATAGATGATGTTGAGTCCATTGATGTTCAGTAAGTGTCGAGTTCTGTGTGGAACGATGTGCAACAGAGACATCTACTGGAGGACTTGAGCACTTCGGTTCAAGACTTAAAGGACTAGTTCACCCAAAATAAAACTCACCCTCATGTTGTTCAAACCTGTATGACTGTATTTCTTCTGTCAAACACAAATAGAGATGTTTATCAGAATGTGCAAGATGCTTATTCAATAAAATCAAGTCATGACTTGGGTTGTCAAGCACCAAAAAGGGCAAAAATCCTAAAAATCATAATAAATATGTCAATAAGACTATATTCCATGTTTTCTGATGTGTGTGTGTGTGTGTGTATATATATATATATATATATATAAATATAAATATAAATATTAGTTGCCTTGGCGATAAACTGAAGTAAGTTTAAGTTGAAGCATTAAAATTATTAACTATAAATAAATAAGAACTAAATCTAAAATACAAAAAAAATAAAAAATAAACCTAAATAGCAATACTTTAAAAAATAATAATAAAATGACAAAAGCACATAGCGAAATTACTAAAACAAACATTAAAACTAAAAACATAAAAAGTAAAAGCTAATTGAAAATATTAATAAAGCTATAATAAAACTAAAATAATACTAATACCTGTATGTAATTGATTTTGTTCATTGTTTTTAGGGAAGGCAGATCGAACGCACACATCAAAGGAGACTATCAGCGCGTTGGGGACGTCATGCTGAAGAATATCCAGGGTTTGAAGGTCAGAACATCTAGATCTTTCTGAGACGCCATTTTCTTTCATATCAGTGAGATATCTCTCTTTATACATATCATTTTGACATATATTTGTATATATTTATTAGCTTTTATTTATGCGCTAATGTCAATTTATTATCATTATTATTTTTTTAAATGTTGCTGTTTAGGTTTATTTTTGTTTCAGTTTTAGTTTTAATTAGTTTTAATTTTTATTTATTTCCAGTTGATAATTTTAGTGCTTCAACTTTTTTTCAGTTTATTTTTGTTTTAGTTTAAGTTTTTCAACTAATATTTATATTTTATTTCAATGAACAGAAATGTTTTTAATAGTTTTTGTTTAATTTAATGATAATATGCCTGCTTTGAAGTACCGTAGTGTTATTATCATGACAGATGGTTCACTGTTTCTCTCTGGCTCCTCAGCTGCTGACAGCTCATCTTCAGAAGCATTCAGAGGCGTTGCTGGAGCTGGAAAGGACGTGTCGCTCTTCCCGAAAGCTGGAGGGTTTGTGCCGAGACTTTGAGCTTCAGAAGGTCTGTTACCTGCCACTCAACATCTTCTTCCTGCGGCCGCTGCACCGCCTCATGCACTATAAACAGATCCTGGAGCGCCTCTGCAAACACTATCCACCGACACACGACGACTTCAGAGACTCGCGAGGTACGAGAACGGTTGCTTTTATACTGTCAAGTGTCTGAGACTTCCTTCTGAATCACATGAATGTGAATTTTGTCTGTTCCAGCTGCGCTTGCTGATATTTCTGAGATGGTTGTGCAGCTTCACGGCACTCTCTTTAAGATGGAGAACTTCCAGAAACTTCTGGAGCTCAAGAAAGACCTCATTGGCGTCGACAATCTCGCCATTCCTGGACGGGTTAGTTCTTGAAATCATTTACCTCCCTAAGACATGTTCCTGAATGTGAACGAAGTTAGTTTGAAATTCTCCAGTCTCTCTCATTGAACTGGTTTTGTGTGTTTTGGCAGGAGTTTATCAGGCTTGGTTGTCTCAGCAAACTCTCTGGAAAAGGTCTACAGCAGAGAATGTTCTTCCTGGTAAGAGCCGCACGCTCTCATTTACTAGTCACATAGTACTAGACATCTTTATGGTTGGTTAGATTTATAACCTATTCAGACTTTGTGGCATTCCTTAATAAATGTACTGTGCTGGTATTTTATTCTGATTATATATTGACTATATTTGTACAGTAAATAGTACAAAGGTACTTATATATTACTGTTTATTTTTTGTTTAATTATTTTAATTGTAATTCATTTATACATTTACATTTTTAATTTTTTTTATTAATGTTTTATTTTGTAAATGTTATGTTTGTTTTATTTTATCACTTATTGTTTTTTCTTTAATTCTATCATTTGTGTTTTATTTGTTTTATTATTTGTTTTGTTTATTTTTTGTTTTCTTTTATATTTTTAATTTTTATTTTATTAATAATATAATTATAATAGTAACATTAACAATAATAATTATATTATTGTTATAGAATATGTAATTACATTATTACAATAACAAAACAACAACTATAGTATTATTATTGTTGTTGTTATGTAATTATATATTATTATTATTATATATTTAATGCTACTAATAATAATAATAAAAACAATAATAAAAATATTATTATTGTTATTATTGTTGTTGTTATTATTTAATTATATAATTATATTTAATAATAATAATAATAAACAACAACAATAAAATATAATTGTTGTTCTTTTTGTTGATGTTTTTATTATTATTGAATTATATATTTAACAATGATAACATAAACACTTAATAATAATTTGTTGTTATAATATTATTTATTAATAAAATTATTATGCAATATTTAAATTTTTTATTTTATTAATAATATGGTGCAATTTTCTAAGTTTTGATTTCATTTACAATAAAAAAGTACCATTTTTTGGACCCTACTATAGTAATACCATGATTTTCTTCATGATATTCTTCAATATTTCATGAAATTCAAGTGCCTTTGTGTCTTAGACTACCAGTTGAAGTCAATCATCTTTCTTGATGGTTTTACAAGAGATAAAATAATGAATACTAATGTTTTCCTTTCTCTTCTTGTTTTGCAGTTCAATGATGTTCTGATGTACTCGAGTCGAGGGATGACGGCCTCTAATCAGTTCAAAGTGCACGGACAACTTCCTCTTTATGGCATGACGGTGTGTGATATTTAATTAGTTTTTGACTGGCATAAACAGTCACGTTTATTTCAGTTCTTTATATTGTGATTTTAACTTTCAGTACGACTGGAAGCAATAATGAATGAAAAGCACAACATTCCCTATTTCCCACAACATTTCTATTTCAGTGTTTGTTTTGGACGTGTGCCCGCTGCCTCCATCTCTAGTTACTAATTGCACATTCACACAAACAAGAGATCCATTGTTCTGCAGGCCGCAGCTCCAGCGTGCCTCAGTAAATTGTGTATTGCATGTAAATGTAATTATCCAGAAACACGGAGCATTCAGATGTTGAGTCGCTGTCTTGATGAGGTTTTAATTGAAGAATAATGAACACTTCTTCCAGACCTTGGTACAGGGCAATCAGGGGCCAAAATAACCTCAATGACAACATCCCTTTATGTTCTTTTGACTTAAGATTCGTACAGCATGTTACTAACCAGTGGGTTAATCTTTCATCTTGATCTTGTTTGTGTAGATCCGTGAGAGTGAGGACGAGTGGGGCGTCCCGCATTCATTCACTCTGTTTGGACAGCGACAGTCTGTCGTCGTGGCCGCCAGGTAAACTGATCATGATTGAGTTCAAGCTCGAGAAATTCATGGGAACATCATCATGATGAGGGTTACTGATTATATAAATTGTCAATTGCAGTTCCAAGTAAATCAAGTTTTGTATCAGTAGATTGTAAAGTGTTGTTCTGTGATCTAGTGCATCACATAAAAGCTGTTTCCGATACATTTACTGAAATGAGTTTGAAACAGATCTGTCCTGAATTAATACAGCAGAAAAAAAATACCACAGGATATTTGGTTAAATTTAGTTTAAGTAGTTTATATAGTTTAATTAAACAAATAGATCCAGCATTGGATTATCAGTGGACAGACCCCAATTTAAGCTATAAAGTAGCGCCAAGAAAAACAAAACAAAAAACTTATTATTATAAATAATATTGTATTTACAATAAATATTAATTATTTAATAATGATGATAATAATAATAATAATGTTTTTGGTGGTTTTATTATTATTTCATTATATATTATTATATGTTTAATAATAATAATACTAATGCTACTACTACTATTAATAATAATAATGTTGTTTTTATTATTTTATTATATATCATTATATACAGCATTTGATAATAATGATAATAATAACACTAATAATAATTTGTTATAATATTTATTATTGTTATATGATTTATTATATTAATTTATTATGATATATTTTATTTAATAATTATTATATTATTATTAAATTATATATTTAATAATGTTGTTGTTGGTGGTTTTATTATTATTGAATTATATATGTTTAATAATAATAATACTAATAATAAATATAATAATGTTTTTATTACTTCATTATATATTATATATTTGATAATAATGATAATAATAATAACACTAATTATTATTTATAATATTATTTATTATAGTTGTATTATTTATTATATTAAATAATTATGATATATTTATTTTTATATTTATTTAATAATTATTATATTATTAAATCATTATATATTTATATAATAACCTCATTATAACCTATTATTTATATAATAACCTTTTATATAATAATAATAATAATAAATGCATTTAACAATAATGATAATAATAATTATGTAATGATGTAGTGTAAATATTTATTTTGATCATATTGCTGTTTTTAACATTTTATTAAACACCTCAATAGATTGCATTACAGTCTGTTCTGTGCCCAGACTAATAATAGCCCTTAACTGTGGTAAAATGTCAGTATCACTGAGTCTCTAGTGTCTTAACGCTGTGATTGACAGGAGCTGCATCACTAACGTCCTCATTGCTTCCACAGTTCAGCGTCTGAGATGGAGAAGTGGGTGGAGGACATCAAGATGGCCATTGAACTAGCGGACAAATGCAACGGACCCTCGGCTGAGATCCTGTCCAGTAGTTTCACTGACAACAGTAAGTCGCAGACACTTTTCTGCATGTTAATTACTGCTAGTACTGATTTTGCTGATCTGGTACAGGCCACTTAAATGCTAATGCTTACAAGGAAGTCCATGACATGTAAAAATATGTTTCAGCTTGCTTTGATGTTTTTCTGTCTAATGTGATGATGCAGATGTTAATGAGTGTGGCTTCAGTGTTCAAACACAGTTTGTGGACACTCTTCACTGTTTTAACAGAGCATTTGAAGCAGTTCTCACTGTTTGCAGTGGATCATGTTTCACAGGTTTCCAGTCCTCCAATCCCTCATGTCAATCTGTTACACACACACACACACGCTCTTTTACTTCTGCTTTATTGAACTAAATCTCTTCTGCTTTTCTTTTTTTGTATTGTTCCTGTAATCTAGACGTTGGGTTTGATTGTGATGTGACTGTTTGCTCACTGTTCTCTCATGTGAGCTGGTGCATGAACTCGGATATGATTGCAGTATATTGACAGTTTTTGTTCACTGTCATTGTGTCTCATATTTGACCTCATGAAAACCTTTCTGACTTTAAAGGACAATGTCCACCTGCTTTATATTGAATATTGTAATTGTCTATAAAATGTATTTATTTATTTACTGATTTATTTATCTGTGTTTATTAGTTATTTATTAGTTAGTTATTTATGTAATTTATTTATTAGTTATAATAATTATTTATTTATTTTTGTATTATTATTATTATTATTATATTTTATTATTATTTTAAATAAAAACTGTAAATAAGCTTACAAAAATGTATAATGGTAATTTGCAGAAACTACTTTGATAGTACCATGGTACTTCCAAAAGAAACATGGTACATGCAAAGTAACAAAAAATAATGTTATTTGTTTATTTAGTTTTTTTTTATTATTTTTATTTAATGTAGTTTATTTATTTATCCTTGTTTATTGGTTATTTATGTAGTTTGTTTATTTATTAGAAATAATAATAGTTATTTTTTTAAATAATTACTGTATGTATTATTACACACAATATTATTATTATTATTATTATTATTATTATTATTATTATTGTTTTAAATAAAAACTGTAAATAAGCTTACAAAATGTATAATGAAAATTTGCAATTACTAATTTGTTAGTACCATGGTTCTCCCAAAAGAAACATGGTACACACAAAGTAACAAAAAATACATGTTTTTTTTTTCCAACATGGTACCTTGGTATTAGAAGTTTCGGTACCATGGTATTACTATCTGATACGTTCCTTGTAGCATAATACTTCCACCATACAAAACATACAGTGATGAGATCACACAGTAATACTATGGTACTTTGAGATATTACCATATTCATGCACCCTTGATATTTACATGGTACTTTGAAGTTTCTGGGAAAAAATATTTTATCAGTATGGTACAAAAAACACCTTTTGTTGTTTTCTTGTGCAATGGCTGTTTAAATAGCTGTTCTTCCCACATTTCCCAGAATCCCCTGAGGAATCTAGCGCCGACCAGGAATCAGAAGATGACCTGAGCGCCTCGCGGACGTCTCTCGAGCGGCAGACGCCTCACCGTGGTAATACCACGGTTCATGTGTGCTGGCATCGCAGCACCAGCGTGTCCATGGTGGATTTTAGCGTAGCGTTAGAGGTACCGGAGCGCAGCCGTCGTGTTCCTGAGCTTCCAGTCTCTGTGTCGTGTGCCTTTCCTCCGTTGTGTGTCTTTGTTTGTGTTTAACCTTCCTCTCTCTCTCTTTATCCTCTGGGAACTTCAGCTGTTTTCAAGGCGTCACTCGTAATTGGTCCCACATGGAGTTTGTGCACTGTTTCCATTTTCATGAATTAATATCTGGAATTAAGTGTCTCAATTTGAAGCAGAGAGTTTTATTGGTAGCTGAAAGTAAGGGTGCTCCGATCAGGATTTTTGGGGCCAATCACCGATTAACAATCACTGAAAGCAGTATTGGCCGATAATGATCACCGATACCGATCACTGAAATAAATAATAAGCCAACTGTTCTTGACAACAATGTATTTTAACTATACAAAAATTGAGATGAGAAAGTATCATGAATTGACCGCTCTTTATTTATTGGCAAGCAACATATTCCATTCCCACTCTTAGAGGTGATAGCATTTCTGTGAAATAAATAATAAAAAACAGAACAGTCTTAATCAAGAGAAAATAATAATAAAAAAAAAACAACACTTCACAGTCTTCACTGTGTAAATTAAATGTAGATTAATCCTACTAAATCTACTAAAGAGCAGAGAGTGATTTCTCTCTTTGTCTTTTGTTGTTTGATTAACATTAATGACAGAGACGGCAGCAGGAATATTAGGCTGCTGTCACTTTAAGACCGAATGCACAGATCCAATATACTGTTACAACTGCTTATGTTCACTTAAAACAGATCCGCTGGTGTTTAAGCGAATACTCGCCACGTTTTTGACACATTTGTGTGTGTATTTGACCTTTTAGCCGTGAATTCAAAGTATACTATACGTAGTTTCTTACTGTTATTGCTGTAGGGTTGCTGTCGTTGCAATGTCTCTGCTCTCCGCAAAGACGTTGCAAATTTATTGTCCTTTTCAGACACCTGGTAGAACTACCAGGCCCATGAATGTAGTGAAGCAATTTTTGCTGCGCATTTAAAAATTGTCTTGCAAGTTTATCTGATGGGCTCTTCTGATTGGCCTTTATGGAGACCACCAATAAAACTATATAAAGCAATTATTGGCCGACAACGATATGCACCCGATCGATCGGAGCACCCTTAGCTGAAAGCATTATCAGATTCACTAAACTTGAATGTAAAAATAACCAAGTGTGCAAACACATGAGGGTGAATAATGACAGAATTTTCATTCACTGCAGGAAATCCTGTTCCTAACGAGTATTTTTTTCTAATTATCCAGTTAAAATATCAGTACAAAATCAATTTACTTGAGAAGCAGCACTGCATGAGATATTAAGACTTTTTCAGATTTTATCTTTAATTATTTTTTGTCTTATTCCAATATAAAACCTTCATAATTTTAAAGCTTTTAAAATCGATTCAGCTACTTCAAATTTAAATCCTTTAAACTTCAAGGTTTTGAAACCGCTTTAAACTTAAAAACTTCAAGCTTTTTAAACTCTCTCTATAAACAATTGCACACTTCAGACTTTTACAATTACTTCAAACTTTCAGGTTAAGCTTTCTCAAGCCAGCATCAAAGTTTGTTCACAAATTTTACTCATCTATTTTAATATATAAACCTTTTTTAGTGTAAGTGGAAATACATTCCCAGTGCAGTAAGACACAAAACGCTCACAGTTTATTCATAATTAATGACACATGATCTCGTGGAGAGCTGCCTCTCAAGTCAGTTGATCCTGTTTTAAGGATTTACATATATTTTTACTGGAAGGAATAATTCTAAACTCATTAAGAAGTCTTTTTGCAGTGTCTTTCCTCCTCATTCAGACTCTCTCCGTGTCCCTGTTCAAACCCAGTGTGTCTCTCATGTCTCCT
Source organism: Ctenopharyngodon idella (assembly GCF_019924925.1). Classification (NCBI taxonomy): domain Eukaryota; kingdom Metazoa; phylum Chordata; class Actinopteri; order Cypriniformes; family Xenocyprididae; genus Ctenopharyngodon; species Ctenopharyngodon idella. The sequence continues at coordinate 10,875,824 of NC_067220.1, read as the reverse complement.
CTGACTCTGTGTGTTTCTCTTCTCTTCTCTTCTGTCTCTGTCCTCCGCTGTGGTAGAGGACCCTAGTCCAGTCAGTCTCTCAGAGGCTCCCATTGCGGCCCCGCTCAGGGCCCAGGGGCCGGTGTCTCTCTCTCTGGTGTGTTGGTATCGTGTCCAAAGCCTCTCCTTTAGTGAAACCTGCAGGAATAGAGAGGTAAAACATAGACCCGTGTAATGTACCATTTCACTTGCGCTGATTTGCTAGAAGACGTTAAAGTGTGCGACAAAAACAGATGTTCCAGAAGAGACTGGAGCTTGTTTGGATGGTTATTTGTGAAGTTAAGCTGGTTGTTAAACACTACATGGCATATTTAACCTGCTAACCAGTAAAGTCGCCTTGGCAATAACGCTGCTTCAAGTGAGTCGATTTTATCCAATAGTGGATTCCCACAGTGTCACACAATCAATGATTTATTCATGCAAATGATTGTTTTATGTTTATATCACCACCACTTATTGACAGTTACTGAATATTTTACTTCTGTGCGCATATAATAGCTGATATGAATGCGGTTGTCAAATGACAAACTATTTGTCGTCCCTCTGAACACTGACTGTACTTTGGGTTGTGATGGTGTTTGTTCGTTTCACTTCAGTGTCTTTCTCTTGTGTTGAATGTGTTTGATTCTTCTTCGGGTGTTTCACTAACAGCACAAACATGACGAAACATCAGTGTTTCAACCCGCTGGTTGAAGGGGACGTTCATACAGGATGCGTTCTTGCAATGAAAATAATTAAAAGACACTAGAATGGAGAATGATAAAATAAAGGTAAAATAAAATTAACTTGACATAGCATCTCAAAAATGCAGCGTTCGTGTCAAGAAATGCTGAATAAACTACAAAACTCAACTACATGGCCAACTGTCTGACACCTGCATGGACCAACAATTAAAATTAAAATCGAATTGAGTTTGAATCCTGTATGAATGGACACTTTTTCTATTCAGATCTGCAGTTTATGAATAGTAAAGTTTCCTTGAACATGGTGACATTTTGTGCTGTCAGTCTGATACCTTTGTTGTGCCCAGAGTCCAAAATGTAAAAAAAAAAAAAAAAAAAAAAAAATATATATATATATATATATATATATATATATATATATATATATATATATATATAATTTTTTTTTTTTTTTTTTTTTTTTCCAAGTCAAGTGAGTAAAAAATGCCTCTGGTAAATAAAAAAACAAATCATGTTAAACTGAGGATTTTTGTTTACATTATGTATGATTTAAAACAATATAAGATATTTAAATCATGCATTACATTAAAATTTCTAATTATGCATTATTTAAAGGGATAGTTCACCCAAAAATGTTGTCATTTACTCACCGTCAAGTTGTTCCAAACCTGGATTTGTTTCTTTCTTGTGTTGAACACAAAAGAAGATATTTTGAAGAATGTTACCAACCAAACAGTTACTGGTTCACATTGACTTCCATAGTTTTTTTTTTCTTTTTCTTGGAAGTCGATGGGTACCAGAGACCAATGGGTTGTTGGGTGAACTATCCTATTAAGTCACAATTTTAGCTCTTAAATCACAATTTTAACTCTCATACTGTATATTGTGATTTAAATTATGAATTATGTTAAAATTCCTAATCACTGTTTTCTACAAAGCTGCATTATAGATGAATTGAACTCATTTCATATTTGATGATCTTTACACAGTTATTTGACAGAACTGAATCAACACTGAACTGACTTCAGCTGAACAATGACACTATTTTCTTTCAAGAGCTGTTTTACAGCAGAATTGAATTCTGTTTGGATGATTATTTTCTGTTCAACACTGTAAAGTTGCTTTGCAACAATCTGTATTGTATAAAGCGCTATAGAAATAAAGGTGACTTGACTTGACTAAGTAGATTTTGGACCCTGGTTGAATCTGAAGCATCTACTCTCAGTTTTCTCATTGGCTTTTTTATTTATTCTTCAGAATCAGCTGTCTGGGAATCTGCTGAGAAAGTTCAAGAACAGCAACGGTTGGCAGAAGTTATGGGTGGTCTTCACCAACTTCAGCCTGTTCTTCTACAAAACACACCAGGTGAGAAGTGCTCACAAAATATTACATTGTTGCATGACTTTTAATTGATTCTCTGACCAGAATGACAGTATTTCTGCAGAAATCTTTGGCCGTATTTGATCTGAAAGTCTCTTTGCAGGATGAATATCCTCTGGCCAGCCTTCCTCTGCTGGGATACTCCATCACCATTCCCTCAGAGTCCGAGAACATCCATAAAGACTACGTCTTCAAACTCCATTTCAAATCACACGTCTACTATTTCAGATCTGAGAGCGAGTACGCGTTTGAGAGGTATGTAATTTTTTGGGGGGGTTGTATGTTCCTGTAATAAAAATACTTTATTACAAAAATATGTTACAAAAGTATATTATTTAGGTATGCATGATATATCTACCACCATATCAGTATCGGCCGATATATGAACATTTTTAATGTTATTGTTATCAGCCCATAAGAAAATGTGGCCGATATATTTAAGTCGATAAATAATGGATTATTTCCTTCAGATGTGCACTCTTCGTCATGGTTTTCAATTGCTTGAAATCACTTTGAAAAGGAAAATACAGTTAAGTGCAATGTGCAGATCAAGTCTGTTATATAGGCTACATAAAATAATGAAAACACTACTGTAAAAGAATGTTGTGAATTGTTTGTGTGCCCGTGTTTTAGCGCGTTGTAATTGCGATTTTACATCTCGCAATTCTGACTTTCTTCGCAATTGCAAATTATAAAGTCAGAATCGTGAGATATAAACTCGCGATTCTGAGAAGTGTTTTTTCCCCTTAGAATCGAACTTTATAACTCACAACAATTGTGACTTTGTATCACGCAATTCTGACTTTATATCACGCAATTCTGAGAAAAAAGTCAGAATTGTGAGATAAAAAGTCGCAATTACCTTTTCTTTTTTTTTCTTTTTTTTTTTTTTAAGTATGTGGTGGAAACAAGCTTCCATAGTTATTGGCTTGCAAATATGAAGAATTATCGGTTATCGGTATCGGCCAAAAGTTTCTTATCTGTGCATCCCTAATATTATTTACAGAATAGTACTGCAAAAAAAAATAAAATAGATGAGTAAAAGAATACAAAATATGTAAAATTAAAACAAAAAGTGCATGACTTATAAAATGTATTTTTTAATTTATTTTGTTTCTGTAACAAAATGTAATACTTTTTTTTTGTAGTATGTTTCTGTAATAAAAAATACTTCATTACAGAAACATGTTACAAAAAATATATTATTTACAGAAAAGTGCTACAAAAAATAAAATGGATAAGTAAAATAAAATAGATAAGTAAAACAATACAAAATATTAATATTGAATAATATATTAATAATAATAATAATAATATTGAACATTAAAACAAAAAGTGTGTGAATCATAAATCAAAATATTTTTTAAAAATGTATTTTTATCATGTTTCTGTAATTTTTTTAATATATATATATATATATATATATATATATATATATATATATATATATATATACACACACATACACACACACACACACACACAAATACACAAATACATGCTACAAAAAGTAATATTTTTTTACTGTATAATTATATTAAAAAATAATATTTTATATAAAATTACATGCTACCAAAAAATTCAATAATATATTTTATTTTTGTATTTTATTTGTTTCTATAAAAATATAAGTGAAACAATACATATACTCTATGCTCTTATTTTCTCAGAAATAAAAAAAAAAAATTGTATTTTTAATGCAGTTTTGTGTGAAAATGTCTTGAGAGCTGAAAAAGATACGTTAAAAACTGTTGATATTACTTGTGGTCCATTCTGAACACTGGGAATTGAATGTCAAGTCAACTTCATTTAATTTTGTGATCCATTATTGTGCATTATTGTGCTCTAATCCTAAAACCTCTTCCTGACATGTTCTCTCGTAGGTGGATGGAGGTGATCCGCAGTGCCACTTGCTCTTCCAGTCACATCCGCTCCTTGAGCCGCAAAGAGCCGCACGCCTACTGACCAAAGAGACCTTCGGACCGCCTGCCGAAACACCAACACACACACACACACACACACACACTGGCCGTTTACGTCAGGTTCTCAATCAGGTTCTCCTAACACACTTTAACATATTTCTTACGGCAGCGGGTTTGAGCAGGAATTGTTTCATGTGCTATATCGTCATTTTACTTTATAGAAAACAATCAGATTTTGAATGGGTTCACATGTGAAGTTTTTTGAGAATATCAAGGTCAGAGTCCAGAGAACTACTACAGTATCATCACAACATCGCACGATGGATAGATCAGCAGGTAATAGTCAAACACTTCCAGTTTTGCCTGTTTGTTTTAAATGTGCAGTAAGACACGATATCATAGTAAGTAAACAACAGTCCATGTTCATGAAATGCAACTCATTTGTGTAAATTGTCCGTAAAATTGGCAAGAATGCTTTCAGGAATGGTTTTATTGAATGGTTATATGCGATGATTTATTCTTAAGAATGTTTTTGCGAATGTTTTATTGATTTGTACGTGACTGTTTATGTGCGAGAGCTTTTATAAATGGTTTATTGGGTGCTATTGTGTAAGTGAAACCGGTGTCATTGAGTTGAATGCAAACTATTTACGAACAGTTTACACATGAAGTTGTTCTGCTTGTGTTTAATGAACTAAATGCCTGTAAAAGTAAGACGAGAAATTCAATCTCGGGACAGTTTTTAACTGTAGTAACACCACAGCTTTAATTACTGATGTTTATGAAGAATTGTCACCTTCTGTCTACATTTTGGTGAAAAAGAAAAAAACTGGTGAAAGATGTTCAGGTCATATTTCACCCCAAAATCGAAAGGGAAAAAATTTAGTTTTTTGTTTGCATGAAGAAAATAAAGCCTATTTTAGGACCATTTTATTTTGTATTTTTTTTATTGCATTTTTCATGACAATTTGCCCTGAAATTTGCATTATTATTTATATATATATACACACACACACACACACATATAGTACAATAGTTAGATTACATAATGGTATTATTTGATGGATTTATACTGATTTTAATTCAAATAAAACTTTTTCATTGCTGAATTACAGTAGAAATTTAGGAAAAACATGTCATGAAAAATGTTATTGCTTCTAAAAATACGTTTGTTTTGATGCAAAATAAAATGGTACTTTTTAATTTTTGGGTGAAGTGACCCGGACGTCCCGGCTCACACCTGTAGACCGCCGTCGATGCACAAGCTGGATTTGTAATGTTTTAGATGCATCATCTCTGCTGGCCTGAGACTCTACGGCACATGCTGCCTTCCAAGCGTTTGTACCGCACTCCAACCTTTCTTTTGTAGATGTTTTTATACAAGTTTTGATACTAACTGTGAACCACTCCACACTAGTTTTGTGTCCGGTGAGGGAACGCCACACAATCCCTCATAGTTAGTGATTACTCTGTCATGGTGCAAGAAAAAAAAGTCTTTCTCTGAAGGAAGCAGCTGCCTTTTGTCTAAATGCTTGAGTGCCAAAATTCTTTTAATCTTTTTTTAAACATTTTAATTCTTTCTTAATGCATATTATATATATATATATTAAAAAAACAAAAAAAACAATATGGATTATATGTTGGCAGAAATGTATGTTTGACAGTGCGTGAATATGTTCAGAATAAACAAATCCATATATATATATGTCATGTGCTGCATTTGTTGTCATTTACATTGATTTTCTAAAGCAACAAAAAAGACATTTTTAATTAATTTATTGATTTTATTGTAAAGTGCAATTTCGAAAACTTATCTACAGCATATACACAGATACACCTGATATCTAGATATACAATATTGGAGTGTTTTTAAATGTAGCGCACTATATATATTTATTCAAGGTTAAGATTCCTATATATATATATATATATACATACATACATACATGTGTATATATATATTTTTTTTTTTTCTAAGATTGTTCTCCTTTCTTTTTACAGTTGAATCATCCTTTGAATATATAAATTTGCCCTATAAACATGGTAATGTTTTGTGTGTTGCAGTACCATACAAACCACAGTATTAATTTACTATCAGCATTAACACAAATGCACAATTTAACACAAATTAATTTAATGCTGCAGCATTAAATTAATAATGCCGTCTGACATTAACACACAGGGACCTGACACATCTTTTAGGATGCCTCAAGATATCCCCTCCAAAGCTGTATGCAATAATTTCTCATTCATTTGCTAAAATATTTGGAGCCAAAATTGCAACGTCAGCATGTGAAACTCTGTGTGACTGGTAGATTCTAGGGGTGTAACGGTTCGAATTACTCACGTACAGTTTTTATCACAGTTTCGGTACGGTTTGGTATGTGCTATGTTCAGGGAAAATAGTACAACTGTCAAATAAAAATAAAGAAAATAAGAACAAATAAACTAAAAGTAACAGCACAAATCAATACAATAGAGCAAACATTCAAATAAACAGTGCTTTTCAGTTTTCTTTTCCCGGTATCTAACAGTAGTTTTCAGGTACAGAAAATTAATAAAGTAATCAAATATAAAATAACACTGCATATTATCTTAACAGTATAAATTAAATAAAGATCAATCATTATTCAGGTACAAAAGCAGTGAGTGATTTCTTAGTTTTTAATGTTAATCAAACAACAAATTACACAGACAGCAGGAATGGGCTTCTTTCCCTTTAAGACATAATGCACGATCCAGTACATGTAGGGCCCTATTTTAATGATCTAAGCGCATGGTCTAAAGCGCACGGCGCAAGTGCACTTCGGGCGTATCCGAATCCACTTTCGCTAGTTTAAGGACGAGAAAAATGGCCTCGCACCCGGCGCATGGTCTAAAAGGGTTGTCCCTATTCTCTTAATGAGTAATGGGTGTGTTTTGGGCGTAACGTGTAATAAACCAATTAGAGTCTCATCTCCCATTCCCTTTAAAAGCCAGTTGCGCTCGCGCCATGACGGATTCGCTATTTACATGGCGGAATTTGCAAGTGAAAAAACTGAATGCTTCTCTAGCGAGGAAACGCAACTGCTCATGCGCAAGGTTAAAGTGCGAGAGCAGACCATCTACGGGACAAGACGGATTCCACCAAAACATTTTTATTTTTATGTACACAATAATAATCTTTTACATCGTAATCCTTTTATTTTTAATATTTGGCATGTTTGTGTGCTGCTGCGCAACTCTGTGTGAATTAAGCAGAGTGTATGTGCGTCGTGCACCCGCATACAGGCGCGTATTACTAACGCGATCTTTAAATAACAAAACAAATATTACGCCATTGACTTTAGACCAGGTTTCAGTTGGTCAATGGTGCAGTCTATTTCAGTTGCTTCAAAATAGCACCGAGCCAACAATGCGCCTGAACACACCTCGTTTTCAGACCAGCACGCCCATGGGCACACAAATGGGTGCAAATGCATTTGCTATTTAAACAACGTGGCGCAGGACGTGAAAATGATACTCCCATAGTAAAAATTGTGTTCCGGGGGGTAAAATCTTTTTGGTGGGGCTCCCCAGGTAAAAGTCGCAATCCAGGAGCTAAATATCATGTTATTTGGGGTCGCTTCAAGCCGCGGACATGAAAAATAACCCGCGGCAAGTGTAAATATAGCGGAAAAACATGGACTTGACAACACCGGTCGTCAGATTTGAGATGAACCGCGGTGCAAGTGCGTGCCGAACCGTGGGTGGAGAACGGTACGGTTCGATTTTTTACCGAGAACAGTTACATTCCTAGTAGATTCCCTGAGAAATGTAATACATGATGACCAAAAAGACACTTTTTGTGTTAAAACGTTAGGGAAATTTTTGTGCTCTTTTCTGTTGCAAACAGCAGAAATAAAGCTGTAGGAAACACAGCACTTCAAAGAAAAATTAAATAAAAATAATAAAATTGCCCATTTAGGGTTTCCCCACATGGACATATACAAGGCAATAAAACAGCTAAATAATCTCTGGCATAAGAACAGAACAATATAGTTTAAAAAAAAAAACAAAAAAAAAAAAACAATGAACTACACAGTTTTGTTGCAAAATGTCTGAATGGTAAATTAAATTTACGCGACACTAGCAGGTGTGGTGAAATCCTAGTAAATGTTACTACAGTAGTTACTCTGGGCTTCTGTCTTCACGACGCACATATCGCAGTCCGTGATCACCGTGAGCATCATAACTCTCATATGTTGGTTTTTGGAGCCACTCGGGTTCATATGTAGTCGTGCTGTACACAGAGGCATTGACGAAACTTCCAGACTCCAGCGTGTTTTCCCCTTCACCGAGCCCGTCCTGCACCTCCAGCTGGACAGTTGTGCGCTGGTACAAGTCTGGGCAACTTTCAAACTCGTCCAGGAACTTCAGCATCTTCTGGTCCACGCTGTAGATCTCGCCCTGGATGCGCTGACCCTCCCCAGGGACGTTGAGCAGGAAGGGGATGTTGTTTTTGGTGGCGATCACGAGCGGGTATTGCTCCACTGTGCGAGCGTGAGCTACAAACTCGGCCCGACCATTGTCAGGGTCCATCATCCTGAAGTAGTTGGGCTGGCCTTTCTTTAGTGTCCCGTACACGAAGATTTGCTCCATGTGCACCGCGCGAAAGACACTAACAATGACCTGTGGGTGAAACAGATGACACACTTCATTATGATTCAGAATCAATTCACTGACAGTTAAAAGTCTGAAAAACAACAGTGTAAACTGTGTCTTCATGATAAATCCATCTACAATCATTATCTTGAAAGAGATGCTTTTTTTTTACACATTAACATTATTTAGTGTGTAATGTTACTGCATGAGCAAAGGTCTGCAAAGTTACAAAGTCCCTCAAAAGGATGCGCCAGTGTATACCAAAAGTGTTTAAAAGGTCAAATATTCAGGTCAAGAGTATAAACACTATACTGCAAACCGTACTGTATAGCATACTTTGTTATTTTTATATAAAAGTAAACTAACAACATGGCTACTTATTTACATATTTACATTTTTATTTTTTACATGCACGAATCGTTATACTAAATACTATGCACAAATATTTAATAAAACAAAATATATGTTAAACAAATATTGTTGATCACAATAAAAGCATGCAAATGCAAATACATGCATATTTAATAAGATGACGTTCAAACAGTCACTTTTGTGTTTTCAGATGATGGTTTCAAAGAAAGGGACTTTTATTCTATTCAAACCAGGGTGTCAAACAATTTAAAAGTGAAGATGATCAGACATTATAGCAGTTTAGATGAAAACAGAACAATCCTTATATGATGCATTATTAGTGCTGACAGAATCTCACGTAAACACTGCACCTTCTTCTCCATCCAATAAACATCTAAACGAGAAGAAAAATGTCTTTCTTACCGACAATATACTGAATCCTTTCATTAATAAAGGTCAAACTGTCGGAGGAATCGGAAAAACAGGTTTGTCTGAACCAGAGCCGTTAAATATGTTTTTCAACGGCTCTGGTCTGAACGAAACAGACTTCCTCCAGTTCCCCCGCCTTCCAAATTAGGAAAATAAGGAAATGACGTTTCATGACATGCCACGAGAGGTGGGCGGGGTTTGGTGTACAGAGACTGTCGGTTTGTATTTCAAACAGTAGAAATTTCACATTAGATAAAAGAAACAAGGCATTACTAAAGTACACTTTTAAATACACTTTTAAAAATTAAAACATTTAAATATTAACATTTTAAAAATATATTAACGTAGCCCTACTACAATATTATTTTTTTTAACTTAATATTAAAACTTACTAATATTAAAGTATATTTTAATTCACTTCAATTAACAATGAATTACTTGTAATATGTAATTATTCAGTACATTGTTTTGTTTTTTGTAATACTTATTTTACTAATACTTATTTCTTTAAGTATATATATAAAATAATACAATATGGATTATATGTTGGCAGAAATGTATGTTTGACAGTGCATGAATGCATTCAGAATAAACAAGTCCATATATATATATATATGTGTGTGTGTGTGTCATGTGCTGTCATTTGTTGTCATTTACATTGATTTATAAAGCAACAAAAACATCTTAAAATAATTTATTGATTTTATTGTAAAGTGCAATTTAGAAAACATCTACAGCACGTTACAAAAGATTCTATTTAAAAAAAAAAAAAAAAATGCTGTTCTTTTGATCTTTCTATTCATTAAAGAATCCTGAGGGAAAAAAAAAATATATGAAGCAGCACAAGTTTTCAACACTGATAATAATCAGAAATGTTAGATCAGCATATTAGAATGATTTCTGAAGGATCATGTGACACTGAAAACTGACACTGAAGACTGACAAAATCATGCTGAAAATCACAAGAATAAATTACATTTTAAAAAATATTCACATAGAAAATGGTTATTTTAAATTGTAATTATTTCACAGTATTACTGTTTTTTTGTTTTTTTTTCTGGTTTGTTTTTGTTGTTTTTTGGTAATCTTAATCAAAAAAATGCAGACTTGGTGAGCTAAGAGACTTCTTTTAAAATTTTACCAATCCCAAACATTTGAACGGCAGTATATGCAGTATAAACATACATGAATATATAGATGTGCCCTATAAACATGGTAATGTTTTGTGTGTTGCAGTAGCATACAAACCACAGTACTGGCTGACTATCATATTTATATAATACAGCAACAAATTAATAATGCCATCTGACCACATTAACACCCCGGGTCCAAAAATAACACTTGCTAAGTGCCAATAAATTAAAAATGGGCTTCCAGTACTAAATAAAACCAGTAACGGTTTTAACTGTAAATGTAAAGCACATGATTTAAATGACAATGTCTAAAGAAATTATCTGACACATCATCTGATAATATTTTACATAGCAGATAATATACAGTACTGTCAGAAGTTGATCTAAGATGCCTCAAGATATTTTCCCCCTCCAAAGCTGTATACAATTATTTCTCATTAAATATTTAAATATAAAAATATTTGGAACCAAAATGGCAACATCACCAAGTGAAACTCTGTTGTGTGACTGGTAGATTCCCTGAGAAATGTGAATACATGATGACCAAAACCAGTTTGAGTGAAAACATTTTTTGTTCTTTTGCTGTTGTTGTTGCAGAAATAAAACAGTTTTGTTGTAAAATGTCTGAATGGTCAATTAAATTCATGTGACACTGCAGGTGTGGTAAAACCCTGGTAAATGTTTCTACAGTAGTTACTTGGAGCATATGTCTTCACGACACACATAGTGCAGCCCGTGATCACCGTAAGCTTCATAACTTTCATATGTTGGTTTTTGGAGCCACTCGGGTTCATATGTAGTCGTGCTGTACACAGAGGCATTGACGAAACTTCCAGACTTCAGCGTGTTTTCCCCTTCACCGAGCCCGTCCTGCACCTCCAGCTGGACAGTTGTGCGCTGGTACAACTTTGGACATTCTTCAAACTCATCCAGGAACTCCAGCATCTTCTGGTCCACGCTGTAGATCTCGCCCTGGACGCGCTGACCCTTCCCAGGGACGTTGAGCAGGAAGGGGAAGTTGTCTTTGGTGGCGATCACGAGCGGGTATCGCTCCACTGTGCGAGCGTGAGCTACAAACTCGGCCCGACCGTTGGCAGGGTCCGTCATCCTGAAGTAGTTTGGCTGGCCTTTCTTTAGTGTCCCGTACACGAAGATTTGAGTCATGTGCACCGCGGAAAAGACACTAAAAATGACCTGTGGGTGAAACAGATGACACACTTCATTATAAATCAAAATAAATTCACTGACCATTTTAAAAGCCTTAAAAAAAAAAAAAAAATCAACAGAGAGAAATCATATGATAAATCCATCTATAAATGCATTATTGGTTGGTTTTTCAGACATCTTCAGAGTAAGATAAATAAACTGAACTTTGACATTTCATGATAATTCTAGCAACTAATGAATGTTTAACTAATAACCTGTTAAGCATTATATAACTTGATAATGTGTGCTAATGTTCTTGTTTAATGTCATTTAAAAATGATCCAAAATCTGTTTTTAATACTGGGGTTGCATGTGTCTGAAAAAACAACAATTAGGCAACAAAGTGTGTGAACATTTTCATGATTTTATATCACCTTTACCCACTAAATATGTATAAGCTTGACTTACAGCCATTTACATTTTGTCCTCATACCAAATAAATGATTTAATGTCTGAAACATCTGAGGAGTTGTAGGGAGTGTAAGGTCAAATTTTCAGGTCAAACAAATGTCGTTGATCACATAATGAAAGCATGCAAACGGCACATGGTTGTTTAGTAAGATGACGCTCAAAAAGTCATCAAAACTTTCCAGAGATGGGACTTTTATCCTATGAATGCCAAGTTGACATTTCTCCATTTAAAACTGTAGATGATCAGACATTACCGCAGTTTAGATGAAAACTAAACAATTCTAAATAGTTGCTAGATGAGTTTAAATTAGTGTTGACAATGTATCTCATTAATTCTCACGTGAACACTGCACCTTCTTCTCCATCCAATAAACATCTAAACGAGAAGAAAAAAGTTTTTCTTACCGATAATAAAACGAATCCTTTCATTTATACAGACTGATTTTGATCAACCAACGGAAAAACAGGTTTATCAACTGTACGAACTGCTGATACAGTGTATCGCACACTTGGTGTGCGTCTGAATCAGCTCCCTAGTTCACTAGTCAGGGCACTGATCAGGGACTCAGCCACATTCATTTACATGATATACTGATTCACGACCTAGAAAGCTAGAGAGCTGATTGAGACGCAGGGTTGGACTCCACCCTGTACCTACTTCCGCCTTCCAAATTATGAAAATGAGAAAATGGCGCATGACATCATGTGACATCAGCGATAGGCGGAGTTTGGTTTAAAGATTCTTTCTATTTGTATTTCAAACACTAGAAATCACATGGACATAATAAATACATAGTCATAAAAATACATAATCATTGCTGCAATCATCAGATCTTACAGCAGATCAACATTAGGTCAAACTGAGCATCAAAAAATTAAAAAAAATTAAAAAATTAAAAAAACAAAAAATTAAAAAATAAATAAAAAAAACTTAAAATTATGAAATGTTTCATGAATGTCTCTTTTTCTATTAGCATAAAAGGACAGTTTTTAAAAACTTTATTTCCAAAATATAGTAATTTATAGCTGTCAGATTTGTCAAACTACACACAGTAATAAATGACAATGAATCTTTAACACTGTTCGTATTTAAAAATTATTACTAATATTAATATTAATGTTATTTCAATAATAACACTATGTTGTTAACTGGTATAGTAGTGATCTAGCGCCGTCTAGTGTTCAGTCTGTGTATCAGCAGCACTGTGACCTGCTGGATTACTGAGAAAAGCCTTTGAGATTAGAGTTACATTCAATGATACTGGACTGAAAATGATCCAAAATACTCGTTTTTGGTATTATTGTGACATTTGCTCCAAAGGTGTGGCTCACTTGATATATAAAAAAGCTTTAAATAAATAAATATTATTGTTTAATATATACATATTTTTGTACAGCCATATCTTAAAAAAAAAAAAAAAAAAAAAAAAAAAAATATTATATATATATATATATATATATATATATATATATATATATATATATATATATTAATATATATATATATATAACATTTTTTGTATATTTAATTTTATAAAAACATTTCTCCTACAAAATGATCTCCTAACTCCAGACCCCACAGAAAGTATCACTTTTTTTTTTTTTGGTAGGCCTAGTCGGAAGCTAAGAGGTTGATCATTGTCAGATGGACAATATTTAATTTTTGACACGTGTGAATATGAATTAACATGTTTTTTGTTGTTGTTGTGCTTTAAAATTAAATGATCCATGAAATGTGAAGAGAAAAGGATTTTTACAACCTTTGGTCAAGCCCTTCAGAAACCCAGATGAATATTTCTGTTAAATAACTCACAGACTCATTAATGTTGTGGACGCCCGCAGGACATTTACAGGCACATTGGGGATGAGATTTAGATTTGCTTATTTTAATAAAACTCATCGAGCTTGAAATAGATGGATAGAGCACATTACATGACGAAACAGCTGACTGTGCAAAACATTACAGGAGTTCAATGAGCCGTTTACTGTATATCTGCACACCATCTATGCAGTGATTTATACATGTATAAACCACATATATGACGCTTCGATGGTTTCCTTAAGCGTGTTTAACACAGGTGTGTCAGTCAGTCTCCCCTCACACACACAATCTCAGTTTAAGTTGCTTTCAATCAGTGACACTGTATGTGCTGATCTTCACGGAGCTTGACGCTGATAATGAGGCAGACAATTAGATTAGATAAATAGATTCTGCCTTAGTGAACAAAAGAGACTTCTTTCAAAAACAGACCCAAACTTTTGAACAGTCGTGTATGTATACTGTCACGCTGCGGGTGAAGAGACGTGTTTATTTGACGTGACATAGAGATGGTGCAGGTTCTGGACAGCAGGAACACAGACTTGTCAGTCAGGCTATAGAAACAGGAAACAGAGCAGATTCGGCTGTCTGACAGACACTGTGGAGACACTGTACATCACTGCGAGAGACAACACATTAACACCTCGCACCCGACAGCACAGACGCACAGAAAAATCATTCATTCTGACGGTAATCATGTCAACAGGTTATGACTAAACCACACAAAAATATCCCAGACTCCAGTCACTACAGACCATAATTCATGAATGAATGACTGAATACACATCCACATATATATTCCAAAACAGTCATGAAAAAATTATGAATTATATGATACGATGTCTTTGAAAAAAGAGAGACAGCAGCAGATTTAACCTTTCGGTTTGTGTATTCTCTCCCTCTCTCTCTCTCTGTGTGCGGTAAAGGAAATTGGTTTGAGTTTGCGGTTTGTTGGACACGACCAGTGACAATCCGGTGTGGGAATGTGACATTTCTATGAGAATCGTGGGGCGAGTTGAAGCAATAAGAGCAGATGTGGAGCTTACTGCTTAATCAGAACAGACAGATGCATTATTGTCCCCAGAGCGAGGAACATGTCCCATGATCACAGAGACACGGGCGCTTCTGTGTTCTGACATTACTGTGCATCACCCACACAACTAATTTAGCAAGGAGTTAAAATGAACTACGACTTTTTACTTCCTGTAGAGGAAAATATGGTATAAAATAAGGCCTGAAATCAACTCTTAAATAACGTTTTTCTACAAATAATCAGTATTATGCTCATTAACTAAAATCCTTTACAAATATTACAAAAACATTTACATTCATTTGAATAAAATAAACTTTAACTGAAATAAAATAAATTATAAAAATAATATTTTTTCCAGTTAGTTGTAATTTTTTGTTTAGTTTAATTTAAAAATTAAAAATTTACTAAAACTGAAATTAACCAAACTAAAATAAAAATAATACAAATTAATTAGACATATTTAACCCTCTACATTTTATCATGAATAACGTTTTATATTTAATATTTTTTATTTTGTAGGGGATTTTATGATATTAAATTATATTTATGCAGTAGTTATGATCTATTTATTCACTTTTATGAGCATAGACCTGCAATGAAATTTCCAACTTTAACAGTCATAAATCTTGAATGCTTTGGATCACAGACTTCAGTTTGGTCTCTTCTTAAAGAAGACACTTTATTAGGCAGATTATTGCTGAAGTGAAGAAAGTTATAGAATTTTAAGATTATTGTTATGAAAAATGCACAAAAATACTATTTTCAATTTTTATATGAAATATATATTTCCCAAAACATGTTTTACTCTAA
This sequence comes from Ctenopharyngodon idella, assembly GCF_019924925.1. Lineage (NCBI taxonomy): Eukaryota > Metazoa > Chordata > Actinopteri > Cypriniformes > Xenocyprididae > Ctenopharyngodon > Ctenopharyngodon idella. Next base: position 10,859,985 of record NC_067220.1, on the reverse strand, counting down.
AACTGTGAGAAAATCAAAGCCATAAATCTAAACAATTTGTGTTCCAAATTTGAGGTTGATATCTCAAAAAATGAGCTTTCAGTAAGATTTTGTTTGGGTGCAGTACCAAAGGTTTCCACTAGATGAAATTCACTTCCCATCCATTTCCAATGACTGTGAGGAGTACAAGTGTGACTATTTTTTTCAGGACCATTTAACCTTTTCGAATCATGCCCATGATTTTTTTGTTTTTACATAGCAAGTGCCAAAGCCTTTACCAAGTTTCGTACCATTCTAAAACAGTAAAAAAAAAAAAAAAAAAAAAAAAATCATCATTTTAGCTGTGTGAGATTCTCCAGCTTTGTTGCTGTTGAGCAACCGATGCGCAAGCTGTTAAAACTCCACCCTCTTCTGGAAAGGGGGCTGGGAGCAGCAGCTCATTTGCATTTAAAAGGACACACACAAAAACAGCATGTTTTTGCTCACACCCAAATAGGGGCAAATTTGACAAGCTGCTCTTTTAATTCTTTAAAATAAAGAATATAAAATTACATAAATTATCCTTGAACTGATGAAAGTAGTTAAAGTGAGAAGATTACATTAAAAACATACATTTTAACATTAGACGTATAATTTTGATGTTAAATCCACTATTGTTTCAAATAACTTGTTCTGTATCTATACAGTATTTAATGCAATTACATCAGAAATAACTGTAATTAAATTACAGAACAATTAATCTCTTTACTTTAAGGGAAACTAGGAATTTATTACTTAGCAATGCATTATACACAACACTGGATACTAAATTAATGAAACTAAAATAACACTGAGTCAGACTACAAATCACAGCAGTTTATTTTCTATTAGTTTTAAAGTAGAATTTGTGTAACATTGAAAGCTGACATGCAATGAAATTTCTCCATGAAATCTTTGTAATGAGACCCAGAAAAGAAGAAAATGATCTCCAATAAAGCATGAAAAAAGTAAAACCCAATTACTTGTGTTATGATCATATGTGCTTGATTACAGGTGCTCACGATCTCCAACATTAACTCACACGTCACACTGAGAGGAGAACAACAAAACGGAGTTAAATAACAACAATAATAATAATAATATAAAAAAACAGATCATGTACCATCTGCTGAAGTGTCATTCAGAGGGCATCAGAGGTGAGATGTTCGCCGCGCCGTGATGTTAAACTCATTATTACAAACACACAGCCAGATGTTTGAGAGTCAAACCAGCAAGGACACGGCCGAACCATCAGGTACATTGACCGTCACATAATCGCTCATTTATTCACAACCTCTTCTCTAATATTGCTATCCCGCACCTTTTTAACACTGGATTTCAAGTTTATGTAGCCTAATTTCACAAACAAACTCATAAGGTTCAAATTTATGATAATGTGTTTTCATGTTGCATTCTAATGAATGGAAGAAAAGATGCAATATTTGAGTCTCTCTGATTTTTGTAGGATCACGGGTTTGTTTTATTGTGTTTACTAAAAGAGCAAAAGCGTTACTCTCGTCTGCTCCACCTCTGAACACACAAAAAGCTTCAATCAAGCCCTAAAGATGTTTAATGCATGTTGGATTGCACATTATTTCAGTCAATTCTCTGAGGAAAGACGGAATAATAGATTCAGAGAGAGCTGAATCTAGTTTTACTGCCTGGCTTAAAACGATGGGAAATTAGGGCTCATTTACAGGCCGCTTTTGTCTATAAAAGCAATTAGTCTTTCTCTGCTAGAATACAGATCACAAGGGACCACGTGTACAAGGAAGAGCTTCGTTTGCCTGCTTTATTGTTCATATATCGGATTTGAACAAACAAACTTCTAATTTGGAGGCAAATGTGTTACTGTTGGACTGTGAAAAATAGATTGATCTGTTATGAGAAATGGCAGGATCCAGAATTGATTGAGATTGGGATTGTGTTCTAGTGTGGATACCTGCCGGTTAAACTAGTTAATAAGCTTTCTGTGGACACCAGCATCCAAAACTGGACTGGTTGAGCTTGCTGACAGGATGTCAAAACACTACGTGACGTTTCCATAGAGACCGAAGGAAAACTAGAGTAATGAATGGCGTGATGTAAATCAATACACAGTTATGAGGGCACGCTAATTGATTTTATTAATGAAGTGCGCCACACTGTAGAAGACAAACAGATTGAAAATTATCATCTGCACTTGAGCCGTACAAAGCAGAGATGAGATGAGATGATCTGAGATTCGACGAGGTCTGTGCGGTCACGTCAATACGCTGTCAAATGCAAAGAATGTATCGAAGTCCAAGCTTCATCTGGATGCACAGCAAACATCTTTTAACCTTTATTTAAGCAGGAAAAAATCTCTTAAGAACAAGATTCTTACTTAGAGCGAAGGTCTGGCAAGATGTTATCTTCTTGAAGTATCATTATTAGCCTCAAGTGTAGTCCACCAGTTATTTTAGTATTATTATATACTACAGGATTTATTAAAGGTACGCTATGTAACTTTTTTTGTTCAAAGTTAGCAAAATTTAAAAAACGAGACAATAATTCATCAATCCTTCTTCCAAAATGTGTTTTTGTCTTACCCTGATTCACTATGGTAAGCCTATTATAAGTGTTTATATTTTAAAAAAGGCAGGGTGGTTTTCGTGGGAAATTGGATGTTGTCATATCCGTATAGAGAAAAGTTGCTCCGGCTGCTTTGATGCGTATGTTGTGGGAGGGGCATAGGTAAGACGTCACAACAAGCGAGAAAGGTTGACATGAAGCAGCTGAATCTCCAGCCTTTGGGGAATGACCTGTTTTAAACAAACCCTGAACAGAGGAGAGTCTTTTTTTCTTTTTTAAGGTTTGTTTTTGTTTAGCTAGGAATTTTTTTTAACGGAAATAGATTTTGGTCTGTAGAACATTATTCTAACATTACTCTAATGTTCCCAGAACGTTAGTTTTTGGTTCCCAGAACGTTCTTTTTTAAGGTTTGCTTTTGGTTAGCTAGGAAAAAATTTTTAACGGAAAAAGAACATTAGATTTTGGTCTGTAGAACATTATTCTAACATTACTCTAATGTTCCCAGAACGTTAGTTTTTGGTCTGTAGAACGTTATTCCAATATTACTCTAACGTTCCCAGAACATTCTTTTTTAAGGTTTGTTTTTGGTTAGCTAGGAAAGTTTTCTTAACAGAAATAGAACTTTAGTTTTTGGTTACCAGAGCGTTCTGTTTTAAGGTTTGTTTTTGGTTAGCCAGGCAAGTTTTCTTAACGAAACAATAACACTTTCGTTATTCTAAAGTTATTTTAACATTCCCATAACATTATTATAACATTCGCCTAATTTCTTTACTCCGATGTCATTACCCCGCTGTATGTCAGAAATCACCCAGCACACCAGTATAGTACAAGCGGTATGGAAGATGGATCTGTATATGGACGCCTATAATCAGTATTACTCAACAGGTGAGTAAGGTATTTTATTTTTAAGATAAATTGCCATATGTAGCTCTAACAGAGTTCACTGTAAAGCATTATCTATTGTGAAGGGTCATTTCATTGTAGTTGTTGTAGCGCTGTGCTGGAATTTATTTTCAAGGAAGTACCATGTCTATTATGTCTATTCAGCTAGTCAGCTTGAGATCCTTTCCATCTAAAAGGTTATATGTATTAGTAGTGTACTCGTATATCTCTTAAGCCTAGTATGTTTTATGAGCAGTAGGATAATAATATTCATCCGCACAGTCAGGCAGAGCCGAAGCACAACCACAACAATGTTCTTCTGCAAAATGCATGTAGTTTTGTTTTTTAACCGCTAGAGGGCCAAAAGTTACATAGTATACCTCAATTTAATTATAGTTTACATTTTAGTAATTTTGTTATGTGCTTTTGTTTTTTATTTTATATTTCAGCTTAAATGTATTTTTTATTTCAATTTTAGCAATTTTAGTACTTCAACTACTTCACGTATAGTTGCCAAAGCAATCATTTTTGTTTACATTTTTTGAGTTTATGTTTTCATCTAATATTTATTTTTAGTTAACCATAACAACACTGCAGGACACAGAAGTTACACAAGATTATTTCTGAGAAGAATTGGTATTTTGTAAGGGAAAAAAAAGAATCTAACATTAGCATAAAGTGAATACAAATATATATCCTTCTTAATTTTAAGTCAAATGGACTTGAATCTGAATACTACACTGTACTGCATGCTTTTGAAGTAAATGAAAAAGCATGTAGTAATATGCAAAGAAAAATGCACGTGATGTGCATTTTCTTTTTAATTTATGATAATATGCATATTTGAGTATTTATAGAGAATATGCATACTCTGCACAAGAATATGTAATATAAACTATTCATGTTTAAAAAGAGCAAGAAATTAATTGCACTCTGAATCGAAGCAGCAAGACATTTTCAACTACATCATCTTGCATTATGCGCCGCAGTGTGTGAGAGTAGTGGAAAGCACACATCACAGGCAGTGTAAATGCAATTTGTTTTCTTATGCTTTGAGTTGTTGCTCCGCCTTGTTGTGAATTTCTATGAATATCTAAACAGCGCTAGCACAAACACTGCATATATTAACTTGAGGGTGCCCTTGCCAGTTCAAGCACTAGATGGCGCTAGAAATCCTCTTTAACATAAGTTGGTGTCAGAAAATGATGGAGAACAAGAGAAGGTATCGCTCTCTCGAAATCTGACCATATTATTAATTAAAGTCTAAGCCTTCCCTCGGGAGCCCACAAACAAATAAAGCTCACGATCAGCCTCGGCAATTGTGACGAGGATTTGGGGCTTCTGGAACTGTGCTGATAACATCATTACCAACAACAAAGATATTTGTACAGTTGCACAAATTGAATTTAGATTGGGCATGAGGGCCATACGATTTCAGAGGCATGAAATTATTAGATGCTGTGAACAGGGCCGAACTGCAGGAGAGGTCATGATTAATACATTTAAAGCTGCAGTAATCAATACCAATTGAGCAAAGGGCGCTTGATATGAAGGGCCGGCCCTTGATCATTGTGTGCTTTTTATCTAAGGCCACTTTTCATTTCAGTGGAGCTGCTAACACAAGCACTAAATGACCACATGATAGATTCAAGTCTATTATAAAACTGATAGTTAAAGGCACTGCAGTCTGATTGGATGAGCCATAATCAAAGCTGCTGGAAAATAGCTGACATAAACAAACCTGCAGTTCAGTTTTATATTAATGCCTTCAGCTCATGGTATGTGTAGCTGAGGAGAGGTGTGTGCTTTACTTTACACCAAGGCCGTAACCATGGATTTCTTGGGACCAAAGATTTCTTGATTACTATTGATCTTTTTATTTTGGAATGAAAGATGTTCTAATAGTAGGCTAATTGTGAAGTAATAATCAAATTAAAGTATTTGCTAATAATGTTTTATTTAAAAATATGCCCACAATCACTCTTATTCGTACGTCTAATAATAATATATCAAAAACTCCAAATGTTTCTTGTCTCGTTACGCTCAGTTATAAATGACATGAACCATGTAAATGATAGCATATTTTTCAATTAAAAATGGCACAATTTCATAAAAAAATGTGGGTAGTTTACGTTACATCACTGATATAGAGTACCTCAGAGATGACGTGTTTCTGTAGGTCAACCTGGAAGTTAGCGGCGCACGGGTTCCCTCGATCGAAAGCCTATTCATTTTTCCCAAAGACTTTTGGAAAATCGCAAAAAATAAGCTCTGTGTTTAACAAAGGGTTATGATACTTACACGTTTTGTCCATCAAGATAATCTTCACAGATGAACATAACTTTTATGAAGTTTGAAGCCTAAATGCAGTCGCCAGAAGTAAAAAGCTAAAGGTAGGCTATAAACTAACTACACCGCGGTCGCTCGACTTCAACGTCACCATCACTAAGCTTCTGACAACTCTTTCAGTTTTTATCTAAAAACTTTTTCCAGCACGTTTGAGTTAGAATAGCTTATAAGAGTACAATTATGAGGCTGTAAAAGCAGACTGAGCTTACCTTCTCAGAGTGATGACGTTTAATGTCCCCGACTGCCTGTGTAGTCCCATTTAGCCACTTGTTAGCAACCGCCTTTTTCAAGACACATAACAGCAAGTGGGGTAATACTGATTCATTTTATGTCGCAGAATAAAACGTGAAACTGTCTTGAGCTTGCGTTCACCACAGACCTTATTTAAGCCATTTAACCAAAATCCCATTCAAAAAACCCATTGACTTTGGGGCGATGGAACCGGAAGTGCTAAAATGCTAATTCACTCCCGCATTTTGGCCTACAAAGTGATGTATATATATACTTCTGTGGACGACCTGGACGTCTCTGTGAGATGGTTGCAGTTCCATCTTTTTTAAATTTTTGTATCACTTTTGCTACAGTATTCTGACTGATAAGTAAAGCTTTGCTGATCTTCTTGTAGCCTTCACTTTTCTGGTGTAAAGAAATTACTTTCTTTCTCAGGTCTTGTGACATTTCTCTTCCATGTGGTGCCATTGCTGACAGCATGAAATGGGAAGGGGTTTTAACACCCTTTTATAGTCAACTGTCTGCTGGACACCTGTGTAATGAATAATTAGACTCACCCGTGGTTGAATTCTTGTTAAATTAGACATTTGTAGTCTAAAATTTAGCTTTGCTCCAGAGACTTTCAGTGGGGTGTACTCATTTTTGCATCACCCTAATTTGAGTAAAACTGAACATTTTGTGTCAACATTTTGGAAAATGTTTTTGTGTCCATTGAGCTATTGTTTAAAATGTTACTTTTCAAAGGGGTGTACTCATTTACGCTGAGCACCGTGTATATATATATATATATATAAATATATATATATATATTATTTTAATGAGAAATTACAAATTATAACTAATTACATATATTCAAGTAAAAATAAGTAAAATAAATAAAAAACTTTGTTACATAATATATATTTTTGTAAAACATTTCTTGTATTATAAAAAAAAATGGTTTATATTTTTTGTACATGTAGATATCAGTTGCCACTGGTCATCATTGACTATGATTTCAGTGAATAATGACCTACATTTTGTCTGTTCCTCATACAAATGCATATTAAACAGACATGGAATATACTGTAATACTGCTCTTTTGGTCATATCAGAGCTTGACAGTCCCAGTCCTCATTCACTTTATAGTCCAAGAGTGTCCAGGATATCCTAAAATTCTCTTTCGGTGCTCCACATCATTTCCGGTCGAACGATTCCCTTTACAATCAGTTGATTTGACACAGGTAGCTGTCGCTGTGTGCATCTCTACAGACAGGCCGTGCCACTGCCGCCCCACAATCCCCTAGGCTGACCGGAGGAGAGATACGTGTACGAACACGCAAGGTCTCGCTAATTGATGTAAACAGAGGAAAGCTGAGTCAGCCTTTAAGGGCAGCGCTTGCGTGATTGTGTGCATGTAATGAGCTGTTCCATTATGTGTGTGTGTTTTATTCGTGAATCCCGTGGGCAGATTGCTTGAATTAATGTCAGCTTTTACTCGCCCTCTATTTTTACGTTTGCTAATGAGACATGAGACTGGAGAAATGTAATTAGAATATCTAAATCAATTAGACCACGTTGTTTCTACCACATCAAAGCCCAATACAGATTTTCATAATTTTATAACTCATGTTGTACATAAACGCCAGCCCTCCTCCTGTGATATATCTAATTCACATTTCCATTAAAGTGTGGAGCTTAAAACGTTATGACCACCTCTATTATTTTTACAGCAGCGGTATAATTCTTCAGTGTGTTACAGTATGAGTTCAATAGTCTCCGTCCGCTGACCGTCTCATGTACTGTATATAGAGTGCAACAGTCGGATTCCGGAAGTATAGACTCCTTTCATTTTCTCCATAGGGAAATAGATTTTTAACAATAACTTATAAACCTTTAAAGGGTTGATTATGTTTTCACTTTTTTAACTTTAGTTAGTGTGTAATGTTGCTGTTTGAGCATAAACAACATCTGCAAAGCTACAATGCTCAAATTTCAATGCAAAGGGAGATATTTTCTTTTAAAGAATTCTCTGTTTAAGGACTACAACAAACGACTGGAATTTGTAGAAGGAAGAAGGAAAAGAAGAGGAAGAGTTGTTGTAGTAGAGTGTTGTTGCCATGCCGTCATTTTACGCCGGACTGCTTCACAAACGAGGGTCAATTCAACGCTGGATTAACATGACAGCACATGCTAGTTGATGAGTTGAATAACTCCACAGCAACTACATAAATTTATCCACTAACCATTCAGAAACATCCAGATGCATTCTAAAAGTTGTAAGTTCTTCCTGAGTCTCTCCATCAGTGCCATCTGTTATAGCCCCACCCTCTTTTGGAAAGCTGGCCTTGAGCAGCAGTTCATTTGCATTTAAAGGGACACACACAAAAACAGCGTGTTTTTGCTCACACCCAAATAGAGGCAAATTTGACAAGCTATAATAAATGATCTGTGGGGTATTTTGAGCTGAAACTTCACAGGCATATTCTGGGGACACCAGAGACTTATATTACACCTTGTAAAAGGGGCATAATAGTTCCCCTTTAAAGACAACCTTACTGTGAGCTACGAGGCTGTTAATCAATGGTATTTGCTTCTGTTGAAATCATTAGCCCACTTAGTTTTAAAATAATCATGTTTAACAGTGGAATTCGTGGTGAAAAACTACATTACCCATGATGCTGTACACAAAATTATCACAATCAAAGAGTCGAAACAAACAAAACGTGTCAAAAGATCTTTAGCTTCACCCACTCCCATGAAGCACCACAAATGACATAATCACCCTACACTCAGTTGTAGTTTACTTCCAGTTAGTAATTTTAGTGCTTAAACTTATTTTAGTTAGTTGCCAAGGAAACATTTATAATTTTGTTTTAAATTTTCATCTTAAATTTATATTTCAGCTTCATTTCATTTAACAAATACTATGTGCATCATATCAGTTAGAGTCATTATGAAATCAAAATGGACAATTCTTGACTTTTTTTTTTTTTTATGGAATATTCTTTATAAATTATTTATCTGTGCACATCATTATTTTTTTAAATTCATGTGCCCTCATCATCTTTAATCAAAATAACTTCCCCTCCCTCTTGCAGCTCTTCTCTTCTCTGATGATATGAGGGCGGGGCAACCTGTCACTCACATGAGATCCACCAATAGCAAACCACAACCATCCAATCAATTCCCCATGGACAAAATCAAGCCCCGCCCTACATTTGTTCTTGTTCCAGAAGCCGTTTCATTCAGATATACATCACAATAGGGAAGAAAAGAAACACAACTTCTGTTTCCTGCTGACTTTAAACAAACACAGCTCCTACTAACAGCTCTTGAGGACTCATTTGTCCTTGCAGCATGAACATGGTATTTTAGGGACATTTACTCCCAGTAGGGTTGATCACGCTCATGGATTCAGAAGAAATCAATGATGATTAGAACCTCAAATCCGAAGCAAGGGACTTTGGATAATTGGTCTGGGAATCACAGGAATTAACAGCCTTCACGTCTTCTCAGCTGTGATGGTCTCATCAAAGAGCAGCGGTTACGGTTCAGTACGTGTTTGACAGCAGAAATGACAAGTTTAAGTCTGGTGGCTTCACTGGAAAACATTCAAAATTAAACTAAATAAAGCATTTATCTATTTATTTATCTCTGGCAGATTTGCCATTCCAGTTCATAGTGACCAGTTCAAAGTAAATAAATAAATAAATGTAAATATATATATATATATATATATATATATATATATATATATATATATATATATTTTAATTGTCTTATTATTACTTATATATATTTTATATATATATATATATATATTTGAATTTTCTTCTTATTAGTTTACATTTCACTGCAAGTATTTGGTATATAACTATGTATGAGTAATAGGGCTGGGTATTGACACAATTTTCACGATTCGATTCGATTTCGATTCGATTTGATATCGATTATTTTGGATGTAGTTTATCAGTTACAGTACATGGCAAATTTTCTAGAGGAAAAAAAATCTCTCAACTAATGCTGTAAACTACACATGGGAGGCAGTTGGTACTACTTTACTATATTAATGAAGGTTAAAATTAACTTATTTATACAAACACTTAAATTACACTTAATTATGTTTTTTTTTTAATAATAAATAAAGTTTAGAATTACATAATCATATTTCTACTCCAATTCGTTTTCCGAGGTTGAAACACTGATTGAGCTATTACACAAGACATGATACGGATTTCGGTAAGTTGTACTGTATATTTTAACATACCTTCAGATGTTTAGTCATGTTTATTTCACGTTGTAACTGGCATTAAAGTGGAGGAGAGGATCAGTTCACATGCGCTCCGTGCTGCCGCTTCTCTTTAACCGAGGCACTAAAGCGATCTGTCACGTCACATTAAACAGCGCCAAAATGGTATTTATTTTTTGAATCTCATAATAAGATGGACGTCATTTGAAATCTGAGACTTTGCTTCATATCAAAAGTAACAAAGCACAAAGATTATTGTGATTTATTCAATGGGAGGCGCGCTACATGTTCTGTTCATTTATCAACTGAAAACAGACTAGACTAATCGATTCTTAAGATTTAAGAATTGATATCGGTTCGTAAAAATGAGAATCGATTAAAATCTAGAAATCGATATTGTTTACCCAGCCCTAATGAGTAATCTTGAATTTTTGACCAAAATGCTGCATAAAGTTAAGTTTGTTTATCATTTGTCATCTGAAGCCATTGATAAACAGACAAAAACGGAAGGTTTTCAGTGTGTACCGACTTCAATGTCTGTCTGTTCCTCTTTGAAATGTGTCCTTTTGTGTTCCATTGAAAAAATACAGCAGAACAACATGAGAGTGAATAAATTATAACAGATGTTTCATTTCTGCATGAACTACTGTATTCCTTTAAAACACTTAGACTACATGAAATCTCCAGTCTCAAAATTGGCTGTTGATCATCGACAGCTTTAGAAACGTGTAATTTAAAACATCTCTTAACACATATCTGAACGTTTAAAGAATCACCAACACATGATCAATTTCACTAGTGCCGCTTTCAAGTCCAAATTAAGTGTCTGAATTGAATGGATTAGGACCAGAACTGGTGGTTTTTTCTTGGTCTTGGAGGTTAAAAGTTTGACTAGTTAAAAGAAAGTAATCTAGCAACCACATACCAAATCTTAAAACTATAGCAACTCTCTTCACAACATCGCAGCCAAAGCACCACATATACATTCTTTATAAAATGTACAGTAATACATTAATGTTTTTTCACAGCTCTCTTGTTTGTGATAGAATATTACTTAATTCTAGTATAAACAGACTGTTCTGTGCTTTTCCTTATCCTTGAGTAAAGACTTTCTACTTATCTAACTTAATTAAAATGTCCTTCTGGGAGTGAGACAAGCGTCTCTCTGTGACTGCAGGTACTGTGTGTTCATCTGCTTTTGTTGTTTTTACTTGTTTAGGCTAAGGGAATCATTTTACAGTTAACTTGCTTAGCATACCTGGAAGCTGCTATTTTTATTTCATATTTCATTTTTATGATAAATACAAAGTTGCTTAAACGCAGAAAGCTACTTTTTCCATGCAACGACTTTCTCAAATGGGATACAAGAGGTATTAAATATGTATTTTTTTGTTTGTATAGTGTAGTGCAGATTTTGAACCAATTTGAATGGTAAGAAATCTAGTCTCATACTGTCAAAGACAAATCAGGGAAGAAACTGTTACTCTTTTGTCCTCCATCATAAATGTCTTGAGTCTCAGAGCAGCAGACGAAATGCAATAACCGCTGTCATGTTCTCTTGCATTGGGATGCTCGTGTTAGGGAACGTAATCATGTGAGACGCTTCTGGGAGGGAGTTAAGCCAAATCAATATGATGCCAGACTTTGGCTCAGGTGTTTCAGAACCACCAAACCAAGATTTGAGATGCTGTGTTGTCATTGGTCTGCTGGTTAGTCCAGTTATCCAATCACATCCACTGTTGAGGCAAAATCACGTGAGTTTTTTGTTGCGCATCAAGGGATTAAATGTGTTTCCATCGTAGTTTATGTGCAAGTTTTCATATCAGATCATTTTTTTTTTTATTTATCTGGCTCAATTGAGCGCATACGCTTTTTTATGTACATTTTTAAAATTGAAATATTTTAAATAAATATCCCAAATATGCGCTTAAAAACAGGAAACATTACAATTAATTTTATTTCACTGTCAAAATCATTGCAAATATAATGTGAATATTCAACATTTCACCCTAATTATGTCTCTCCCCAGATCTCTCCACTTTCTCTGAATTATATAATGTGCCAAAAAGCCTGAAATTCAAAAAGAAAGGGAAAGGAGAGTCTAAGGAGAGGCTTAACGCAGCTGGACATGTTATGAATCATGTGACAAGCACTTTTACACACTACATAGACCTTCATATGGATTATGTAATTCAATAAAGATGTTTGGCCAGCAGCACACCATGCTTCAAAAAGGCCCTGAAGAAAAAGCAAAGGGTTTTCAGTGTCTGGAGGTGAGAGGGGGCAGGTGGACCTGAAATCATCTCCAGGAGAGGAAGAAACGCTACAGGGACAAGCTGAACTGGAAACTAAAGCATACACACACACACATACACACGTAACACTGCTGTCGTGCAAGATTCAATCCTCACAGGACCCAGACCCCCTTGAGCATCAAAACAACTACTTCCAATGCTTAAAATATATATATATATATATATATATATAACTTATTAGACCACCACTCAGTGTAAGGTTTGTGCCACAGTTGCCCTAAACTAACAGTATTGTTGATTACCAAAATCATTTTTTTATGTTTCTGTAATGATTAATTCACACCAGTATGTGTAAGCTCTTTAGTCACAGCAGTGTTTCTAACGCTAACATATAATTATTGTTGTGATTTAATGGATTCAAAGATAGATCACACAAAGGTTTCATCAAAAGCAAATTTTTGGGAACAACTAAGAAACTACTGTATTTGAAAGTCAATAACAAAAGAGACTGTGGAAAAATACATACAAACAATGCCAGCAAGAATGCAAGCTGTTATCAAGGCCAAAGGAGGCCATACAAAATAAAAATAAAATATATAATTTTTTTTGGTTAATATGTGTGAATAAAGACTATTTAGTTGTTTCAGTTTGTTATTTGCCTAAAAAATGACAATAAAAGTTTTAATTTTAAACAAGTTTTTGACAGATTCCTAAAATATTTTTGTGTTCTCTTTATTATGACAGGTGGTCTAATAAATTTGTTAAGCACTGACTGTATATATATATATATATATATATATATATATATATATATATATATTAAATATATTTTTACAGTGTACAAATATTATTCTATATATTCTATTAAATAGGCGTGATAATTGAGAATGACAGAAAAAACAAATACATGATAGTGATTGAATTGAAATTCTTTCTTACCTGAATCTATGCTATAGGGTAGTTTTGTTCTGTTCTCTTCACACGTCATGATTCATTGAACACTGCGGATCCTCTTCAGCCTGCAGCTGTTACACTCAGCGATGTCTATACCTAGAGATAAATGAGAGACTTTAGCAGTTATGCTCCTTTGTGCAAATGCTTCATACTACCAATGAAACTATAAAGGAAAATCAGTTTAATTTTTATTATTACACGGCTCTGTGGAATACTTGATTCTGATTGGTCAATGGCGCCATCCAGCGGTACTGTACGTTATTCCCCGATAACAACCGCTGAAAACAGTTAACACAGGCTCATCCGGGTTACTAAAGTCTGCAGCACTATATGCTTGCTAGGAACGTTTTTTCCTCATGGAATTTTTACCTTTGGTGAGCTAATAAAATATTAAAAAGCAGTCAAATTTTGTGTAGTTATTTAATAATGTCAGCCAGTATCGCGGACTCGTTCTCTCGTTTCATACAAACGCAGCTGCTGCCATTTTGCGACTATTGTTTTGTTCACTGTAATGGATTAAGATAACAAACAGGTACGATTTTAAATCAGTTTAATCTCAGATCAATATCTTATCCCCATAATTATTTATGTGGCGAAATGCTGTGTAATATGCTGTATGACTGTACCGTATCTCTTAAATGTGTTTCTGTCTAGTTTGAACTTGCCACGCAAGCAACTGCTCTCTCCGCGGAAGCGGACTCAGATCGACTCAGATCAATATTTCGTGTCTAATTATTTACTTATATGGCAAGTAGACGTGTAATAAGCATGATAATGTACATCCATCCGGTTGTTATCTCAGAATAAACCCCTTCAGGCTGATACAAGACCCTGATTACCCTGTCGAGGTTTATTCTGAGATAACAACCAGCTAGATGTACATTATCCCTTACGTATAACACTTGCTGCCAAAATGCTGGTCTGACAGGTCAAAGGTCACGTGTTAACATTCAAGAGCAAAACAGGAAACAACAGGAAGTAACTTGACAAGATATTTTCAAAATAAAAGTACAAATGACTTAGTCTATAAGTTCACAAAATAATTTGTATTCTAAAACAATAACTGTTATTGTTAACCAATAGTTCATTAATTGTATTCAATGAAGTTGCATGTATATTCATGTTTTCCACTGTTATATATATATATATATTAAAAAGTTGTTAGACACAGCAACTTGATTTTCTGATGACTTAGTGATGTAAGTGTGTACAGGTGAGTGATCGACTATTATATATAGTGTATGTATGTGTGTGTGTGTGTGTGTGTGTGTGTGTGTGTGTGTGTGTGTGTATTTATATATATATATATATATATATATATATATATATATATATAAATAAAGAGAGGCTGTTGTCCTGTGAGCATGTGTTTGTGCTGATGTAAAGTGGTCTTTGGGCGTTTGCTGACACATCTACAGCATTACTGATGGTCTCATCACAAAGCAGCCCTGCTTTGTGATACATTACCTCTATTTGTGCCAAGATACCTAAAGAAGACTTGGGCAAAGTTGAAGTCATCCTTCCATTCAGACAGTTTTGCTTCCTGCAGTATTTGTGCTGGATGACAACCTAGATAACATATATTAGCAAGGAGAAGAGCTCAGAGCTGTTTCTGTGGAAGGTTATCATCAAACACCATTTGTTCAGATACGCCACTGTACTGATAACCGCAAGTGAGCAATCGTTTCTGAAAGTTTCTCAAAAAAGGTCTCAGGAGGCCAACACTTTCCCAAATCCTCAAAGACGAGTTTTGCTGAGAGATTACTATGAAAGATTTGCAGCCCTGAGATCAAAATTTAAGACGTGTCTGAATACAGTTTCAAACCCTGATTTGTGTTATTGTTATTTTCTTGCAATAAACATTAAAATTTTTTTATTTAAAATAAAAATATACATGCAATTTAATGTAATTTAATTCTATGCTATTCCATTTATTAAATAGTTAAGTCAAGGCTAGACTTTTGGGGCTTGGGTTTAGTTGCAATTTAAAATGTAATTTTATTAAATAAAAAAGTAATAAATATATTCTAAATGTATGAATGAATGAATGAATCCAAGATATGGTATAATGTAGTCAAGACTAGATATTATAGGTTATATTATAATATAGGTTATTTTCAATTTAAAATGTAATTTAATTCAATTAAATATAATACGTAGTAATAAATCTATTCTAAACAAACAAACAAATAAATCCAAGATACCCTATAACGTAGTCGAGGCTAGATAGTTTGGGCTTGGGATTAGCTGCAATTTAATATTTTATTTATTAAAATTAATGAACAATAATAATTATATTCTAAATGTATGAATGGATGAATAATTAAATAAATTAATGAATAATTTCAAGACAAGCTATATTGTACTGAAGGCTAGATAGTTGGGGCTAGTAGCAATTTCAATTTTTTTTTCTATTAAAATTAATAAATACCAACCATCCAACCAACCAACCAACCACAACTAAAACCAACCAACCAACCAACCAACCACTACCAACCAACCAACCAACCAGCCAAAACCAACCAACCAACCAACCAACCAACCAACCAACCACAACCAAAACCAACCAACCAACCAACCACAACCACAACCACAACCAACCAACAACAACCAACCAAAACCATCCAAAACCAACCAACCAACCAGCCAAAACCAACCAACCAACCAACCAACCAACCAACCAACCAAAACCATCCAAAACCAACCAACCAACCAACACCAACTACAACCAACCAACCAACCAACCAACCAACCAACCAACCAACCAAAACCAACCAATCAATCAACCACAACCAATCAATCAACCACAACCACAACCAACCAACCAACAACAACCAACCAAAACCAACCAACCAACCAACCAACACCAACTACAACCAACCAACCAACCAACCAACCAACCAACCAATCCAAGATAAGTTACCAAGTAGTCAATGATGGTAGTTGGGGCTTGTAAATATTGAGAAACTTGTATTTCTCATAAAATAAAGAAAAATATTTGTTTGTTAGATTATTTTTCTTGCAATAACGTTGTGTGTTGTACTGAAAATGAGATTTGTACCTTCAAATTATTTAAAAAAGCACTGGACACCAATTTGTACTGTATTTGTGGAAAGTGTCAGGAAACACATTTTAAAATATAAAAATCCTCTTTTTTTTCTGGGAGCTGAGCTTTGGCACTTATTTTCTTTGTCCTGACCACAGTTCATGATTCATTTAACGCTTTCAATTTAGCTTTTTTCATCTTTAGCCTGTAGCTGTTATACTCAGCGATGTGATGTCTACACTGAGAGCTAAATGAGAGACTTTATAATTTATGCTCCATTGTGCAAATGCTTCATCCTGACAATGAGGCCATAGATGATAATCAATTGGTATTCATCTTTAGTCTAAGCTGCACAAATGTTGGTCCGATGCTAATATCATCGCTCCGAGATAAAGAGGCACTTGAGCAGGCGAGTCACATTCCCCTTCATCGCTCGCCACCCAAAATATTCAACTTTCCTGAACAGACATTAAAATCACATCTTATCATTGAGAGGGAGGCCAGAGATCAAAGCGCATGGAAATGCTATTATTGAGACTGAACATTAGGAACATTTAGAGCCCAAATAAACCTGGGACATTGAAGGACCCACCGATAGTGCTGATGTGAAGGTGCGATACACAATTATTTTTGCCCCCCAAAAAAAAACAATTTTACATGAAATGAACTGATAATATATGTTTAAAGGAAAAGGTCACCCCAGAATGAAAGTTTCAAAAAGGATGCTAAAGTATCATAACAACAGTCCGACTGTAACAACTCGAGCACTGTAACTCTTCTGAAGTCATATAGTCCAGTCAACTGTTGAACTTGAGAACCGGATCAGTCAGATTTTTTGAACGAATCTTTTAGACTGAATCAATGAGTCAGTGAGTTGAACAGCAGAACCACATTCAAAAGAACCATGTTCGTTTATGAGTCAGCAGTCACTACTTCTCTCATGAACTTTCATGAATCAAAATTATCAGTGAATAATGACAAATCTAATTTATATGCAAATATGCACATGTTGATAGACTGCTTTTATGGTATTTTAATCATACCCCTATTCACTTTTATTATATTTAAAAGAGTAGCAAGGATATTAAAGGCAGCTATCATCAAATTTAAAATTTCTATTGTGTTAACAAAATATAAAATGGGATTAAATCACAATTAAATATTGTAATCTACTGGCAAACATAATTAAAGCTAATTTTTGTTTATAACAAATAATCATATTCCTTCACATTTTCAGCTGTAGAGTGTGTAGTGTGTGTACTTGCACTGAACTCTGTTCTGTAAGGATCAACTACTTTAAAGACGCCTGACAATAGGTCAAACTATGAAGATGGAGCTTCTTTAAGATTTTATATGACAACTGATGGATGAGTTGAGACAGATTCCTGTCCTCAGGATTGCGTTATCATCTTGCCAAGGTCAGGAACCGTACAGCCATAACACAACCACAGGTTGACATATTAAAAATGATGAAACACACACACACACACACACACACACACACACACACACACACACACACACACACACACTTTTGTCCTAAATAGCACGAATGCAAATGTGATACTAATTTTATACAGCAGTTCAATAAATAAGTTAATATTGTCTTATATTTTGGACATAATATTGTCTGTTTTTGCTCAGTTGCCATTGAAAATATTACCTGTAAAGTCAGAGCAGAACTGTTGTGAGTCTCTGAGCAACACACAGTGGTGTTTCGTTTCTGAATGAATCCATGTTATGAACGAATCGGGTGAACCAATGATTCAATAGCTTATTCAAAAAGAAAGCCATGGGCTGCGTCCGAAAGTACCTACTCTCTTGAGTAGGTACTTATTTTGAATAAGTAATTGCTTCACAACCACTATAAAAAATTATGTTTTATATAGTATGAGTGTGTGTCATATGTACCATCGTATGTACACTGCACAATCTCGCTGGAAGTAGTAGGTCATCCAAGTACTTTTTGCCTACTCTTTTATGAGTACTGTGAATTCAGACATATTTCTTTTGTCACATACTGTTTTTTGCCTACTATACAGTAGGGAAGTATGCGAATTCGGGTCTATCATGCAATGAGTCAGCTTTTTGAACAAATTGAATGAACGAATGACTCAATGACTTACTCATTTAGACATTTACCGCCACCTACTGGCAGTTTTAGTTTCTTATTCAGACTATCATTTCATAAAAAAAAAAAAAAAAAAAAAATCATATTTCCATATTAATAAAAACCCATTAAAGTTTGTGTAATGATGTATCAAACAAAATATTTCTTTTTAAAGCTACTTTTTGTAATGTCTGTTTGATGCTTTTCTCATTTAACACAATGACTATAAATTATTTTTAATGATTAGAATAATTAATTGCACATCAGATTTGGCTTAGAAATGACCCCCATTAAGTATGACCAAAATGATCACATTTATATAAATATATACATATGTGTAATTTACATATGTGACAATTTTGGTCATATTTGACTTTCATTATTTACATATATAAATAATATTAAATAATATTAACTTTTTGTTTTAAGGATTATAAGCTTCAAATGAATGTAGGCGAATATGAAGTGTGCAGACACATTTTTATCATCCAACAATGTTCATAAAAAATGTTTTCAATTTAAGTGTGCTAGCTCTAGTCATGAAGGTTGCATTTCAGAGTAAGTGTGAAATTTAAAGTGAGAGAGAAAAAAAAGAAAGAAAGAAAGAAAGAAAGGAAGGAAGGAAGGAAGGAAGGAAGGAAGGAAGGAAGGATTTCAGGGCTGAAATAAAGATATTTACCTGTGAGTGAAAAGCACCGCTGAAAATGTGTACATGATAATTAGTACAACACAGAATTAGTGTCACATCATTTGCAGTACAAAACAGAAACGGAACAGCATGTCACTGAATTCTTCATCATTCATTAGTTTGAGTAATTGCAAACAGCTTTCAGATAACACCGACGAAAAGTCCCTTATCAGAGCAAATGTTACTGCACTCAACGGTCATGACCAGAATTATTCCACCATTTGCTCTGGATTACAGAAAGAAAAAAGAAAACGCTACAGAAGACATGCAGGACTTGAAAGAAAGTCCTAATGCATACTGCAAAAATTATCTGCTTTATTCACGCCGCACTGTAAGAAATTCACACCGTGTGTTTAGTGCAAGGAAAGTGCGGTAGAGACTTTAATCACGCTAAATGATTGAAAGCCTCTAACAGCGATGGTGCATTTCTGAAGCTTAAGTCAATCAATAAGTAAAGAACGGGGAAAAGGGAAAGTCGAGAAATGTATCGCTCTCACACAGTGCACAGAAGTTCTTAAGAATCTCTTACTTTGAGAGCTGATACAGTTGACTAAAATAGAAACGAGCAGTTGTGGGTAATTAGATGTAATTAGCTTCATTGCGAGAGTGTCAGTCAGTCCAGATGATTCTACAGCACCGACCTCTGTGCATTTCCACCTGTCAGGAACCTCAGCTTGAGAAAGCACTCAATTAGATCTGTCTTCATAAGGACAATGATCCAGTAATTACAGAGGTACAGCTGAGTGTTTTTCTCTTAATTACGTATCAGAAACATCTAAAGATGCTTTGTTTTCAAAGCAACATACAACAAAGTACATTCACTGAAAAAAAAATGCTGCCTTGAATTTAAGTACAATCAACTTGCCTGTATAAATCATTTAAACTTAAATTGCGTTAAATCAGTTGAATCTTGTAGAACTTATAAAAATGTTTTTTTTTTGAGTTAAAGTAATGTAAAAACATATGTTGTCTAGTGTTGGTGGAGGTACAGTGATGCTAGCAGATGCTTATGTCATGGTACACTCTAAAAAATGCTGGGTTAAAGTTGGGTTGAAAATGGACAAACCCAGCGATTGGGTTGTTTTAACCCAGCAGGTTGGGTTAAATGTTTGCCCAACCTGCTGGGCAGTTTTATTTAAGCCAACTTTTGTTTAAAAATTACTATATGGCTGGTTTAAAATGAACCCAAAATAGGTTGGAAATTAAAAATCAGACACATAATTACTAGAGGCAACAATAATAATCAAAAGGTGAACATTTATTAATAAGCAATTTATTAAATGTTTATTGTTTAATTATTATTCATTACACTTATTAATAAATGTTCATTTATTAAACATATTAATACATGTTAATTTCCAACATATTTTGGGTTCATTTTAAGCAAGCAATACTGTATTTTTTAAACAATAGTTGAGTTAAATAAAACTGCTCAGCAGGTCGGGCAAACATTCAACCCAATCACTGGGTTAAAACAACCCATTCGCTGGGTTTGTCCATTTTTAACCCAACTTGGGTTGTTTTTAACCCAGCATTTTTTAGAATGTACATTGATACTGTGGTATTGGATCATTACTACTGTATATGTACCATGGTATTTGTATAATACAAGAAGTTACTTCTAAGAATGTTGCATGTCCAACAACTAATATTTAATGTAAATATACAACCCGAATTCCAGAAATGTTGGGACGTTTTTTAAATTTGAATAAAATGAAAACTAAAAGACTTTCAAATCACATGAGCCAATATTTTATTGGCTTTTATATTATTTTATTTTATATTTAACAATAGAACATAGATAACATAAATGTTTAAACTGAGATATTTTACACTTCTACCCACTAAATGAGCTCATTTCAAATTTGATGCCTGCTACAGGTCTCAAAAAAGTTGGCACAGGGGCAACAAATGGCTGAAAAAGCAAGACATTTTGAAAAGATTCAGCTGGGAGAACATCTAGCAACTAATTAAGTTAAATGATATCAGGTCTGTAACATGATTAGCTATAAAAGCAATGTCTCAGGCTACATCCACACGAATCCAGAGCTTTCCCTATCCGATCTTTTTTCAAGGAATATCTGCGTACACACGAAACCACAGAAACCGACTCAAAACGATACATGCCAGATCAGTATGTGGTGCTGTAATTCTGCCACAGGGATACACTAAAAATGGAGAAAAAGACTTGGAGCGTGCGCATAAAGCTTGCGCGCTGTATACAAACTTAGTAAAAAAGCTTTCTTTAGTAAAGCTAATAGGCTCAGTAGCTTCTGCAGCACAAACACAAGCATGTAGTCCGCTATTGTTGTTGTTGTTGCTGTTTTGTGCTGTTATCGATGTCTGACTAGGGTCGGCACGTGGGGTGATGACATCATCGTTTCACAAAATATACGGATCTGTGTGTGTGCTGTACACACAAAAACGCAAGGGCGTCGTTTTCAGATTTATCCACTCTGGGACCCGGTTTCAAAAAATAGTGGTTTCACCTTCTGAAAACGCCGGATCCATCTGGACAAAACGTCTATATGATACAAAATTTTTGCGTATACAGCTAAACTCGTCTCCGTGTGGACGGGGCCTTAGAGAGGCAGAGTCTCTCAGAAGTAAAGATGGGCAGA
This sequence comes from Ctenopharyngodon idella, assembly GCF_019924925.1. Classification (NCBI taxonomy): domain Eukaryota; kingdom Metazoa; phylum Chordata; class Actinopteri; order Cypriniformes; family Xenocyprididae; genus Ctenopharyngodon; species Ctenopharyngodon idella. Next base: position 10,838,068 of record NC_067220.1, on the reverse strand, counting down.
GGCTTCAAATCTGTGAAAGAGTGGGTAAAAAGATTGTGGAATACTTTGAAAACAATGTTCCTCAACGTCAAATTGCAAAGGCTTTGCAAATCTCATTATCTACAGTGCATAACATCATCAAAAGATTCAGAGAAACTGGAGAAATCTCTGTGCGAAAGGGACAAGGCCAAAGGTCTTTATTGGATGACACTGCATCACTCATCGGCATGATTGTGTCAATGATATTACTAAATGGGCCCAGGAATACTTCCAGAAACCACTGTCAGTAAACACAATCCGCCGTGCCATCTGCAGATGCCGACTAAGGATCTATCATGCAAAGAGGAAGCCATATGTGAACATGGTCTGTCGTGTCCTGCGGGCCAAGGCTCATTTAAAATGGACTGTTTCAAAGTGGAAAACTGTTCTATGGTCAGACGAGTCCAAATTTGACATTCTTGTTGGAAATCACAGACGCCGTGTCCTCCGGGCTAAAGAGGAGGGAGACCTTCCAGCGTGTTATCAGCGTTCAGTTAAAAAGCAAGCATCTCTGATGGTGTGGGGGAGTGCATTAAGGTATATAAAGGTTTTAGAGCAACATATGCTCACCTCCAGATGACGTCTATTTCAGGGAAGGCCTTGTGTAAAAAAAACAAAAAACAATTAACCAGCCTGGAGTTTATCTGATTTAGTTGGTTGGCCTTTGGTTCTCCCAGTTTTACTAGTTCTGTACTGGCAAAATATCCTTCAAGACCTTCAAAACCAGCTTGGGAGATCTGCTAACCACCTTTTCTCAGCAAGAATGACTAGTTCTACTAGCATCCCTGGACTAAATGAGTAACACACAATCATAGAAAGATCCAGAACCCAGGCAACAGTTTCTGGCATGATTCAGACTTAACTTTTACCCTGAAGAAATGAAAGAACTGCAGTTCACTACTGTAAAAAGCAGCATAAAGCCACTGTAATACCAACAATTTTTCTGCCTCAGGGGGGAAAACTGAACTTGACTGGATTAGATTAGGCGTCTCACCTGCAGTATCCCGCCGGCAGCAGGAACGGTTAAGACTCAGTTAGTGCGACTGATCCCCGGTGAGATCTTTGATTCTCTCTGTGTCACTATACTATCCTCACCTGCCTTCCTACCGGGACCGCTGCTGTACGATGGGGGAATAAACGGCTCAGACCGGCGTTGAGCAGATAAATGACTCAACTAGCAGACAAGCTTGAGAGGAGATTATGAAATGCAATGAGCTTCCTGGGTACCATTACATAGCCTACAGTAGAAGGCTGCGTGCATGCTTGTGGAAATTGCTGTTGGTCTGTGTAAGAGAGAGAGAGAGAGAGAGAGAGTTTCTTAGCCTGGAAAAATGAATAGTTTTGTAGCGCATGCATGGGAGTAATTCTAGCAGGTAAAGGCTGGTGCTAATGCATAGATATGATTTATATTCAGCAGACATGACAGTAGTGTCATGGTGAAGGGATGATATTAGTATTAAATGGTCTCTGCAACTTTTATGCAGAGGGTGTAGATCTAAATATAATGTTATAATCAACACTTTCAAAGTTAATCTCAGCAGCTGTAATAGTAAAAACGCAGTAAAAGTTTTCAAAAAAAGTTTCATGTGTAATTCTTATTTAATATGCAATCATGTTACCCAATCACAGCAGTGGGCGATTACACTGAAGTCTGAAAGAGACACGCCATTTTAATCAGAGGGTAGACAACGTTCATATTATTAAATTAATATTTTTTATTTGTATTTTTTTTTAAATAAAAGTATGTCTAACCCCAATACTACTTCCAGAGAACAATTAGAGAACAATTGAGTTTTCCCAAATATGTTCAACTGGTTCAAAGGAAAATTAATTTTCATTCAAACACAATCAAAAATGGACACCAACATGAACCTGAAGACCATGATCAGATCTTTATTAGAGGACATGTGATAAATGATTAAACAAAGATGAAACACAGTTTGATAAAGTTTTGTTCTTCAAAGTGTTCAAATATTGTCAAGAGATACCCTAAAATATATGCTTTAAATGATTAGTTCACTTCAGAATTCAAATTTCCTGATAATTTACTCACCCCCATGACATCCAAGATGTTTTTTCTACATATAGTGGACTTCAACGGCTACCGATGGGTTGAAGGTCCAAATTACAGTTTCAGAGCAGCTTCAAAGGACTCTACATGATCCCAGACGAGGAATAAGGGTCTTGTCTATCGAAACGATCGGTCATTTTCTAAAAAATAAAATAAAAATTTATATACTTTTTAACCACAAATGCTCGTCTTGCACTAGCTCTGCGATGCTACCACGCATTTCGTAATCACGTTGGAAAGGTCACGCGTGATGTAGGTGAAAGTACAGATCCAGTGTCTACAAAGCGAACGTGCAAAGACTAAGCCAAACGCCCTTTACAAAAAAAGGTAAAACAACGATGTCGGATGATTTTGAAGTTGGAGGAGAAAATGAGTTTTCGCCCTACCGTGGTACTTCTGCCTACATCATACGTGACCTTTCCAACGTGTGGCGCATCGCAGAGCAGTGCAAGATGAGCATTTGTGGTTAAAAAGTATATAAATTTTTATTCTTTTAGAAAATGACTGATCGTTTCACTAGATAAGACCCTTATTCCTCGTCTGGGATCGTGTAGAGCCCTTTGAAGCTGCATTGAAACTGTAATTTGGACCTTCAAGCCATTGGTAGCCATAGAAGTCCACTATATGGAGAATAATCCTGGAATGTTTTCCTCAAAAACCTTAATTTCTTTTCGACTGAAGAAAAAAAGACTTAAAATGGACTTATACAAATATCTTGGATGACATGGTGGTGAGTAAATTTTTTACAAGAAAAACCTTTAACGAGTTATTAATGTGTCTTTATTAAATGCATTTATACTGTTAAAATACACTTACTGTAACAACATCTTATTAATAACTCACAATTTTCTCACTTTTCATCACTTTTTAATTAACTGCAACACAGTCCAAGTGAGCTGTCACTTTATATTATATAGTTTTTCCACTAAATTAACTTTTGATACTGGCAAAAGTAAAACACAGAAAGTTCTTCTACACTGATTTTTTTTTTTTTTTTTTTTTGACATGCAAGATGTTAAACATTTCCAGTATTTCATTAACAGCAAATCTGACACTATAGCTTTTCTGAAATTCTTTCTGAAGCTCAACTGGTCTGCAAAGTCAAGCTCATTGATTCAGTTCCCAGGAAACGCATGAACTGATGAAATACTTCAAAAACGTGTTGTAAATAGCTTTGGATAAAAGTATTTGCCAATTTCTAAAATGCACAAAACCAAAATTGCACTATAAAACCTCACTTTTTTGCATATCTGACATTCTGAATCACAAACACACTCACGCACACACAAAATTATCATGTTTCAAAACTCTATCCAAACCAGATCCGTGTTTCACTTGAAATCTGATGAAAGTGAATTTTCAGTTTGAATATTCAAATTAGATTTCAAGTAGTTTAGGACACAAAACACAAGTATCATCATACAAAGTGCACAATAGTGTCAAAATACACACATTTTCGCTCATTCTTTCCTGCACAACCTAATGTGCATGATGTGAATGATGCTCATGTAGCCTATTTAGACATCTAGAAGACATTTTTATCTAATGCAGCTTCTAGTACACTACCGGTCTTGCTCAAGTGCACTATTGGATCATTTCTTGCAACGTTTGAACTAGTAACCTTCTGGTCCTGAACTTCAACCCTTACAAAAGCCACCCTGTTATTGTCAGGATGACTTCTAGAGAACAAAATGCAAAATTGGAAATAAATTAAGCATACCAGATCTGAAGGACATAACATTTTTACAAAGTGAAATTCCTTCAGATGCATCTTTGGCTTTGAGGACTGGCAAAACATATGATTACCTCAAAAGCCCTCGAGTCACTGCAGCTGTGTGCGTGCATGCCAAATACAAATCATCAAACGAGCTCTTAATGGCCCGTTGTCCATCAGGAGAGACTGTTGAAGCGATTGGCGAAGATTCAGTGGGCCGCCGTCAAAGTCCCTCCACTCCAAACCAAACTACAAATAGTTCTGGTAAACCTGAAAGTATTTAAAGAGACAAGATAATGAATCGTTCTTTACCTGCATTTCACAACACTTCAATCACTGTCACACACGCACAGCATGAAGGTATTAATATAGACCTGGGAAGGTTCTCCAACAGAGTGCCGGCTGTCGTCCTATTCAGCTGAAGCAAATCTCAATTAAATTAGGCTGAATAGGTGCACGCCTCCATGAAAGAATGACAATTCAGATCCCAGTGCTTTATTTAAAGGAATATGTTGGCGGTGTCGTTACGGATTGGATTCCTTAAGGTGCCGCGTTTGCACAGAGCTTGAGGGAATTTCGCAACCCAAATGTAATCAACCAGAAGCATATTTAATTTCCCCCTACACAACTGAATTAAGGCCGAGATGCATGCACACAAAGACGAAATATGATAATAGAGAAAGTGGAGGAACTGAGGAAAATTTTTAATGAGATGACTATAATAATATATAATAATTCGTTTAATAAACTGTTATCAGAACGTATGGTCCGGCACCATTAAATCGCAAGACAATTACAGCTGCAGACCTTTTTTCGACAATTTCATAAAGTATGCAGGTTCACAAATTGGAATAAAAAGGAAGATGAAGGACTTGAAAAGGCTATTTTTTCCATTAAAATTTTTGACACTGAAACTTGAAAAAGTTGAATAATCATCCAGGTCACTGGTCAAATGCACTGAACTGTCATTGAACACATAATAAAAGCTTACTATTGGTTGGCTAAACAGTCTTTTATGATTATCAAGATAGATTTTTATTTCAGACTGTAAAAATAATTAAATAATTCAAAATGTTTCATGATTGACAGACACTAAGGGATCGAAGACTCACGATTCTGCTCTAAAATGAATGAAATGTTACGATCCCTGAATTTTTACTCAGGTGGAAAAACATGGTTTTAAGACATTAATAATCAGGGCTGAGTTTCTCAAAAGCATCGTGAGCCTAATTAGATTTGTAGAGATGCTTTTGGTAAGTTCATTATTGTCTACTTCACTGGTTCTCAACTGGTTTTGCTTTAGGACATATTTACATATTTGCTTTATTTACATTTGACAAAACACAGTAGAAAAGGTGTTTCTTGCACCATCAAAGCTGAAGTGTGTAATTTTGTCTAATGTTATAGATGCAGTAAGTGATTTTTAAGAAACGCTGTTGAAAGTGGTTTGGACCAAGCACCAAAACACACTAAGCCAATCAGCAGTAAGAGGCGTATACATGGGGAAGGTGCCGCATAGCGTGTTCATTAATTTGGGGGCGGAGCTATCAAGATAGGGGTGTGATCCTTTTGGGTAGGGGCGTGTTCGTTTTAGTGATTTCAAATATCAACAGCGTTTCTCAGAAATCACTTACCGCACCTTTAAAGGCAACATAAAATCAAGAGCATTCAAGTTTAAAGGTACAGTAAGCGATTTCTGAGAAATGCTATTGATATTTGAAATCACTAAAACGAACTCGCCCCTACCCAAAAGGATCACAAATTAATAAACACGCTATGCAGCACAGGCATCACCCCCTTCATGAGTGTATACTCCCCTTACTGCTGATTGGCTACAAGTGTGTTTTGGTGCTTGATCCGATCCATTCTCAACAGCGTTTCTCAGAAATTGCTTGCTTAAATTGCTGAGTCAACTTTAAGATATTCATAACATGATTCCTCCAACAGCAACATTAGCTAACATTAGCTAACGTTTTTAATAATGTTAAGGTATTGTTAAAAAAAAAGTTAAAAAATCTTGTTAATCATAATTAAGACAAAAAAAGAAAACATTGAAATTATGACATTCATTTATGAGATGGAAATAAAAGTAAAAGACATACTAAGCCATAATTATGTGATAAAAAGTAGATATTATGACATAATTATGACTAAGATATGACTTTAAAAAGTCGAACTTATGAAATAAAAAGTCAAAATCCTGTCCTGTAGAGTTTAAACCCAATCAGTTAAGACCCACCGCTCAATAGTATATAACTAATTATGTATAATTCAATGGTGAATAAAATTCATCCCAGATGGCACGTTTCAGTATATGCACTCAGAGATGTAGAAGTTCACTTGCTGTTGAACATGTGCATTCCCTTTTTTCTTCTAAGCTGAATCAGATTTTCAAAGAGCTCGTCATTTCTTTTGTTCAAAAGCCCATCTCTGATAGTACAAAATGCCTTGTCAGATAATTAATCCAACAAGCTGTATAAGAAAAGGCACAGCAGCTCAGTCAACCTCTAACAAAATGAACTTACAGGAACTGTTGGTTTTTGAACAATCAAACATGTCTGCGCAAACATATGCGAGAGACACAGCGGAAAGTTATTAGACAGATCAGGAGATCTGAAATAGCACAAACATATGAGATTTTAACACCCGTAGCATATGGACAAAACCATCTGCAATTAGATGCATCTCGGCTCCTACTGAAAACGGTGACAGGAACAGGAGGCCCGTGACGCACAGCGGCTCAGATCTGGAAGTAACGCTGATGAAAACGTATGTCCCATCACAGGACTTCCCCAACACTCGGCCCTGTATCTAATGGCACTGTCAGGGCGAAACAGGAAAAACACAAGACGGGAGATCAGGGTTCGGACGGCCAAGACAAATGACAGAGGTTAGGAGTTACCCGGAGCATCTTTCATCGCACGGCAGCGTCCTTCCCAGCATCCGAGCTTTCACTGTAAGGAGAGATGAGAAAGAGAAGAAAAATTGAAGGTATTGTAGGGCGCTCGCACTATGTATGCATTAGAGAGGAAAGCAATATGCACTTTTACATTTGATGAATGACTCTGCTGGGATATCTAATCCTCTTCCTCCATCACCTCTCTGGAAAAAAAGATTAGCGCAGGCTTATTTTAGAATTCAACTCCCTTAGTCAACATCTATTTTATCCATGCAAACGAGACGGGAATTAAAAGTACATTCGCTGCAATATTGCACTATTGGATTTGTAATGAAATGATATTCATTCAGGTTTGCAAGACAGTGAGCTGGTCCAAAGATACAGTGAGTTTTATATTTAATGGCATGAAAAGGCCTCAATTTAATTCCGTTCCTCATCCCTGCAGCTAATAGAAAGCCGGATCTTTAGTGTAAAAACATGGGGAGCAATGCTGGCGAAGCTATTCTGAACTACAGCCAACTCAAAATATAGCTAATCTCCATTTAATTTACTCAGATGTTAGTTGCATGACAAGGTGCAAACAAAGAGTGAAGAAGAAAAATGGCAGGGTGGCATTTTTGAGAACACTGATACTGCAAAAGTAACACTATTTCTACTGCTAAGGTAAAGTCATGCTACTGAAAACTGTAGTTAAGTAAGTATCATTGCAACTCCAACACTATAGTAAACATCACTTAATACAGTTGGTGTTTCATAATGATTTAATGTGTGAAGCAATATCTCTCCTCCATTTGGTGCTAAAATCATACCAACAACTCATTCCTCATGCTTTTTAGACAATGAAAGTAAAGACATGAGTAGTTGATTCTTGCAAGCACTGTAAATCTTTAACATGTGCAGCTGTCACCTAACATACTGTAACTACTTCAACTTGACCTGACCTTTACTTTCATTGCTGATGCTTATTCAGGTTTAATTCAGTCATATTTGAAAGGCACTATGCTTTTTTTTACATTTTTAAAATGTTATTGTTTGAGCATGAGAAAGTTCCAAAGCACAAAGTCACTCCAAAGGGAATTATTCTCTATATCAGTGTGCATCAGTTTCGTAAATTTTCTTCCTGGAATGAACACGTCACAATATTCCTCATTTAAATAATTCCCGTCCAAGGCATATGCAAAATAAAGGAGTGGGGCCTTGTTGAGTATTTAGTAGTGTGTTGAAACTCGAGGTTGTGGTGAGGGGCGGGACATTTCCCAAACATACTCGAAGCAGTTGACCAATCACAACACATTGGTCCATGCGACCAATCAGGGCACATTGTGGTTTTCAGAAGGAGGGGCTTCATAGAGACAGGAACTAAACAGAGTGTTACTGACAGACTGGGAAGAGAGGTGCTGCAACAATGTCAAAAATGTGAAAATAAAGTGTTTTTGTTTTTAACATTTAAGCATGAAAACCTATTCTAGTTAAACCCAAAAACAAAATTTGAAGAAGAGCATAATAGGTCCCCTTTAACCAAATTTGAATGTCTTCAGATGTCTGAAAACTTAGTTACTAGGTGAACTGCATGAAAACATGCTGAGGTCTTATCTGAACTGAAAAGAGAAAGAGAAAAAAAAAAATACATTTACACATTTAAATATTTAAAAAAAAATAATAATATGATATGCAATAATATGATATATTATATATATATATTTTGAAGTGTATATTGTCTAAATATTCCCATACAGAATATACATGATATATTTCAAATGCTTGGGAAAAAAAAAAAAAAAAAAAAAACCTTTTTAAACAAATTGATGAGTTGAAATTGAAAATGTTTTTCTTGCTTATAATCAATCATTTAATCAGTTATATTTAATCATTTGTTGTTTTCTGTTTTATTATTCTTTTATGACAAATGCATATTGTTTCTTTCATGAAATGCCTTTTAGAAATATGTTGTTGACTTGTGTTGGTTTTCTAATTCTGCTGCACACATATGTATTCCACTGGCATATGCAAAAATAACAGGGTGTTAAAGTACAGATATTTTTAAATGCCACATCTGCAGAAGTAGACATGTACATGGCTGGAACAAAGGCCAAAGTGTACCTTCTTAATAGAACTTTAATTTCACAAGTGCATTGTGTTTCTAAGAATTGAGGAACTAGACCTTTAATTTTCCATCACAAGACATCTAGCACAATATGTTAAACTGTGCTTTGTACTTTCAAGATGCTGAGATGCCTACAATTTGATATCTAAATTTTGCCTTAAAGGTGGGGTATGTATTTTTGATATTTGAAATCAGCCCAAACAAACCCACCCCTCTCTTCATTTCTCTGCCTCCAAAACTCACGCTCCAGTTCTAACCACCCTGCTCCGAGTTGGTCCCAAACCCCGGCCCGTCCTCTGCTGGCAGGCAAGTAAATGCACTAACAATGATGATAATCACCTCATTCTCTAGCGGTCATCAGTGCGCAGTGGTTTACCTGCACAACTCTCACTATCTGGCCACTGTTACACACGCAATGCCAGAGTGGATGTCTGTTTATCACAGCTGACGTGCAACAAAATGCTTCACAAAAAAAAATAAAGCGCAGATGATGAACGACAAGGAAGCACAAAAAATGAATGTACAGTACACAAGTGTAAATACAAACAAGTGTTCGTTGTTAGTCGCAAACAGCACAGCAGCTCCAGACAATCGAAACCCAGTGTTACTCACATGTAAAGCGGAATCAAATCAGCCTCTGCATCTGTTTTCAGGCCTTCCTGCTTAGCTCTCTCCAGGACTGGAAAGCTTTTCGAATATTAACGCGTGTCCTAAAGCACTTGCCCAGTTATAAACCTTCATTCCAGTGATATTCTTTTGAGCTGTTTTGCGTTGTGTCTCATCATCTCTCTTTCTCTTATTTTTTTTTCCTTTTTTTTTTTTTTTTTTACAAATCTCCCTCTTGCTCATTCTGTCTCCTCTTACTAAACTTTTAATTAAGATTTTTACTAACATTTTTCTTAGATAATGGTTTTTCACTTCAATATTTCAGAGATATTGGAAATTGGGTTCTAACTGTTTGTGTTATTCTGTTATGATAATTTTTCTTTATTAAAGTTAAATTTTTATCATTCAAAATCAATATCTAAAATCAATAAATAGCAAATGAGCAAATGAGCAAAAAAAAAAAAAAGAAAAGCACATAAAACTAAAAATAAGCTAAAATTAACAATAAAAAAATATATTATATATACAGTATATATATATATATATATATATATATATATATATACACACACACACACCTACACACACACACGCACACGCACACAGACTGTACAGAAGGCACCATAAAGTTTTAGTCCATTCAATTATTTGTCATTATAATGTTTTATGGGGCTACATTATCTATGCTAATGAGTGGTTTGATGGTTAAACCCATTCTACTCGAGCTGCTTACAGTCTAAGCCGCAGCATCATGGAGGGGTGAATCCGGAGCCAAGGATGTCTACATTACCCACTGACGTCTGATCCCGCGGCTCAATACAGGATTACTGGAAAGAGGACAGTGAGGTCATGTGCAATTACTCAAATGAAGCTCTGCAAACGGCACTACATTAAAGCCCCCTGAAAAAATCCAATTACGTCAAGGCTTGAAGATTTTGTTAACAATTAAAGGCGCCATATATTATATGGGATTTGAGATGAAAAGGTTGTCAGTTTGACTTGGGATGAGTGTTAAAATATTACCACGCTTTTGATTAATGATTATAATGTTTAATCATGTTTATAATGTTTAACAGCTTATAAAGAACATTTGTGGTGATAATGTTATACAATAGATTATAAAGCACAATGGATTATTAAAAAGGCCATATTATGCCCTTTTTCAAAGTCTTGATTTTGTTTTTGGGCTCTTCTAAAATAGGTTTTCAAGCTTGAATGTTCAAAAACACCTTGTTTTTTCCACATATTTGACATTGTTGCAGCTCCTCTCTTCCTAGTCTGTCAGTAACGCTCTGTTTAGTTCCTGTCTCTATAAAGCTCCTCCTTCTGAAAAGCACAGTGAGCTCTGATTGGTCGGCTGGACCAGTGTGTTGTGATTGGTCAACCACTTTAAGTGTGTTTGGGAAATGTCCCGCCCCTAACCGGCAGTTTCAACACTCTACTAACTAACTCAACCAGGCCCCGCCCCTTTATTTTGCATATGCCTTGAGCGGGAATTATTTAAATGAGGAATATTGTGACGTTTGTTCCTGGAAGAAAACTCAAGACTACAATGAAGGCATTTCAGGGAGTTTAGAAACAATGCGCATTGATATATAGAATAATTCACTTTTTAGGGACTTTGTAACTTTGAAGAGCTTTTTCATGCTGAAACAGCAACGTTACAAAAAAGCAGAATATGTGCTCTTTAAATGATTAGTCAAATGATGATCAAATCATAACACAAGAGCGTGCATATATAAACAGCTGCTTAACTCGTTTTTTTTTTTTCTTGTTGAAATTGTGTCAAGCGTCAGTTATCTAGTGTACATGCCTTCACTGAACTGTGATCAAAATGTCATACAGTAGTGAATAATAACCAAGCAAGTCAAAATTGTTGCATGTGACGTGAATTTAATAAAGTAATATCTTAAAGTTGTCCAAAAAAATCATGTTTTTAACCAATCTTGTTTTCCTGCCAGGCATAAGTAATGGCGGATTGTGCAGTTAGTGAGGTTGAACGGTAAGGCAGGTAATACGTTTCAGAGGCAGCAGCTTCTCATGGGCCACATTAGCCAGAATCGGCTGACACAAATCAATACCAAGACAGATGTTTCACAAGTTTCATATTTTCATTTTAAGTAATCTCTTATTAATTTGTGTTCATATAAAAGCCATTTTTCTGTACAAGGGTGAAGTTATAGATTGTGCTGGAGGTAATCTAATGTTCATCAGGTTCTTTCTCATATGTTGAAGGGATGTTTTTCAGAATATGACATGAGACTACAACCTCAGGCCCTTTGCTTGAATCTGAGAGACACATTTTTGGGGGGTTTTAAATCTTTTTTCAATAATTGAATTCTGGTCTTCTGCTCTGCTAAAATGAAAAGTTGCAAGATGCATTTTGAGGACGGGATGCCATGATGATTTATTCACGTCATCAATGAGTCTGGCACACTTTATAGAGGAAATTAGACTTTATATTTTCACAGGAAAAGTGAATGTTACTTGCCTGCTGCCATCATACTAGGGTGTTGAGGTTGGTTGTCAAGGTGTTGCTATGTAGTTGCCATGGTGTTCAGAGTGGTTGCTAGGCGTCTGAAGTGGAGAGTATGGAAGCCTATTTCTAACACAAAAGAAAAATTTATATTTTATATATCATAATTGTCTTTTTTTATCTCATAATTATCTTTATCTCATAATTATGACATAAAAAGTCAAAGTTATGAGATAAAACTCGAAAATATGACATAAGTCATAATTATGAGATAAAGATAATTATGAGATAAAAAAGACAATTATGATATAATATATCAAAATGATGAGATAAACTCAAAATTATGACAGTAATGATTACTGTATAAGATGAGTTGAAATTATGAGATAAAATGTTGAGATTGAGATGCTAAGTCAATTATGAGATAAAGTCATAATTGTGACATGAAAGTAAAAATTATGAGATCAAATCAATTACTGTATGAGATAAATCAAAATTGACACAAAATCATAATGAGACACAACAAAAATTTGAATTGTAACGTAATTATGAGAAAATGCCAAAATTGTGAAACTTATTCATAATTTAGATAAAACATCATAATTATGAGATAAAATATAACAGAAAGACATAATTATTACATAAAGTGTCAAAATCATGAGAGTCATGATTACTGCATGAGATGAAATTATGAGATAAAATGTTGAAATTGAGATGCTAAACCCTTTATGAGATAAAAAGTCATAATTATGACAAAAAGTAAAAAAATGTACTGTATGAGATAAATCAAAATTATGACATACAAAATCATAATTATTGTACAAGAACTTAAAATTGAATTATTAAGTAATAAAATGTGGAAAATAAAAATAAAAAGAATGATGGAAATGATGACAATATAAATTATGAGATAAAATGTTGAAATTGAGATGTTAAGTAAATTATGAGGTCAAAAATCAATTACTGTATGAGATAAATCCAAATTATGACATACAAAACTATAATTATTGTATGAGACAACTCAAAATTGAATTATCAGGTAATCAAATGTCAAAATTGAGAAACTAATAATTGAGACAAAGGTAATTATGAGATAAAAAGTTGAAATTATGACATACAAAATTACTTTTACTGTGTGAGATAAGCGGAAATTATGACATACAAACTATGATATAAAAAGTCAAACTTTTAATGTAATAATTATGACTTTTTTGTCAATGCTGACCTTAACTTAGTACAGTATCTCATAATTCCAACTTCAACTATGATTCACCAAAGCATTTTCTCATGTGGTGTAAATGTGCTTCTGAAATGACTTCCCATAACTATGAGCAACAGTAATAGTGAAGCTTGCTTAGCAACAACACTCTTATTAAGATGAAAGTTTTTCATCTTAATAAAACATTTTTTTTATTTTTTTTTATTTTATCACTGATGGCCAAGAAAAAAGGAATCTCTGTGAGCTTTGCCCGCTTGAGGTACTTATGTTGACACTTTCTAAACAATGAAAACGCAGTGTGATTGAGGACCGGACGGATAACAAAGGCAAACAAGAACGCCGGCCGCCCGTTTTGCTTTGTGAGACGGCAATCAGTGGTGACACACAGTGACTACATTCAGCTGCAAACACAGGACACTTTGTCATATCCACTCAAAATGAAATAAAACAGCAGGACGACTCAGTACAACAGTTTAACCACACAGAGAGACAAAAAGACAGTTGGCTGTGAACGCATTACGTTATGTTAGAGACCGCTGCATGACATTTCTATGTACATCTGTTCCTTTCTTTGCCATCATTGTTAAATTAAAATATTTTTTTCTAAATTGGTAAAAATTTCCTGTAGATTTTTTCCCCTCTTTTCCTAACATGATGTGCACTTCCAAGGAAAAGAAAAAAACAAAACAAAAATACTTTGATGTCTTCGTAGTGTGTTTTTACTTACTTTTAAGCACTTCTACATAACATAATGACTTCCTGTAGGACAGAAAATGAAAGCTCTTAATATCTAAATGGCAATGAGATTAAATATAGACATTCACTGAAGTCTCCTGCTTCACAGATGTTTCTCCTAAGAGAAAGACCCCAGTAATCTCACACACTTCTCCAGAGAGCTCAACAAGTCTAGAGTTCGCTTACATTTTGAAATTAAAAGTGAGAGAACTCAATATGAATACATATAATTTCTCATAACATTCTCCCATAATCAAATAATCTGCGCTGTTATCCACATTTATGCATTTAGTGAACTATTGACCCATTTGGGTCTGTTTTTTTATTTTAACATCTGTTTTCAAATTCTTGGCCATTAACTGAAAAAGTGTGGAAAACATTTAAACTAGTTTTAAACTGACACTTTGCAATAAGGTTCCATCTGTTAACATGAACTATAAATGAAAATACTTCTAGAGCATTTATTAATCTTAGTAATCCTAGCATTAATTTCAACATTTACTAATACATTATTAAAATAAAGTTCTGTCTCCTTCTATTAATGGACTTGAGCTGACATGAACAATGAATAGTTGTATTTTTATTAACTAACATTAACAAAGATGAAAAAATACTGTAACATGCATTGTTCATTGTTAGTTAATGTTAGTTAATGCATTATCCAATGTTAATTAATGGAACCATGCTGTAAAGTGTAACCAATGATCTAGTATTTTTAAATGGATTTTGTTGTTGTTGTATTTCCGGTAACTCATTAAAATAAGGTTACATTTGTTTACGCTAGTTAACTACATTAATTACCATGAACTAACACTGAAAAATATGCATATAAAATGTGTAGGGATAGTTCACCCGAAAATGAAAATTTGCTGTTAATTTTCACCCTCAGGCCATCCAAGATGTAGGTGTCTTTTTTTCTTCAGTAGAACAGTAAAGAAGATTTTTAGCTGAAACCGTTGCCCTCTGTGATTCATATAATGGAAGTCAATGAGTGCCGTCACTTTGAGACTCAAAAAAACATGCAGACAAAACGAAATTAATACCCGTGGATCCTGGCGATGCATTGAGGTCTTAATAAGCGAAACGATTGGTCTATGCAAGAAACTGAACATTTACAACATTTTTACCTCTAATCCACAGCATCGACAAACGGTTTTGAGCGCATTCACAACAGTCTGGACCACAAGCTTCCTGTCGCATAATGACGTATTGCCTTCTGAAGCGAAGCGATGCTTTTATGTAAGAAAAATATCCATATTTAACACGTTATAAAGTAAAATAACTAGCTTCCACCAGTACGCCTTTATTAACCCCCCGGTGGAGTACGTTTATGATGGATGGATGCACTTTCTTCAGCTTCATACTTGTTGGCCCCATCATAAAGCTTGGATGCATCAGGATATTTATTAATATAACTCCGGTTGTGTTCATCAGAAAGAAGAAAGTCATATACACCTAGGATGGCTTGAGGGTGAGTAAATCTTCGGGTAATGGGGTGTTTTGTTGCCATGTGTTTTTTGACTCTCAATGTGACGGTACCCATTGACTTCCATAATATGAATGACCGAGGACCACGGTTTCAGCTAAAAATCTTCTTTACTGTTTTATCCCTTTTATAACTATAACTCTCCCTTTTATATTAGTTAACATTAATTTTAACATTTACTAACACATCATAATCAAAACTTGTATCCGTTCATGTTATTTAATGCGACTAACAATGAAAGTTAACAAAGATGAAGAAATGAAGAAATACTAACAATGATGCATAGCTCATTGTTAGTAAATGCATTAACTAATGTAAACTAATAGGACCTTTTTGTAAAGTGATACCGTATTGCAAAGAAGTAAAAAGGACATTAATTTAATAGCAAGATATATTTCACATATCATATCACATATTTTTAGGTTATATCCTTCAATATAAACTAAGTGGTGGTTTAAAAAAGCAATGGTCACTTTGCATGTCGGTCAGATGGTTTCTTCCTGTCTAAGTGGGCATTTATTGACCAGAATAAGCTGCATGAGATTTGTGCTAGTCAAAAGTCTGCCAATGCAAGACTATCCAATATTAGACATTTGTAATGCGAATACACACCGGCCAGAAGAGATAATGTAAAAATAACATGCATTAGCAGGACGTAATCTAAAAGCCTTTGTGGTCTTCCACAGTGCTGGTGTTGGGCGGGTGGCGTGAGGTCTCCCTCGGCTCTCTCCATCTCTGTGAATGGACCTGCGGTGGAGCGGCCCAGCTGCCACTCTCTGTTTGGACCTCGGCTTTTGAAGAGCACTTCTGTTTGTTTACTCTGAGGACTCAAATTGCCCGTGATGCTTGGTTAGATTTCCACCAGGAGCTTGCTGGAGGTCAGAGCCGAGGCCTGACCTTGGATCCGCGAAGCTGCCAGTTTATACACAGAGCCGCCGTCCACAGAATTCAGTATTGGCTGAGGAAATCTGATCCTGGATCAGCAATCTTTATAATAGCACATGCTGCAGCCGTAGACTAAAACACCATCTCAGATCATTTGGGATTGTATTTACATCAATGCTGTTTGCGGATCTGTGGCGCTTTTTAGTGTATATTGACTATATTTAATATTGATTATGCGATCTGATAACAAACTCAGTGCTCACATTCTGACATATATTATGCAGCATCCTTACCAGAGTAAAACTAAAGGTCCCAGGATACCATTACTGTATGATACTACCAATGATAATGGAAAACACAACAATAGGGATGGTAAGGGAAAGATGTTTTATATGGAACATATCATGTTCGGTTGCTTCATCTCCTAGAAATTATTTAATCTAAAGCACCATAATTTTAATCCACCAAGTAAAGTACCATAGTTTGAATTAATATGGTGGATGAACAATCATTTCAGTTATTTTAGTATTATTTATATACTATTTTAGTTTTATTATTATTATTATTACTATTATTATAAACTCTGCAGACCTTTTACATTCACAAACAGCTATATTGAGCCTCGTTCGGACTATCAGTCCAAATCCGATTTTTGTACACATCCGATTGTAAACCGATCATATTTAGTAGGCCTAAATGTGAACAGATTTTTATGAATCCATTTTGAGCTACATTCATATGTGGATTGAAATCCTATTCCAATCCCATATCTGCAAATCTGTTTCAGTCTGACCACTGTGATCGATTTCACGCGGTTTATGTAACTTTCTCACGTCACGTAAAACATAAACATGTCAGACGTTAAACGTTAAAAGTCGCTGCAGAAACAAGGCTGTGTCTCTGCAAGTGCTGATCGAGCAGAAAATGACAATACCCTATAAAAGAAGACATGTTTTGAGACCGGTAGAGATGACATAAAGCCAGAATAAAGCCACATATACCAGCCTCCTACGTTTCTGCCGCTGCCTCAGAAGACGCTGTAGACCAGCACGGTGGCTACACATTGTCATGTTGTAAATAAGACAACATCTCTACTACAAATCCCTTACATTGCTTTTTTTTTTTGTTTGTTTTTTTTTGTATGTCTACTAATGCAAAGTCATTGTAATCGAAACCAATGCAGATATTCAGGAAATCGAAAAAGGGACACAAATCAGATCTGAACAGTTGGGATACACAGAGGGGACAGTCAATCATTTAGATCAGATTCCAATTGGATACACAATTAATCTGATTTATGAACAGCATTTCACACTGTAAAAAATGTAATATTCGAAAAAGCATAATAGGGGCACTTTAATAAATAAATAAGCCTGAATTACAAAAACATCCTTGAAGTAATCTGATTTATTGGCCACTTAATTATTGGACATCATAAAATGTATTTCATCCTGGTAAAAATGTATATTAGTGAAATCTGTCCAACATCAAGAATAACGAAACTGTACCTCAGAGAAAATACTTTACAATGTTATAAAAACACCCATGACTTTTGATTTTGTTATTTTCCGAGCTGCTTTCCTTTCTAATAGTAGAGCAATGTTAATTCCGGTCCTTGTTTTCATATTTGGGAAAAAAGTATTTGCTAGTATGAATAGGGGGAAAAAAAAATTATTTTGTTTTTGCCTCCTGTGAACATTTAAACGGTCGGTTCCTGTTGTACACTGTTCTTTTAAAGGCCTGATCATCAGAAGGACCTTGGATCTCGCCCTGGAAGAAGAATGAAACTTTATGCTTTGACGATAAAGCTTTCCAATACTCCGAGCAAACGTTTGTCGGGAAAAAGCCATGACAGGGAGCTATTAGTAGCAGAAGACATCAGTGAGGATGTCACCTGACTTCTCGCCCATGTTTGGTTCAAAATCCCTTTGAGGCTGACTAGTGCGGACCCAGCTGACATATGTGTAAGATGAGACAAGACTGTATCCCAAAGAACGAGGATTAACAAGAAAGACGGATCCTCTTTTACACTGCCCATGATTGATCATGATGACAGTCAAATAATTTTTTTGTGACTTCTCAGTCCAGGAAAGATTAAAGGAAGGAATTGTTCTGTATTGATAAAAAAGAAACTCTACCATGATCATTTATAAAATATATTTGAATATGTATGTAAATATTTTAATAATATTTAAATAACATCGAATTGTTTTTTATTAAATATTAATTGTTGTTGTTATTATTAGTAGTATTTCTGTTAAAAGACATCAGTGTTTTCATCCGAACCATAAACTTTTATCCTAGTATTTCTGTGATCATTCGAATTATTTTCTGGTTGAAAAGACTGTTTGTTTGTGAAGCTGTTTCATACCTATACATGACAACTACTCTCTCTGGCTCAGCGGCAGCGCCAACGCAGATCTGAATGTTCACTGTGATCGTACCTGTCAAAGGTTTAATAAACATAGCCAAATGGTTGTCATTTTAGGAAGAAGACTGCGTGCAGCTCTATTTCTAGGGATGCTGATTTTTAGAAGGCAGCTGTCTGACTCTAAGATGGTGAACAGGAACATGGTTTGTGTAACATTTGCAACACATTATTAGCTGTTTGATAATGTAGTTAAGCCAAAGGCTAATCGTATCAATTACAGTTATGTGTCGACTTCTGAACGGATTATATATATGGCCTAGAAAGTGAGCAAAGACCCTCCCTTTACAATCACTAAAAATATCATTTTTTCATTCATCTCAGTTCATCGCGATCTCACGAAGGTACATTATAATCAATAAAGTTGTCTTCACTGCACAATGAATCTCTTATTTATGGTGTGTCTACACTTTGATTCTTGAGCATGCAGAAGTCAGCGCTGAACAAAAACTACAGTATTTTAACCAGTGAGTGGATTCTGACTAAATTAAACACCTCTCCTGATTGGTCACAGCGTTCAAGAGATCAACAAACATGTCTATGATTGGCTACATTGCTCACCGCTGCAAAAACACGTTGTAAATAGAAATATTTGACGTTCTCCAGATCGCGAACACAAATTTTACCAAATCTCTTTCGTCATTATGATATTATTACAGTATCAACCAAGGGTGCTCTTGCTTTCATTGAGGGTGTTTAGCAGAACCAGGCCTGCCTGTATAATTCACTCTTCCTCTTCTTCTTCTGAATCAGTTTCTGGTTCAAACATATATGGCTGAATTAATAAATATACATGGACCATTGTGTAGCGTTTCCTACAGTTGACTGAGTGAATCAGGTAGTCCGAACTCCTGTGACTGATTGGAGGTGGGGACTAATTTGCATATTAATATATCTGCATATACTAAATGAAGCAAGGGTATATAGAGTTACAATCAAACTATTTTGAGGCACAAAGAAATTATTTTCACAGGAGAAAATGTTTAAATATGTCATTTTGATTATCAAAGATTAGTTTTAAGGAATCAAATTATTGACTGCAGGGGGACTTTAATATGTCTATGGTAGGCTATACTGTAGCTCAAAAACAAAGTCTCCCTTCATTCAAGATCTCATACTATATCTAAAAAAAAAAAAAAGAAGAAGAAGAAGAAATGCTTTTATGTTCACTAAATTAGACAAACATTTGGCAGCAACATGTTCTGCTTGGAAAACGTTTGTGCAATATGTGTTGGCGATACTGACAATCTGCAAATATTTCTTTGAGGTGTTTCATCTTTACTCTGTCTGGGTCTAAATCCTCATTGTTTACCTCCACAGTTCAATGGACTGGCTTAAATGTGATTTTACCCCTGATTTTCCTCCTGGCTTACTGTTTTATCTCATCAAGAGGCAAACAGCGGACCTACCACATCAGATCTACTTTCGGCAAGTCGCTTCGCAAACAGGCCCGGGCTCACAGCAGGGACACAAATCCTCCCTAATCCAAATTAGCCCCTCCAAGTCAAATAAAACAGTCTGTCACGCACCGTCTCGCTCGCCCGTGTTTTCTCTTTATGGCTGCGGCAGATGGCACTGGGAGGATGGACCTAAAAAGAGCAATATATTAAAAACAGAAAACAAAATTACTGACTTTGTTTGCTTGATATCCATACAGCCACATAAAACTTAATCTACATTGATTTATGTTAGAATCTGGAAAAACAAGATTGTGATAGTGTTAACTAAAAAATTTAAAAAAAAAACTTCCATGAATAATGTATAAATAATGTTTTTGTTCTAATGTTTTGAGAACATCATTAAAGACCGGGGATTTATTACAGAAACTTTCTATCTTAAAGGGGACCTATTATGCCCCTTTTCACAAGATGTAATATAAGTCTCTGGTGTCCCCAGAATGTGTCTGTGAAGTTTCAGCTCAAAATACCCCACAGATCAAATTTGCCCCTATTTGGGTGTGAGCAAAAACACGCTGTTTATGTGTCCCTTTAAATGCAAATGAGCTGCTGCTTCTGGCCTCCTTTCCAGAAGAGGGCGGAGCTTTAACAGCTCACGCTTCCGTTGCTCAACAACAACAAAGCTGGAGAATCTCACGCAGCCAAAATGAGGATTGTCATTAACGGTGTTCAGACTTACATTGTTCGAACTGGATTCGGACACTGATGGAGAGACTCAGGAAGAAGTTACAACTTTTAGAATGAAACTGGACGTTTCTGAATGGTTAGTGGATAAATTTATGTAGTTGCTGAAATAAATTTATGAGTTGATTCAACTCATCGACTAGCTGACATGTTAATCTTTTGTGCAAATCCAGCGTTGAATTAACCCTCGTTTGTGAAGCAGTCCGGTGTAAAATGATGGCATGGTAACAACACTCTACTACAATAACTCTTCCTCTTGTCTAAAGCAGCCCAACATGGCCTCACCCCCTTTGTTGCTTGTTCTCGGGGGCAGGGTTTATGTGAATTTTAGGGTTCGTGATGTCACCAACCCAGGAAGAAGCTCGTTGTAGTCCCTACCAGTCCCTACTAGTACTTAAAAAATGATTTCTGTAATAGAAAGTATCTCCCTTTGCATTGAACTTTGAGCATCATAACTTTGCAGATGTTGTTTATGCTCAAACAGCAACATTATGCACTAACTAAAGTTAAAAAAAGTGAAATCATTATCAAGGACCCCTTTAGGTTAAGATCTGACAAGTTAATTTAGGGTTTTTCACAAATTCGTATTACAGTAGCAAATCTTAACTTGATTTAAGATTCTTATCCTATCTTACAAAATCTCATCTTATCTGTTGTTTGGAAATCTTACACTGCTCCATTGAGTTCGGTAATCAACTCTTAGGTCCAAGCAACCAAGCAACTGCTGTGAAGTAAACACTAGAGATTAAAATGGAGAAACAAAATAGGTATTCTTTTAATTAAGTGCTTCAGAAGGAGAAGTTTTGATAAACTTAGTATACAATATTTTGTGTTTAGTCATCAAAGTGCATCATTTTGGTGTTCAAAAAGTCTTACCACCATCAAACATAACTGTTCCTCATCTTGTATTATTAATAAATGTGATGCCATTCTCAGACAGGGCAAATGCAATGTGATTTTTACTGTTGGCTTTCAAATAAATTTGAAGTAAAGACAGTTTTTATAATTTTTCGTCGAGTTAGGATGCTTCTGTAATACCCTTTTCCTAAGCCATAGTTAAGATAATGTGGTAGCACTTTATTTTACAGTCCTCTCTCCATGTACAGTACATACTATGTACTTATTATAATAATTGCAATAACTGGGTAATAACTAGGTTCTAACCCTGAACCTACCCCTAAACCTTACCTTAACCCATTTTTTTATTTTTGTTTGTTTATTTAACAGGGTCAAGACACTAGGCATTGTTACACACAGACAACCGATGCCGTGTACATGTAGTTAACTTATATTACCCAGTACTTTCTTAGGTGTCCTTATTGGTTGGCACTCAAATCAAATGTCAAACAGTAGTTAAATTCAGTGCAAATGAAAGGACACATAGAGGGATGTTAATTAGGTTAAACACTTTTGCACCGAGGTAATTTACTTCAGTCAATGTCATTCTATATGCTCTGTGGAGGTGTATTAATTAATACATCATTCATTTCTATACAGTTCATCTAGTGCAATCTTAAAGCTTTTAATCATAAATGCATGTGGTCTTCATCAGATACCCATGGTAGCTGAATGAAATGAATCATAAGCATCATATTTGAAGTAGAGTTTTATATTTTCTGAAGAAAATGAGTGCTTGCTCATATGAAACCTGACTAAGATGTTTTTGAGTGTTTTTTTTTTTAATCGCATAGTTTTTGGTTGCTATAATACAGAGATTCTGACACAGGTGTCTATGATATTCAGATCTGGTTCGAATGGGATTTTCTCACCCGCTTTATCCACCAAGTGAAAATCGTACAGCTGAGAAAAGAAAACAAATAATTTAGGAAAAGTTATGCCCTGAAGTTTAATACTTGATGCAAGTAGTTTGTTCAAATCATGAACAATATGTACAGTATGAGCAATAATAAGTTATACCTGACTTAGCAAACATCAATAATGATAAATAAAACAATCCCTCAGTAATCATGCACTTAAATGCCCTTGAGAAACCGTAATTTGTAAATGTCAAAGATGCACATCATATTTAATATTGATGTGCAACACTTAATATTTAGAGCCTCATTACCTTGAAAATGGCAGAGACATCAATTTCACTTGTGCAAAGCAAGCTACATCAACAATGTTTTGTTTAAATTTCAACTCTTTTCAATTGTGCCCAAACAATCTGTGAAAGTGACCCGATCTAAAAAGTGACCAGAATAAAGAGTCTGTGAACACGATGTTTTCAAGTCAAAGGCTGAGAAGAAACGGGTCGGTGAGGGAAAACTGTCAATTATTCTCCAGTTCACACATCTCGTGTAAGCATTTTGTGTGTGAATTCACACTGAATGAGTGCTGCAAAGCTGCAAGTAGAGCTTCAAGCATGCTCATTTTCTCAATTTACATAGTGAAATCAGCAGAAAATATGGTGAAAAAGGCATCAATAAATGGCATTCACAACCCCTGTTTCCCGTTGGGAATTAATTGGGTGGTGAAAAGCAACGTGCGATTAGACAATAATGTGCATCAATGAATCATTTACATGCATTAAGAAAGTTCATTTCGACTATGCATATTGTTTTTGGTATCCCCAATATGAACAAAAGAGGCAATGGAATATACAAAATGTTGCATTGACATCACTTTCCCACTGGAACACGCCCCCTCAGCCGGACTGGGGTGTATTTCCCAAAAGCGTTGTTAGCCAACTAACATCACAAGTTCCGTCATTACTAACATAGTTCAACGATTTGGTGTTTCCCGAAACCATAGTTCAAATGAACATTCGCAAACAGCATCAAAAACTTGTGTGGTTGGAACGACAGCTCTCGAGCTGTGATTAGAAGCATAGTTTCTTGTTTATATGATATGTGGACTTAATAAATCGTTATCTTGAGCAAAATAAGCAAGCTGACATTAAGTACAATGTATATCTTTTACTTTGAATATACACCAATCAGGCATAACATTATGACCACCTTCTTAATATTGGTTCCACTTTTGATGCCAAAACAGCCCTGACCCGTCAAGGCATGGACTCCACTAGACCCCTGAAGGTGTGCTGTGGTATCTGGCAACAAGATGTTAGCAGCAGATCCTTTAAGTTCTGTAAGTTGCGAGGTGGGGCCTCCATGGATCGGACTTGTTTGTTCAGCACATCCCACAGATCTGAGGAATTTGGAGGCCAAGTCAACACCTCAAACTCACTGTTGTGCTCCTCAAACCATTCCTGAACCATTTTTACTTTGTGGCAGGGCACATTATCCTGCTGAAAGAGGCCACAGCCACCTGGGAATACTGTTTCCATGAAAGTGTGTACATGATCTGCAACAATGCTTAGGTAGGTGGTACGTGTCAAAGTAACATCCACATGGATGGCAGAACCCAAGGTTTCCCAGCAGAACATTGCCCATATCATCACACTGCCTCCGCCGGCTTGCCTTCTTCCCATAGTGCATCCTGGTGCCATGTGTTCCCCAGGTAAGCAATGCACATACACCCGGCCATCCACGTGATGTAAAAGAAAACGTGATTCATCAGACCAGGCCACCTTCTTCCATTGCCCCGTGGTCCAGTTCTGATGCTTACGTGCCCACTGTTGGCGCTTTCGGTGATGGACAGGGGTCAGCATGGGCACCCTGACTGGTCTTCGGCTATGCAGCCCCATACGCAACAAACTGTGATACACTGTGTATTCTGACACCTTTCTATCAGAACCTGCATTAACTTCTTGAGCAATTTGAGCTACAGTAGCTCGTCTGTTGGATCGGACCACACGGGCCAGCCTTCGCTCCCCACGTGCATCAGTGAGCCTTGGCTGCCCATGACCCTGTTGCCAGTTCACCACTGTTCCTTCCTTGGACCACTTTTGATAGATACTGACCACTGCAGACAGGGAACACCCCACAAGAGCTGCAGTTTTGGAGATGCTCTGACCCAGTCGTCTAGCCATCACAATTTGGCCCTTGACAAACTCGCTTACACGCTTGCCCATTTTTCCTGCTTAACACATCTTTGAGGACAAAATGTTCACTTGCTGCCTAATACATCCACCCAACAACAGGCGCCATGATGAAGAGATAATCAGTGTTATTCACTTCACCTGTAAGTGGTCATAATGTTATGCCTGATCGGTGTATATAAATGTCATTAACATATTTTAGTTTGTTATGAGATTTTAAGCACCGTTTTTGAAGAGTGTACATGTGCGTACGTGCTATGGTATGTAAGAATGAGCCAATGATTGAATCTGGAAATAAAGCAAAATAACTGAGAAAAATGAGAATTAGTCCTCAGATGCCATGTCTGTAATTTGTTGCAAAAAATCTAGCATTTAATTCGATCTCAAATGGATTGATTAAAGAAGTTATCACTCCACCACCTGCATGACATCATTAACCAATGTGGCTGAACGACAGATTTGTGACAATACGGTTTCAGGAAACAGTTGTGACTAGCTAGTTTTGTTCAATGATGCATCGTACTATGGAAGTGAAGCAGCGAGTTATGTCGTTGTATGGGAAACGCACCCCTGAGTAGCAAAAAAGTCTGCTGCTTGACTGGATTTAATAGGGGAAACTGCGAAAATACGAGTAAAACAAACGATTATCAGTTTAAACTAAAGGTTGGACTCAATAATATTCCTTACAATTTACCAAAGATCCAGTAATCCATGGATATTGATATGTAGCCAGGAATCGTGTTATAGTATGTGCCTGATTTTGATGTCTGGGAAATGCATAAAGCAAATTTGCCTGTGAACGCTTTATATAAATACAATACAGGCAGGTCCGGGTGATCACTTATATCAATGTTATATATAATATATATATACACAATATATATATATTGTCATATCGTCCAGCCCTAAAACTTGTATAGTTCTTGTCAGTGTTTATTTAAAACATATGCAGAATATAAGATGGTACAGGTTGGATCGTAAATGTTGGTGGACAGCCATTTTTAGGTCTGTCCAGAGATGCTCAATTGGGTTTAAGTCAGGGCTCTGGCTGGGCCATTCAAGAACAGTCACGGAGTTGTTGTGAAGCCAATCCTTCGTTATTTTAGCTGTGTGGTTAGGGTCATTGTCTTGTTGGAAGGTAAACCTTCGGCCCAGTCTGAGGTCCTGAGCACTCTGGAGAAGGTTTTCGTCCAGGATATCCCTGTACTTGGCCACATTCATCTTTCCCTCGATTGCAACCAGTCGTCCTGTCCCTGCAGCTGAAAAACACCCCCACAGCATGCTGCTGCCACCACCATGCTTCACTGTTGGGACTGTATTGGACAGGTGATGAGCAGTGCCTGGTTTTCTCCACACATACCGCTTAGAATTAAGGCCAAAAAGTTCTATCTTGGTCTCATCAGACCAGAGAATCTTATTTCTCACCATCTTGGAGTCCTTTCATGCGGGCTTTCATGTGTCTTGCACTGAGGAGAGGCTTCCATCGGGCCACTCTGCCATAAAGCCCCGACTGGTGGAGGGCTGCAGTGATGGTTAACTTTCTACAACTTTCTTCCATCTCCCGACTGCATCTCTGGAGCTCAGCCACAGTGATCTTTGGGTTCTTCTTTACCTCTCTCACCAAGGCTCTTCTCCCCGATAGCTCAGTTTGGCCGGACGGCCAGCTCTAGGAAGGGTTCTGGTCGTCCCAAACGTCTTCCATTTAAGGATTATGGAGGCCACTGTGCTCTTAGGAACCTTAAGTGCAGCAGAATTTTTTTTGTAACCGTGGCCAGATCTGTGCCTTGCCACAATTCTGTCTCTGAGCTCTTCAGGCAGTTCCTTTGACCTCATGATTCTCATTTGCTCTGACATGCACTGTGAGCTGTAAGGTCTTATATAGACAGGTGTGTGGCTTTCCTAATCAAGTCCAATCAGTATAATCAAACACAGCCGGACTCAAATGAAGGTGTAGAACCATCTCAAGACATATGCAGAATATAAGATGGTAAATATTTTAACTTGATGAGTTGTCAATACAATATATAACAATACAATAGTATATAGGGTATGATATTACCCCATATTGACAAAATTGCTGCCTGAAGTCCACTTGTTTCTGTGAATTGCAGCGATCCATTTGCTTCTCTTTTCTGTAGCTTTCGGCAATCTGTAAAAATATACCTCAGATTTTGTGTCAAATCTATTTGTAAAGTCAATTGCAAAACTCTGTCCCATTTTAGATGTATTTTGTGTGGTTTTCGCAGCAAAACCAATGCTGCTACTCAGTCTTTTTGCCACTTAGTGACCACAGTCACTCCAGCCGACGGTGACGTTACGTGCATACCCTCTATTGCTAAAGAAGCTCAGTTATAATGCATCTAAACATCTGTATTTTCAGTTGCTGTACTTTTGAATTTTCTAACATCACATTTTTGCAATGAGACAGCAAGTTTTGTGGGGCAAACAAACAGCACAAACCTCAACATCTCTTTGTTGTCAAAAGCTGACATAGACTTACTTTTGTTGTCACTGGGAATTCTCGGCTGCCCTACATTCGGCATTGTTGACATTGCAGAACATTTCATGTATGGTCTGACTCCTGTTGTGAGCGCCTCTCACATAAATAGTTCAAACTATTCCCCATCTGAGTCAAACCCCACAGCATCACATATCTCAAGCAAAGCTATCCGTCTGGACCTTCCCTTGTCACTTTCAATGAAAGTCTCCATCTTCTATGGCCGTAAATGCAGGTTGTGTGCAGTGCACAGCCTCAAGCAACACTTCACCGTCTGGTGGACAATTCTGATGGTTATCTAGTCACTTTTGGAATAATGGTTGCATCACAAACGAGATTCTGAATTGTTTCCTATAGACAGATTGAGACTTTCTAGACAAATTGAGACTTCTACTTATATATTTACACTAAGACCCCATTAAGACTATGCAGTAATAAAACACGAAATTTCAATTTAAACTCAAATTCTTCCAAGATCAAATGGTTTTATATGATTTTATCATTTGCAAATGTGATTCTGAATGGTTTCTCCTATACAGCAATGAGATTAAACTGAGCATACTGAGACTTTTGCTAAATACTTCTGCTTATATATTTTCACTAGTTTCTCCAAAGAAACTTGAGACAAAGGTGATACTTAAAAAGAAATAAATTGCAAATTAACTACATTCTGAGCAATAAATCTTTGTTACCTGTCCACCAAAAAAAACCCCATCAAATTCAAAACAATTATAACAAATTCTTCCAAGATCAAATTACTTTATGTTTTTATCATTTTATAGCTCTATACTCTCACGGTCAACAGTTAACTCATTCATTTATATTAATTATTTCTCCTAAGAAACTTGAGACAAAGGTGATAATTAAAAGAAATAAATCACAAATGAATGAAATTCTGAGCAATAAATCTTTGTTACCATCAACATAGCATAAATATACAAGTAATAGTTCTTTAATACCTATTGATAATGTGTTTCTCATAAAGGACACAGCAGAAAATCGGATGGAGCAAGCAGCACAGGAATGATTTTGATGGATGACTTTTAATTTAACAGGAAAGGTCACAAGCCACACAACCCGACATTGAAGAATCAATGCTCATTACATGTATTAGTTTAATTATTAGTTAAATGTCTTGTATAGTTTCATGTGGGACTTTTTTCCCCACAGGCATCACAACCTTAAGTTTACAATGACAGAAATATGCAGCTATATAGCTAGTGAAGTCATTCATTTTCAATAAGATATAGCGATTTAAAGGGGTCCTATTATGCTTTTCTACATGTTCAACACTCTTTAGTGTGTAATAGCATGTAAATAGTGCTGCAGTTTGAGAATGAAAATGTCTGCAAAGCTCCAAAGCACAAAGTCACTCCAAAGGGAGTTATTCTCTATCAGTAAACACTGTTTCTGAACTCCCTGAAACGCCTCCATTGTAGTCTTGAGTCACAATATTCCTCATTTCCATCCAAGGCATATGCAAAGTAAAGTGGTGGGCTCTGGTTGAGTTAGTTAGAAGTGTGTTGCAACTCACGGTTATGGTAAGGGGCGTGACATTTCCCAAACATGCTCGGAGTTCTTGACCAATCACAACACACTGGTCCATCCGACCAATCAGAGCACAGTGTACTTTTCAGAAGGAGGAGCTTCATAGAGACCGGAACTAAACAGGGGTGCGTTTTCCATAACTTGCTGCTTAAAGGGTTAGTTCACCCAAAAATAAAAATACTGTCATTAATTACTCACCCTCAGGTCTTACGGGTGTGGAACGACATTTGCTTATCTTCAGAACACAAATTAAGATATCTTTGATGAAATCCGATGGCTCAGTGAGGCCTGCATTGCCAGCAAGTTAATTAACACTTTCAGTGCCAGAAAGCTACTAAAGACATATTTAAAACAGTTCATGTGACTACAGTGGTTCAAACTTAATGTTATGAAGACAAAAATACTTCTTGTGCTCCAAAAAACAAAATGACGACTTTATTCAACAATATCTAGTGATGGGCGATTTCAAAACACTGCTTCATGAAGCTTCAAAGCTTTACGAATCTTTTGTTTCGAATCAGTGGTTCGGCGTGCATATCAAACTGCCTTTCAGGCTTCGTTACGTCATAAGTTTTTCAAAATTTCAATGGTTCACCACTGGGGGGCCACACAATTAATGACAGAATTTTCATTTTTGGGTGAACTAACCCTTTAACTACTATAGTACAATGTATTGTTGAAGAAATCAACTACCTAGTCACGACTGTTTCCCAAAACTGTATTGTCGTAAATTTGTTGCTCAACCATGTTGGTTAATAATGCCACAAAGGTGGTGAAGTAATAACTTCTTTTAATGAATCCGTTTGAGATCGAATGGTTCGTTGGAACAATGGTTTTTGTTGAACTATGTTGATGAAGACAGAACTTGCGACCATAGTTGGTTAATGATGCTTTTGGAAAACGCATCCCAGAGCGTTACTGACAGACTGGGAAAAGAGGAGCTGCAACAGTGTCAAATATAAGAAAAAATGGTAACACTTTACAATACGGTTCATTAGTTAAACATTAGTTAATGTATGAACTAACATGAACTAACCACCAATACATTTGTTACTGTATTTACTAATCTTCGTTAATGTTAGTTAATGAAAATACAGTTGTTCATTGTTCATGTTAGTTCACAGTGCATTAACTAATGTCAACAAGATTTTAATAATGTGTTGGTACATGTTGAAATTAACATTAACAAAGATTAATAAATGCTGTATAAGTGCAGTTCATTATTAGTTCATGTTAACTAATGAACCTTATTGTAAAATGTTACCGAATTTTTTTTTTTTTTGAAAATTTAAGCATGAAAACCTGTTCTAGTAGACCCTAAAAACAAAATGTGGATTTCATTTCAGATATCTTGTCCTAAATGCTTTTGTTGTACAGGCATGTATATCTCTGGACATCTTCCTCTGTGAAAAGGTAGCAGACACGTTTGCCAGTCCTCCGGAAAGTTTTGAAACATCAAAGTGCCTGAGGGATGCAAAAAACACACAAGCTTCTCAGAAAATAAAAGATTATAGGACAAGACAACATAGTCAAAAAGAAAGAGTTTCTCCACAGGACAGGATTGGATATCTGGGACAGGCTGCCCCAGAACAGGCACCACAAACGTCAAGTTGTGTTTGTTTGAGGCTTCATTGCTGCACAAAACAGCATCAACCACCTTTGTTGAATATCGCTGGGAATTCTGCCAGCGCGAACTACCTTTCCGAGAGAACTTGATGTTTATCTGGATAGGACAAAGGCAGAAACAGTAGTGGAAAAAGCAAACTCGCTGGCCTGTGTCGGGCTATTCCATGACCCACAAACAAACTCTGCATCCTCGGACGACTCTTTCAGAGCTTTGTCCATTTCTCATGTCGAGACGGAGCGAGTCAGGCCACCCACTCCTGTAGATAAGCGCTCTCAACCGTCTCGCCGCCTGCCAGGGGAGATTACGCATGCAGCAATTGGCAGCGTGTTTGCAACACGAGCATGATTTCCAGAGAGCGTCAAAACTCAATCATCCCCCTTTGCGACGTCTGTCAGGCTGCAGCGCTCACCTGTCAACCTCAGTAACGGCAATCATCAATGACTCTGTACTTGTAGAGAAGGGAAAGAATATAAAAGCACAGGAATTGAATGAAGACGCCCTCGGAAGCAGATCCGTGGAGATGCGCCCCACTATCGCAGTTATACGACCTGTCGTTCTCATGCACAAATGAAGAATGAAGCTGCTCGTATCGTGACTACACCGTTTTCCTATGCAGGGTGCAGAAATAAGTGTGTTGTCACAAGATTGATTCATATTGTAAGCAATAATAGACTAACAATACATTCCTGACAACATGCCAACGTGTTAAGGTTGAAATAACATGTAGGGTCAAGCAGGCCCTATTTCCATCTATTTGAACAACCGTATGAATCACTGAATTTGAATTGCACTCTTCCAACTAGACACTCAAATGCATGCTTCTCTCCAACGGCACCCACCCGGATGATGCAACTGCAGACAATATACAGTGATGTCTTCACCACGCTTTGACGATCCAGTGGGAAGGAAGTCAGTTATGCAATCAGCTGGACTCAAATCAACAGCTGGAAGACAGAAGCTGACATTATAAAGGAAAGGTGATGTTTGTGTGCTGCATGACTAACTACTGATATAATTAACAGGATACTGAACTTAGTCACATTAAAACAATTTTAAAGTCAAAAATCAAATAATTGTTTTATTTTGAAATGTATGTTGAGTTCATTAATTGGTTTTTAAAAATTAATGGGCTTTCAATAACATAAAATAACAATAACAATAAAATTAAACAGAGAGAAAATAGACAGCTATAACGATGGATGGATGGATGGATGGATATACAGCAAGAGATGGATGGATGGATGGATGGATGGATGGATATAGATAGATAGATAGATAGATAGATAGATAGATAGATAGATAGAATGACAGACAGGTAGAATGATAGATGGACAGAGAGACCAGCAGACAGATAAATAGATAGAGAGACAGACAGAAAGAATGATATAATCATATAATAATAGAACGATAGATAGAATGACAGACTGATAGATAGAATGATAGAACGATATATAGAACAGACAAATATACAGATAGCAAGATAGATAGAATATAATAGCAGATAGAATGATAGCAAGATAGAATGACAATGACAGAAAGAATTATTTAAAGATAGAAACAATGATAGAATGACTGAACAATAGATAGATAGATAGATGGATGGATGGATAGGTAGTTTTACTGATTCATATTCATAGGTCATATTGAAGATTGAAGTAACTTTACTGTTCTATTCATGAGTCAAAGGTAAATCAGATTACCTCAGGCTAAGATTCCAGCTTCATTGTTTATTCAGTTTAGTATGACCCAGACAAAGTTCAGTTTATAAAATGTGACACAAAGTTGAGACTTTCTGTATATGCCAAGGTAAAGTTTAACGTGCTAATGCTGTGTGACTGCTCATAAAATATGTATGATATTGTGTTATCATATTTTTATGATGCTTATGTGACAGTGGGTGTGAATACAATGCATATATTTACATGATTTACATTTTCTCAAAGAAAATCTCATTAATTTGAATCTATCAGAATTTTAGAAGCCGGTTTGGGATTTTGTTCCTCGGCAAAACAATCTGAATAGAGATGAGCGAATAAAATCAATGTGGATCACTTACACCATGGTGACAAAAGATGCCACAGAGCTAAATCTTAATTAGTTGAAATAATGAGGCCAATACAGAATCCAATCCAATTAGAAGAGAAAAGTCTCTTGAAGCGAGGCCTCTCAGAGGGGCGATAAACACAACGGAACAACATTACGTTCCTCAGAGAAAAGAAAACTAACAACGTACGAGGACTTCTATATTCCTGATAATGCTTAAACACACTGCCAATTAAAAGGACAAAACACTTGAACCAAATCATTGAAGGTTGTGCGAGAGAACATTAAGATGATGCCAAATAGCCGAGGCTAATTTTTTATAGCATGTTGGCGTGAGCCGCAACCATTTCACCTTTAGAACAAATAACCACCGATGCCAAGGCACTATATATCTTTATGCTGCTCAGTCAACAGATCTTTTAACAACATGCTGACAAGACAAATGATAATGATGTGGCAGTCATAAACAGCAGAGGTCGTTCATCCTGCTGGGGGGAGATAAATAGCTTAAACTGGCCCACAGTGGTTAAACTGGTTAGGCTGATCTGTTTTGGTGGTTCTAGAGGGGTTTTGGGTACTTGTCAGTTGGTCAGGCTGGGAAAACAGCTAGTCGAGCAGCTAAAACAGTTCATAGATCAACAAAACATCTTTGGCTAATTTAAGTCTTTTTTTTTCAGCAGGCTCTAAACGTGAACAATGTTGCAGTGTCTGAAGTTCATAAGCTCTGTATAAATATAATAATAAAATAATAATAAAAGAAAATAAAGAAAAATATAATGAAATAAAATAAATTACATTTTGATTTTAGTTCTGGTTCAGTTATTTATAGCAATAGATGTCCGAGCTGCTTAGCTTTTTTAATTATAGATACATGTTTCTCTGAAGTTCATAAAGTGTGTTACAAATCCTATTGAGCTGCATACCTAGACAGCATTTTCTATAATGGAGTGTCTATTTACACTAAGTGCAAATAGCGTCCCTTGTTGGCAAATGCTATTTACACTAGCTCCGCCCACCAATGTCTGGTTGGGCCACTCAAGTTTTAAGAAAGACACACAGAATTAGTAGAAGCGAGTAAGGCTCGCCGATCTGGCTTTTTTAACGCGATCGACGCGGGTTCGAATCCGCCTTCTATGTTATATGAAAATAATGTTCCAAAAGTGGAAATAAACTGCAAATGAGTGTTTAATAATATTAAAAGTATTTATTGGGTAGGGTTAGGAGAAGGAGTAGGGAGGGTTTTTATTCCCCCAATAAGGCAGCATCCATTTAATAATTTTAATTAGGGATGCACCAATACCATTTTTTAAGGACCGAGTACGAGTACCGATATTTTTTTTTCTGGTACTCACTGATACCGATCTCGATGCCGATGCCTACTTTTTGTTTTCTTTTTTTTTTTGGGTGATGTGGCAGCACAACACAGTGAGACTAATGAATGTAGGACAGCTTCTTTATTATTACTCCGATGAAAAAAGTAATAATTTTTATGTGCTTGTCACAAACTTAAAGCACAAATTTCATAGTGTCCAAAAACCTTCAAAGGGCATAATTACCAAAGTGAAGTAATTAACAATTAACACACATCAAGTCTTTTTTAACCTGCCTTTCAAAAAGTGCTAAACACATATTACATAACAAATGTTTATAACATAACACTGTGAACCAATGTAAACAACCTAGGGTGACCAGATTTCTCATGGTGGAATACGGGACGAGTGGGCAATATGACCATGATATGAGAAATTTTATTTCATGATATATATATATATATATATATATATATATATATATATATATATATATATACACACACACACACACACATATACGTAAATACATTAATTTAACATCTTTTGTTGTTTTATGAACATTAAATCACAGACAAAAATTTAATTAGGCTACTGTCATTTTAAGACCGAATCCATGGATATAATATAGGCCTACTGACATGTACCCTTTTTTCACCCACCTGTTTACGTCCACTAAAGCCATAAACCGACTGTATTTACGTAAAATACTCCACATTATGGACATTTTGACAACTATTTGTACATTTGACCATTCAGGCACAAGGAGAACTGATCGCGCGCTGTCTGAGAGAACTGGGATCGCGCGCAAGAAAGAGAGAGAGAGAGAGAGAGTGCGCAAGAGAGCACTTCTGGTCTGTGTCATTCAGCATGATGTGCATGTAGTTTGCAATCATTAATTATGAAGTATTTCCACATCCCTGAGGCTGACATTGTTTCTGCTGCTGCCGTCGCTGTCTCTGTGCATGGAAAATTCTGCCAGTTACGTCATGTGAGGTATCAGTCTTTGGTATCGGGGTATTTTTACGAGTACGAGTACAAGTACATGAGCTTGGTATCGGGCCGATACCGATACCGGTATCAGTATCGGTGCATCCCTAATTTTAATAAATATAATCATTTACACTCTATGATATTATTGCATCCTGTTAATGTACAAAAATACTGAGGTGCAAATAGTATCTGCCAATATAAAGTATAGATAGCATCTAATTACTGTTTACTCTTCTTGCAAAGAACTAAAACTTTTACATGGTGTAAATAGGATCTATCTCTATTTTGACCTAGTGTAAATAGCATATCGCTAAGAAAATGCCACTATATTGTCACTTAGTGTAAATAGAATATATTGCTATTTTCACTTAGTGTAAATAGCTGCTGCCTTCAAGTAATCATAGGCACAATGCTGGCATGAAGGTAGGCCAGTTCAACACTATCTGAGATACCAAGTTTTGGCCAAATATTAAGGCAGAGTTGCATGTTCAAAAGACAAGATGTGATGAGCTAATCTTCTTTGCAATGAAAAGAAGAAAAAAAAAAAAAGAAAAAAAAAAAAAAAGATCCAAAATGACAGACAAAGCAAAAGCAATAAAATTGATTATTTAATACTGAAACATATCATAAAAATTATTACATCAAACTAAAATAAAAGTGCTGCAGTGCATAAATTAAATGCAAATCACATTTTTAGCTTGCAACATGCTAAACTCTAACTCTACTGGAAAATGACATTTTCTTATTCAGGCTTATTCAGTAACATTAGGACTACTGTTGAGGCAACTACTACTGATGTTGTAGTTCATATCAAACACTGCCAGGAAAAATAAAACATGTGAAACAGCACAGTTTTCTGTGGAAATCTGTTTTGTAAAACAAATACATATTTGTCAAAGTCCTGCTCCTTTCTGTTCTCTTTTACAGGTTTTTGAACACTTAATATAGCAATATGGGTTTAAATTAGACATGTCCGTAAATAAATAGGATAAAACATTTAATTCTCACAGACAAGGCTGTGAAAGTTCACACATGGAAGAACTAGAGAATGAAACAGCTGTGTCATAACACACTATAACACACAACAGCTGTTAAACCATTGTTTCTGCAAATAAAGCACAAATATATGATGTGAATATCTCACTTTCAATGAGACGTGCAACTTAATTAAAAAGCTTTATCAGTACAACTGAGCCTTTTCAGAATACTTTCACCCTATAATGATCATGACAGATGAAAAGACATCTTAAAGGTGTTCCTATATTGCTCAGATGTTTCTCCTTCATAGCTCATGAATATTAATATTTTTGATTGTCATTTTGTTTATTCCATGGTTCATTAGGAGAAATAAAAATAAATATGCATAGAATCTACACTCTAACAAATGCTGGGTTAAAAATAACCCAAATTGGGTTAAATATGGACAAACCCAGCAATTGAGTTGTTTTACTAACCTGCTGGGCAGTTTTATTTAACTCAGCTATTGTTTAAAAATTACTATATTGCTCGTTTAAAATGAACCCCAAATAGGTTGGAAATTAACATTTATTAATATGTTTAATAAATGAACATTTATAAATAAGTTTAATAAATAATAATTAAATAATAAACATTTATTAAACCATTTATTAATGACCTTTTGATTATTATTGTTGCCTATAGTAATTATCTGTCTGATTTTTAATTTCCAGCCTATTTTGGGTTCATTTTAAGCCAGCCATATAGTATTTTTTTAAACAATAGTTGGGTTAAATAAAGTTGCCCAGCAGGTTGGTCAAACATTTAACCCAATCGCCCAATCTTTTTTTTTTTTTTTTAACCCAGCATTTTGTAGACTGTACTCTTGGGGGAATTTGATGAAAAATGTTAATTTTGATATCTCTGACTTTTGATTGCAGACTTTGATATTTTGGAAAATCTGAGCACATTTAAGACATTGTTGAGATCTCTTATGAAACTAAGACGTGAGATTACTGGGCTCTCTCTTTCTCTCACGAGAAACATTTGAGAAGCAGAAGATTTCAGAAAATGTCTCCATTTTCTTTTAGCTGATGTTTTTTTTTTTTTTTTTTTTTATTTATTTATTTTATTTTATTTCAGCTTCATTTCAATTCAAGTCACCATGAAATCAAAATGGACACTTACAATTTTTCATGGAATATTGCAGCATTTATTATAAATTATTTATCTGTGGACATCATTATTGTTTTTAAATCATGTGCCTGATGATGTATTTACTGGTGAGAGGGCAGGGCAACCTGGCAAATGCCCTACATTTGTTTTTGTTCCAGAAGCCGTTTCACTCAGATGTACGTCACAATAGGGAAGAAAAGGCTTCCGTTTCATACTTTTACTTTTAGTTTACGATAATAACCCTGTATGTGACTTTTTGAGTCCAGGGATGAAGAATATGCACATCAAAGTCTGTGTGTTGACATTCTAAATATAATTTACTCACGTCTGGGAATATGTGCAGATCACTTTGAGCGGTCAGGTTTGTCCTTGGCTACCTGAAGGCTTCTCAGCCTTTTCAGAGCTAAAATTAACACTGCCCATAAAAGCAATGGTCTGTAAAAACATAAGCAAACAAAGGTCAGATAAATTAGAGATCAGGACTGGTAGTGTTGCCAGTGGTGCGTGTAAAGACGCTCAGGATGGAATGCAGAAGTTGCTCAGGTTATTCTGGGATACGGGATGCCATATGTTGGACACTGGGAATACTAGAACTCACTAACCCTCATGTAGCTGTTTGCAATGGAATACTAGCGTACTAAAATAGTATGTGTACAACAGTCACTGCGCCAACAGAGTAGCATGTTTGAATACATATTTGAAAAACAAATTTTATGAAAATGACATACAGCAAGATAATGCAAATATAATTTCACTCACCTATTACTTGAAGCAAACATCCATCCCTCCTTATATGTCTGTGTTAAAAGAGCGTGTTGGGTCATTTAGTAAAGCTGGCTGCTGTAGCCTATATTTGCAACTTATCTTCCTTCATTTGTAATTTGTAGAATGTTTGAATGATAGCTTGGTAAATTTGTTGGCGATCAAATATTCAATATCACAGAAATAAAAGTGGCCTATTTGCAAATTTATTCTAATTCATGTAAAAACGTTTTGTGTGATGAGCGCTGCGTTTTACTAACATTTTGAATATATGAACATTTTCATGAATCTAAAATTTTACGTCAGAACGGCTTTACGAACGATTTACACAAAACATATGCTTTGTGTTTCATGAATGAGGCCCATTGTATTTGTAGACATGCAGACATTGGAAAAATAAGACATTTGCTCTGTCAGTTATTATTTATCTGAAAACAGAGGACCATTGACGCATGAACAAAATGCAACAATATTGAGATGTTGCACATTCCAGGCAGAAAAAAAAAACAAAACAAACAAAAAAACAAACCCAGAACAAACAGTCTTCAGTTGTTGTTGTGAGTGTTGTGTAGTTTTGTCTTATGACATCTCATACAAATATGACTCCACATAGCTCGGCTTACAGTCAGTTTGACAGACAGCTTTTAACCCATACTTGTCTACATCCGTCACTAAAGCCTCCTGGTAGATCCTATTTCCAATCTTGAATAAAAAACAACAAAACTATGTAAGGTTTGAAATAATTCACATAGTTGTCAGCTGGACAAGCAGGGGGCAGCATGCAATTTTACAACAGAGTTTGGTGGTGAATACTGTTTTAATTTTGGCATTGGGATGGTAATTAGTTTACTTTGGGAAAGTTGTCGTTGTGTAATATTCTACATGAAAGGTTAAAAACACGTCTTAAACACCAACTGCACTGTGACGATTACTTTGACAAGCACGCAGCAGTATAGACTGCATAATTTATAAGAAACTGACAAGACGTTGTTTATAAAGTTTTTACATGAAAGGCTCCAAAAGTTGTTGCTGTTATCTTCCTAATTCCCCCAATCCTTGTCATGCATTACAATATGTTCGTGTCAGTCTACATGGCGGATGAGAATATAAGAGGAAAAACAAAAAAGAAACTTCTGATGTGCGGTTGCATGAAATGAGGGTCTAAGAGCTCATATATACAGACTTTTAAATACAGTTGCTCTTTCATAGCTTAGGAGACAAAATAGGCTTCTAACTTATAGTGATATCTAGTGATTGGTGATTTCAAACCACTGCTTCATGAAGCTCCGAAGCTTTACAAATCTTTTGTTTCGATTCAGTGATTCGGAGCGCGTATCAAACTGCCAAAGTCACGTGATTTTAGTAAACGAGGCTTCGTTACGTCATAAAATTTCAGTGGTTCGCCACTGGGGGCCGTGACTTTGGCTCCAAACCACTGAATCGAAACAAAAGATTTGTAAAGCTTCGAAGCTTCATAAAGCAGTGTGTTTTGAAATCGTATTCACGTTGCTTCAACATTAAGGTTGAACCACTATAGTCACATGGCCTGTTTTAAATACGTCTTTAGTAACTTTCTGGGCATTGAAAGTGTTATTTGTCTTGCTGGCAATGCATGCCTCACTGAAACATCGGATTTTATCAAAAATATCATAATTTGTGTTCCAAAGTTGAACGAAGGTCTTGCAGGTGTAGAACGACATGAGGGTGAGTAATTAATGACATAATTTTCATTTTTGGGTGAACTAACCCTTTAAGAACTGAAAGGTTCTTTGGAGAACCAAAAATGGTTCTTCTATGGCATTGCTGTGAAAAAACCCTTTATTTTTAAGAGAGTATAAAATAAATGTGCCAAGTCACTCAGATCATTTTGGAAAATTTGATGAGAAATGTTGATGAGTTCGTAATGAGATTTCTGACTTCATTGCAGACTTTGTATCTTGGTAAATCTAAGCACAGATCTTTTCAGAAACTCTAACATCTGAGAAGTTTTGCATTTCGCACACCATTTAATCTCATTGCAGTCTAGGAGAAACGATTGAGATATTAAGGAGATCTCGACGGGTTGCACTGACAGACGAGCATGTTTTGAGTGGTTCCAGGTGAGGCATGTAACAGTAACTACAAAGAACACATCATTTAGTCAATGACTCAATGGTTTACTAACAAGTAGCGAAGACGTCCTGTTGATATGCATCGTTAAATCATCACTCAACGACAGAAGAGAAGCTGAAAGCTACATGCTGATCTCTCTAATGTTTCATCTGAGTGTCACTTACACAACCGACAACGTCTCCACACTGATGTGATGCAGAGGGGAGTGATGCGTCTTTCAGCACATTAAAAGAGCAGGATGAAATGAAGCCATGCCGCGCTGTCATAAATGAGTAACGGTCCTGTTAGATAACGCCCCGTGGGCTCGACTTTAGTAGATGGAGCGCCAGTGATTTGTTCACAGAATATAACGACATGGATAGTTTCTCATTCGTGATCGTTAAAATTCTTTGTTTGTATTATTTTATAATGCATCTGTCAAATAAACCATTAGTCGTGACTATTTTTGTTTTAAAAAGAGGACAAAACAATAGCACTAAAGTCAGCTGTGTTAACTGTTAAATATAAACTTCTGATATAATTAAATGCAAAAGGGTAAAGCATTAACTTTCTAGTGCTTTCTAGCATCATTCTAGTACACAAAAGTATTCACTTGTTTGCAATTTTTAATCCAATTTATGTAAACATGTTTTGGTAAAATGATTACAAGACTGATTAATAAAATAAAATAATAAAAAATGTGTAATTTTAGAAATTTTAATGCATTAATAAATGTTCATTTATATAACCTGAAAAGTAAAAATTCATTTGTATAAATGCCAGAATCGAGTTCTCTGTCACGCTTGAACAATAACACGCACAATAATGCCAAAAATATCCGTTTTGTCGAGTATCCTCATAAGAGCAGCCTTGAATAAGTTAAATAAAGTCTTAAAACAGAAGTAAAGAGCTGTGAGAAAGCAGGACGTGTGAGATCTGCGTCTTGTGCAGCAGTGGCAGCTCTTAAAGTGACAGCAGCCACTAATGCCGTCTGTCATTGAAGATAATGAAAGAAGAAAGGTAACAGAGAAAATTAATCACTACTGTTGACTAAAGAACTTTTGTAGCTTTAATAATGATTATCTATATTTAATTTAGGCTATAAATTATGCAGTGCAGACGGTTTGGTAACTTTATTCAATTTCTGTATTTTTCCTATTTATTAGACAGGTAGGAAAGGCACAGGTAAATATGACATTTATTATGTGAGGATTGTTCTAAGTTCACTTAAATTAAAAGTTTAAAATTTTTGAAGCCTAATAAATGTAAAAAAAAAAAAAAAAAAAAAAAAAAAAAGATATATCTTTCAATTACACTGTAATGTTGAATGGCTATAATTCATGTTTAAAATTTAGGAAAAAATCTATTTAATCAAGACATCAGTAGCTGTAGGCTATTAGTATCAGTAATACTGGCCTTCATTCATAAAAAGATGCCATTAAACAAGTATTTAAAATATACTGTCTTCATGTTGTTTCTTTATGTTGTTGTTGGAGATTAACTGTGAAATTATTACATTATAAAATATATTAAAAACTTATAAACACTTAAGTGTTTGTGATTCATTGAAAAAAAAATCTAAAAAATTTGTGATTAATCAAGTTCATTTTTTTTTTTTTAATTGACAGCACTAATTTGTATATGTAGAAACTGAAATTAACCTAGATTATTAAATGCTGTAAAAAAATAAATAAATAAAATTTAATTGTCTTAAAAGAGGACAGTCAGTGTAAAGTCAGCCATGTTAACTGTTAACAATCAATTGCAAAAAGTAAAGCATTCGGCGAACACAATCGGAAATATATTTAAAAATATCTTGGCTCTTCCAAGCTTTATAATGGTAGTGAATGGGGGGTGCATCCATCCATCATAAATATAATCCATACGGCTCCAGAGGGTTAATAAAGGCCTCCTGAAGCGAAGCGATGGGTTTTTGTAAGAAAAATATCCATATTTAAAACTTTATAAATTAAAATAACTAGCTTCCATACCGCGCAAGTCGACTTGTAAACCCCTGACACGATGTATGACGTAGGATGTAAGAGTAGCGTAGGCTTAGATGCTGCTCGTGGTTCAAACAAATAGGGCTGGGCAACAAACTCAAGCTCCTCTTCTCGAAATCCTCTGACATTTGTCTTTAAAAATTCTCGTTTTAGACTTCTAATTCATGGCCGGTGTTTTGTTTTGCTCTATCCTCTGCACTTCTGCGTCCATCATTGCATCATGCGTTGGGTCTTTTTCTTACAAAAAGGCCTTTATTAACCCCCTGGATTATTTTTATGATGGATGGATGCATTTTTTGGGCTTCAAAATCTCGCCCCCCATTCACAACCATTATAAAGCTTGGAAGAGCTAGGATATTTTAATTGTGTTCCTCTGAAAGAAGATAGTCATATACACCTAGGATGGCTTGAGGGTCAGTAAATCATGGGATTATTTTCATTTTGGGGTAAACTATCACTTTAACTTCAAGCATCATTGTAGTACACTAAAATGTTCACTACATAAAAATTCCCAGAATAAACTAGAAAAAATAATGAGTATCGGCTGCTTATATTCACTTAAACTAAAATATCATCTTGTCTTCAGCTTCTCAAGTCTTCAGAAATGGAGGACGAGCACAAAATCTGGTCTAGAAATGTAAGTAACTAGTCAACTAATGTTCATGTGACCTCATAATCAAATCCCAGGTCTTCAGTGTTCCAACATTTAGTGCTAATTTGCTTTTTGTTTTACAGATGTCATTGGGACAGTGGAAGAGGAATGAAACACACCTTTGTTCTTTGTTTCACTCGGTCAGTGTTTCCATAAATCTTTCCTTAGGACATGGGTCAGCAACCTTAGACAGTAAGAGAAGAGGTTTTGTTAGCACAAAAGCAAGAAAGATTAAGTTTGGTCTGTTTTTTGCTCTCAGAATAATACCATGATTTTGCATCTCACAGAAAATAATCAATCCAGCTTTTTTAACCCAACATGCATGGTCTTAATTAATAATATTAATATTAGGCCAGTTGAGTAATTATAAATAAATAAATAAAAATAAAAGGCACGTCATGTGAAAAATGGTTGCTGACCTCTCCTTTAGGCCATCAAACTCCATGAGTACATGCATGAGGTAATGCATGGAGAAACATTGCCTGACCACCTCTTCCCCAACAACAGTCTGACTTTGCACCTCTGGACTGACCTTGCTTTTGGCACAGACTCTCTCTTAGCGTTTGACCTTTCGCTTTATCCTTCATGTACCTCCCGCTCACCATCTGAACTAACTAAACTTTAAAGAAGACACAGTCTACAGCATCTTATAAATGTTAGTCAAAATGTACCAAAACAGTCGTAATTTAGCTGTGCATGAGCATTTGAAAAAATCAGTTTGATTGAAGCATTTTGATTCATTTAAAAAATAAGGTTCAAATACACAAATGCACAAATATATGGAGCCCCGCATATGTGTATATGTACTAGAATATAGTTTTTTTGTTGTTTTTTGTTTTTTCTGGTTATAATTCATTGGCTGCTGTTGGGTAGAGCTTGTGTTTAGAAAAACCTGCTCGCAATCCAAAGTCATGTCTTATTTGTACGGAGCCCCGGACATGACATGCAGGAAAAAAAAATAGTAGGCTAAATCATGCGCACGATTTATTAATTCGTTCCCTTGATTTACTAAAACGTGCGCACGATTTATATTTTGTTCCCTCGATTTATAAATCATGCGCATGATTTATAAATCGAGGGAACGAATTAATAAATCGTGCGCATGATTTAGCCTACTATTTTTTTCCTGCATGTCATGTCCAGGGCTCCTTACAAATAAGACATGACTTTGGATTGCGAGCAGGTTTTTCTAAACACAAGCTCTACCCAACAGCAGCCAATGAATTATAACCAGAAAAAACAAAAAACAACAAAAAAAACTATATTCTAGTACATATACACTACTGTTCAAAAGTCTGGAGACAGTCAAAAAAGAGTTGGAATAGAGCCAAAAAACTTTCAAATTTCCATGTTATGACCCCTTTAAAACAATGACAGCCAAAAAAAAAAAAAACAGGTCACTTTCACACAATGACAATTAAATTAAAATGATAAAAAAAAAAAAAATAAATTGCATTGCTAATATAAAAGTTCTTAAAATGTTGCCCATTCAACACCAAAATCTCAAGGCCAATAGCCACTAGGAAACACGTCCATGGCAAATGTTCATAGACTTGTTCCTTATTTCCCTGTAGGAAACCATCTACAGTAGCTGCTTGCATTCAGCAGTTCTGGCCGAAGCGTTCCCCATCACGTCGCTCACGCTTTTTTTTCGTAATGAAGTCAGCGGACTTCAAAGCAGGCGTTTGAAACCACTTGCCTGTGTGACGACGAAACCAGCTCATTAACTGCTGCTTTGATAAGAATCAAACAAGTTATTATAGTGTTAACCTCGTAACCCAACAATGAAACATGGTTTACCTAGAAAAAAGAGGAAACGTGGTTATAAATCACACCTTTTCCACGGTTCAGATTCATTTTCCAGTATTAAAGAGATGCCCAAGGCAGAACACATGCTGTTGAAGATAAGAAGATGCTTGATCAAAATGGATCTGTCCTATGAAAGGGTATCTCTGGCCAGCGAAGTGTTTCCAGGGAAAGCTAATAACCGTTCCTTTTCTTCAGCAGGAAATCTCTTGATAAGTGTGATTACATGTGAACTGCATGAATACTGTTTGAAAAATATCTGGTGCTAAAACGTTGATATTTTCTGTAATCAAACTCAATTTTTACATGTTCTGAAGAAAATTTGCTCATGCAAAACTCGCTGCCACAATGCTAGGGTGTTGTGGGTGGATTTTAGAGCATTTATACTGTTGCTAAGGTGTTGTGGGTGGTTGCTAGGTGGTTGTTCAATAAGTCAAAAAGACCATCATCAAGTCTTTGTAATATTCTGGTCTCTAGATATATGGCTTATGCAAGTCTGTGGGATTTGCCTGTATTATCAAATCACACTTTCAGTCGCTTACTAATAACTAACATCACACCAAACAGATGTATGGTTAGAGGCAGTGTTGTGATCATTAACTAAAAATAAACTAAAGCTATTAAAAACATTTTGGTTAATTGAAATAAAATAAAATATATAAA
Organism: Ctenopharyngodon idella; assembly: GCF_019924925.1. NCBI lineage: Eukaryota > Metazoa > Chordata > Actinopteri > Cypriniformes > Xenocyprididae > Ctenopharyngodon > Ctenopharyngodon idella. The sequence continues at coordinate 10,793,215 of NC_067220.1, read as the reverse complement.
AACCCTTTTATTTCAGCTAGTTGCATTACTAAAACTGAAATAAAATTAAAATCTAAATAGACATTAAAAAACTAATAAAATAGACAACAAAATTACTAAAATTACAATATTAACTGGAATAAAATAACACATAAAAACTTCACACTTAAAATTGATTTATTTCTGCCACTTGCCACTGCAACATTTAGTTCAGTTTGATTTGAAGTACTAAAATTACAAAAACTAAAGATTAAATAAAATTAATAATAACTAAATAGACATAAAAAACTAATAAAAATCAACAAAACTTGAACTAAAATTACAATTAAACAGAAAACATAAAAATAAAAACTAATTCAAATATTAATAAATACTATATTAATGATATTTAAATTAATAAATTTGTAGCATCTCGGTCCATGGATCTTTCATCCCTCCACCAGAGGGAGCCATCACCAGAATTCTAATTCCACTTTGTGTGTCACTACTAAATCACTTCCTGTTTGGAATATATTTATACTAAGGTGTGCAATTATTTTCAGGGAAATGCACGGCTATAGTTCTAGGCAGGTATTGACAACATTACGGTTCCATATCACTTTGCCAAATGATTTTCAAAAGGTCCTTACAGCCTACAGCCGCAAAAAGAAACAAAACCCACAACTGCACCAACCAAGCAAATAAATATAGTAAACAATAGGATAAAAACAACAAATTATTGTCATGGTTTTTGCCACAAAATACATTTTATTGTGTCCTGAAATCGCATACTCTCTCCTGCTCTCTCACTCTCTTTCAAAAGTACACACGTACTGTATAGTATGGACACACACTCGCACAGAAACGTGTTGTCCGCACTGCTCTGATGAATTAATCAGTAAAATAGTTTAGCAACTTAAAAGCTACATGACATTTCTCACCAGCGAGGTAATAACTGTGCAGTTCTTGAGGTAGATAAACTTACAGTTTCACTATTAGTAGAGACACTGCTGCTGTGAGAGATGAACAGACTGAGGTAGGCTAATTCACATATGCTTATTCTCTCTCTCTCTCAACTGCGTTAATAACTGTATCAACTGTATTACTCTGCTATCAAGGCTTAAGCCTCCATTACTAGTTCTGAAATGACGTTTTGGAATTAGCAATGGAGGCTTGGGATGAGATGCGTAAGAAATTAGTCCCACACACCTGACAAATGTCTTGAAATGCAACATCTGTCTTGACACACAGTGTCTTGAAGTGTGGTAACCATAGTATAAGTGGAATAATTGACTCCGGATTGTTGAATTAGAGAATAATGTAGCAATTTGTGTGAACGCTTTTATGTCATCATGTGTGAACTAAAAACATAAAGAAAGCATTCTTCATTTTTTCACCATAGCTAGCCGTTGAAATCTGAATCTGATGCAACCTGAGAAACAGCAGGGCTATTCCTAAAGCCCGGACTGAAGGGAAAACCCAAGACAATAAGGGCTTTCAAGTGTTGTCAGATACTGTTCTTACTTCACCTCTGTTGGCAAGCGCGGCTTCCTCACTGTCAGCGTCTGACCTTCTCTTAGCGCGGCCCATCAGGCAAAGAGCGGAAAGAGAGCAGATGGTTCTGGAAGGTCCCTCAGGGACATCTTCATATACTGTATATGAAGCTATTAAAACCAGTGGGCTGAGGAGGAGAGGATTGTTTCGAAATGATATAGCTCATTTATTTTGTTTGTGGAGATGTCTGGCAAAAATGCTAATGAGCAAGTGCTAACCAATAATAAACAACTGTTTATCTGATGGGATCTGTTGCTGCATTTGAGTGAGGATTGAAAATGAAAGTCACACCTGTAAAAAAGGCAGTGCTGATCATAAAACAAATTTATATGTTTGTACCAATACAGATTTACGTATAATTTTATTATAAAATGCATCCCATCTGATGGTACATGGTACTACAGTAATTACATTTGTGCAAAAATTTTTGGTTACACTTTATTTTAAGATGTCAGTATTACAGTGTAATTATACATTTAAGTACTGAGTAATGACAATTACATACGTATATGTACTTACTATAGGGTTAGGACGAGGTTTTGGTTTAGGGTTAATTGCTTGTAATTATGCATAATTTCTAGTTATTACTACAGTAAATACATGTAATATATGTAACAATGACACTGTAAAATAAAGTGTTACCAAATGTTTTTCATAAGCCTTTTTCATATATAAATATATATATTTTTATTTATTTTAAATAAACTTTTTTTGTGATTTTTTTTTTTTTTTTTTTTGTGATCATATGCACAGAGAGTTGTTACAGGAGCACAAACCCTGGGGAACCCTGGCCTAAATACAAGTAAAAGCCTTACTCGCCCGCAAAACTCTCGGCATTGAAGAAGCCTGATATAGGAAACAAACCAACATACTAGATCTGAATTTTGATTTGAATTAAATCAAGAGCTAAAACAGCAGAGAAGGGCTACTCTACAAGAAATTCACTTTTTTGGTGCCTTATCAACAAAGATGTCACGTTGAAGCTGTTGAATGAAGTTGGAAAGGCCTTTTGAGAAGAGTGAAAAATGCCTACAGCCAAAACAACCATGCAAGGCGAAAGGAAATCACGCTCCGTTTTTGAAAGTGTTTACTGCCATTCTCTAATGTGTGCATGCATTAGTCAGTAAGGAAGACATTGCTCTAATAATTACCCAGAAAAAGGGATATGGAATGGAAAACGAATGGTTGCGTTCATTAGCAGTAACCAAACGCAGTCTTGCGCCGTTTCTTTGGGAATGCTGATTTTTTAAAACATAATCACCTCATTCATTTGCACCGCGGACACGTTTCAGCGCCTGATCAAGTATTCCGAGTTGGTCATGGTTTGTAGGGAAATTCAAAGGGCATTAGCTCAAAGTGACTGCATCCAGAAAGCAAAACAAAGGGGGCAGCATATTTATCCCTGTGGTATTCCAGGCTGTGTTGTCCCAGACACAGTGAAGTTTCCAGCTGTGAAGAAGCCATCTGTTCGCCTCTCCTTCATTTTAATTAGCAGTGGTTCTTTCCTTTATCAGTGCCTGCCTGACTTTCTCTCTGGAGTCTCGGAACGCAGTATTATGACAAACAGGTCATGCGATCCATTGAGGCTTCCATACAAACAGATTAATATTTCAACATCCCTAATTGTGTCGTCAATGGAAATGGAAAGGACACGCTCACCTTTTGTCCTAATTTGTATTAATGATGTTTATGCCATTCAATGCATTTGTGGAGTGCAACAACTGTTTGATTTAAATGATCTGATGTGCCATATTGCAATGTACTTGTGATTATCTCCTTTTGAAGTATGCAGAGCAGAAAATACCATATGTAGAAAAGGACAATTTGAAAAGTTCACCGTTTTGCTCAGACTCAACTGGTGGGTTGCAGCCTAAAAATTTGTCACAGTCATGTTCATGACCCTAAATGAGTTGCAAAAATTCAAGAAAAACAGGTTAACCAAATAGGCCAAAATTATCTGCAACAAAATAATTAGGGTACAGCAAAAGAAGTACACTCATCAACTTTTAAAAGGGAAGAGAAAAAAACATCCCATATCTCTTTTTGATATCAATAGCCAATTAAATCCTACTGTATTGTAGTTCGGTCATGGCCTAATGGTTGGAGAGTCAGACTGGTAACCCGAAGGTTGACAGTTCAATTTAAAAAAATGTTTTAATTTTTTTTGAAAGCAGCTTTCAAACGCTCCCACTTTCAAATTCAAACACTTCCGTGTGCTTCCAAATGCTCCAATGCATTGATTATCGTAGCCAATTACAGACATATACGCAATGGCCAATCAGAGGTGTTTACGAATCTGCTCAACAGCGCTCAAAGTGTCACATTTTTAAAATCAGTACTTTTGACAACACTACTCCTAATGTGTGTGCACTAACTTGGATAGGTCAAATTCTGAGTATGGGTTACCATACTTGGCCTTCACATCATATCACTTTCACTTATATTAATCTCTCTGTTTTATCCTTATTCCATGGTTAGTGTAGTCAGCTGGATCCGGGCCATATCTAGATCAGATGAGGGCTTTTCACACTGTGCTTAACCCTGGGTTATCGTCATTCTAAACACACGCTTTTAACCCTGGGTAAAGGAACGTTTCACAGTTGTAATTTAGAAGCAGGGTTAGCACCGCTTTTTACCCGGGGTAATGAAACCCTGCTCTGGAGCAGGGTTAGCACCGCTTTTATGGTGTTAACCCCGCATTGCGGTGCCAAACTTGTACAGTGTGAAACGATGCAGTGTTAGAATGTTACAGCTAGACACTTAGCAACAGACAACCAATCATATACTCATATTTGCGTGTTTCGGACAGTCACGTAAACACTGCGCTTTGCATATAAACAGTAAATTCATCGTTTGAAACAGTAAATTCAGCATAGGAGTATGTGCAATGCTAGAGCTATGTAAACAGGTTGTGTGCTGCGTTTATCCAATCAATGACAGTGACACCACAAATATGCAAATAAGAATATTAACCCAGGGTTTAGGAATGTACAATATGAAACATCTGCTTATGAATACCCAGGATTAATTATTAACCCTGGGTAAATTATAAGCAGTGTGAAACGTGAAACTTGTCGACATGTCAGCCATCAGCACAGATCCTCAGCAAAGACCACAAGGATCAGACAAGTCCTCTGCATAGACCCTATGGCCAGATTTCAAGTATTTGTACAGTACAGCACAAATACTTTGCTAATATTTTGCCCAGAGTTTGTTTTAAGTGTTTGCCTTGTAAACCACACTTCTACAATTATGCATTTACAAAATTATGAATTTTTGTATGCATCCTCCTCCCACCCACATGCACTGTTAACATGTCAAGGCGCTCCTCACCTGAGAGGGTCGAATAACATGCATTCCAATAAATTGTGATGTTAGCATGATACTAAGAGGAGGACTGTTTTCTACCCATATGTTTCAGTAAGGAAATTACTTATATTTTAAAACAGTATTTACCTCAATGCATTCCAATATCTTGATTAAACAATTTCAGCTGAGCTTGTCGAAATGCATTATTGGATTGTCTTATCTGCAATAGATATCCACTGTCCACTGTCAGAAAAAAACTGAAAGATACACAATATAAAATAAAAAGCAATACTTACCCATATACTTTTATAAAAATATTTCTATGCTTGCAAGACTTTGGTATCTGTATTTTGAATTGAATGGACAGTTTCAATTGATTTACGTCCGTTGCAACCGTTTAGATACAATATAAAGATTGCAAAACTAATGACGGTCTTTATGAAACTGGATGGCCAAAAAACACTGTGATATTATCATAATTTTATATCTCCAACAAAATGATTGCAGATGTTTCATCTATTAAGGATTAAAAGGATTCTAATATAATTTGCAAGTAACTTGCTCACACTGCCATGTTTGAACATCAGGCGGTCTGGTTTGGTCTCAGTGTGGTACATCATGCTGAGATTAAAAGGGCTCTTAGAGGCCCTTACAAAAAGATTGCCCATCAGTCTGGGAACTTGGGTTTTCCAAGTCATTTTGTAGTCAGTCCACTCTACTAAAGATTTTCAACCATTAGCAATTTAGCGAGACCATCCCACCAAATTCAGCCAGAGAGCTAAAAAATAGCTGCGGGAAGGCTGTGCTCACAATAGCATACTACTCATACTAATCTTCAATCATCCTATTCATTCAACAGCACGCAGAGCAGCTCAAATAAATGTCACACACTTGATATAAAAAATGGTGACATCCATTACCAGAAAGGCATTGCAACTAACACAGTTATTTAATAAATGCATCCAAATCAAGGCATGAGTTCATCAGTCAAATCTTAATTAATTGATAGCATCCGTGCATGTTTTTATACTTTATCCCACAATGCAATGCACTCGACTTGACCAGCACTAAGATATTTATACATTGCAATTTGATAAACGTAAAATAACTCCATCTATCTGAGATGACTGGACGCCACTCACTGAATTACACACACAGCATTTTGCATACCATTTCATACTATTTTCAAAACATAACAGGCAGCATCCCATTCTGAATAGGAGGCAGTGTTCCATTTCGAACATGACCAAGGTCTTAAAGAACCCCAGGATAATATAAAATGGATTTATAAGCAAGTCTTGCCTCAGTTAATGTCAAATTGCATGAATCAACCATCCAAAAAGAGACTTCATAACTTTGCCCAAGATGCAAGGTCAGACTCTTAGAATATAGATACACAACTGGAGTGTGTCAAACAACATCTAAGATCAGATCAAGACTCAATGTGCTCTGAATATATAAGGCAAAGAAATGAGTTTAACAACAATGGCACGTCATGTTTAGCAAAAACAAAAGCTATAAGTGGACAATGCAATGAAACAAAGATCTCAAACAAGCTGATGAGGCTCAAAAGGCCAAAGCTTAAGGGCAATGGTCTAAGGCCTGGTTTCACAGACAGGACTTAGATTAAGCCAGGATTAGGTCTTAGTTCAGTTATGACATTTAAGTAGCTTTTATAAACATGCCTTAGAAAAAAACATTACTGATGTGCATCTTGAAACAAAACAATGGCAGTGGAATATTTTAAGATATGTCAGTGCAAGTTGCTTTCAGTTTAAACAACTCAAACATGCATTTTAGTCTGGGACTAGGCTTAAGCCATTAAAATGCAATGAGGGAACTGAAAAATAAACTGTAATTAATTTAGTTCTAGCTAATGCTATCACTATTGCTCAGATCTAGGGTTTGGGATTTGAATAAAACACCTGTATGTATTAAACTTTGGTGTCAAACCCATTCTACACTGCCTGTGACACTTCAAATCATACTTTTCTAACAGATCAGACTTAGATTTTTGCCTGGTCGAATGATTTGACCTATACTGAAGGTGGGACCCAATCCATATCTAGAAACCAGAATATCACAGAGATGTGAGGGTGGACAGCAATCATAATGTGCTAAAAAAAAAACAATAAAACACTTTATCAATTAACTTTGCAAAGAAAAAATCAGCATCCGTACAGTACAGTACAATCCACATTTTCTTCAGAAGAAAGACAATTTTGAAATCTACTTGTCTTTGTTATCTTTTAAACCAAACAGCAAGCACATGCAAATGTCTGCAATTTTGAATTTTAACTATTTTTACTGCTTCTGAATGTTCCTGTATATTAGTCTTTGATGTGTTTCACTTTCTGTGTGTACCTGATAATAAATAGTGAAATCCAGCCAGCGTCTCTCTCCCATGGATGCTGTTTGAGTCCTGCTGATTTGGGCTCCTGAACGCGCAGCACGGCCCACCAAGGTGCAGCTTATCAGTGCAACAGGATTCAGGTCTGGGAGTCTGTGGCCCCTTGCTGAACTTCCCATCCTCCCAGCCTCTGTGTGAAGTCCCACAGACAGCATGACAAATACAGCCTGTCAGTCAAGAACCTCTCTACTAACTCTGAGATGCACCAAGCTAGTAGGCATAACAAATAAGAACAAATATGCCTAGGGTGCATCATCAAACGAGTACTCTGATTTTTTATTTTTTTATTTTTTTTTTTTTTTTTGTGGTTGCAATAAATAATGCATCCCATAGCACCCAACATGTGATGTGTCCAAGTTTGTTGTTATAAAGTTTACTTGTAGGGTATACCAATGGGTAGCCTAAATCTGTTGCTTGTTGTAGCAGTATGTTATGTCGACATTTCTCTTTCTCGACGTTTCAGCTTCTTATAAGTTAAATAAATTATTTAAATTTTATTATGAATTTCCAACAATAAATGCCGTTTTGGCGCTCTTTAATATTTAGCGCTCTTTTTTGAGCGACAGTTCGCTTTAGCCGCCTGCCCGCCTCAGTTCAAACCAAACAGCAGCACCGAACACGCGTCGACTGATGATCTCTTCATCTTTACTACAGATTAAAGCAGGAAACAAACACGAACGAACACCAGAAGGTATGTTAAAAGATGCAATACAACTTACCGAAATATATCACCTCTCATATAATATCTCAAATCATTGTTTCAAAAGCGGAAAGAAGTGAAAAAATACAGCTTGTGAACAACATCACCTGACGTTATATTTACCTCAGGAAAGCCATTAACGTTAATAGCTTGCTAGTTAGCTAGAAAAACAAGATTGATTGACAGGCCTGTTTATGGTGAGGCAGAACGCAATTTTATGACGTGGTAGTATGTAAATATTGCTTGCTCTTATGCTCTACACAAACATACAATATGAGTATACCTTTTCTTCTCAAAAAGAGTACATTGGGTGGGTTTTGTAGTTACTCCAGTAGGCGGCGACAAGCGACTGACAAGTTTATGAGTAGGCTATGACTGAGCATTGACTGATTCATTCAAACGATTCGTTCAAAAATGCTGGTTCATTCAGGAATTAAAGGGTTAGTTCACCCAAAAATGAAAATAATGTCATTTATTACTCACCTTCATGCCGTTCCACACCCGTAAGACCTTCGTTAATCTTCGGATCGCAAATTAAGATATTTTTATTGAAATCCGATGGCTCGGTGAGGCCTGCATAGCCAGCAATGACATTTCCTCTCTCAAGATCCATTAATGTACTAAAAACATATTTAAATCAGTTCATGTGAGTACAGTTGTTCAATATTAATATTATAAAGTGACGAGAATATTTTTGGTGTGCCAAAAAAACAAAATAACGAATTATATAGTGACGGCCGATTTCAAAATACTGCTTCATGAAACTTCGGACTGTATGAATCTTTTGTGTCGAATCAGCGGTTCGGAGCACCAAAGTCACGTGATTTCAGCAGTTTGGCAGTTTGACACGCGATCCGAATCATGATTCGACACAAAAGATTCATAACGGTCCAAAGCTTCATGAAGCAGTGTTTTGAAATCGGCCATCACATAAGTCGTTATTTTGTATTTTTGGCGCACCAAAAATATTCTCGTCGCTTTATAATATTAATATTGAACCACTGTACTCACATGAACTGATTTAAATATGTTTTTAGTACATTAATGGATCTTGAGAAATGTCATTGCTGGGAGGCCTCACCGAGCCATCGGATTTCAACAAAAATATCTTAATTTGTGTTCCGAAGATGAACGAAGGTCTTAGGGGTGTGGAACGGCATGAGGGTGAGTAATAAATTACATTATTTTCATTTTTGGGTGAACTAACCCTTTAAACAAATGACATGCTTAATTCAGAACCACATACTGCTCTTGCTAATTCTGCAATAGAAAGATATGGCATGTATGCTAGTGTGAGTCACTGAATCATCCATCATTCAAACACACTGATTCATTCAGGTCTGAAACAATTGACTAGCTATGTTCAGAATAGCTTACTACCTTACTCCTCTTACTGTTTATGCAAAGACATAGGCTACAAAACATCCCACAATGCAACACACTTTGCACCTAAAACACACTACAGACAGTGATGTACAAAAGAAGGTTTGTTCTAGGTGTATTAAGTATATAAAAAGCATAAACTAGTCCTGTACATTCCATAATTTAGCCTAAAAACTGGGCTAAATTTAGCCTAAAAACTGGCTTTTTCTGTTGTCCACAGTAGGAGCTGCTCCAGACTACATGAACATATAATAGATGCTGCTGATACTGTGAATACTAAGGAAGTTTAAAAGGAGGTAAGTTTTCATAGCATGTAGTCACAGGATATTAGGTGAGCATGTTCCTTCAATCTTATTAACAGCTCAAACTAGAAAGGCTTAATGTTGCACTTTGCATACTTTTTCCACATTTTTTTTTTTATGAAATAGAAGGAATTTTTCCATCATTAATAATAATACTGAAATTATGACATTTTAAATACAAATTTCAACCTTTTTTGGTCATCTATCATTATTAGTATTCATGACATGAAACCTTGACAGATTCAGACAAAAAATAATAAACTGCCAAAGAAGTTTCTGGTGACAGATATAGTAACATGTGTTGCATACACAAAGATGTGCAATATAGTCTAGGATGAAACATTCATAAAACTGAAACTGGGAATGTCTTTTCAGATGGTGTTCTGTTTGACAGCAGAATATCCATTCAATGTCATTTCAATAAGCTGAGTTGATACAGTGTCATAGTCAAAGATGAGTAATATGCATATTACGTACATATACTTAATGGCTGTGGTGGAAGAGATATTGGAATGGAAAGGAATGGGAAAGAATTGGCTGATGTATAACCTGTGTCACCTCTCAAAAGGTGATGATAATTACATTTCCCTCCAAGCATTTATCATTGATCTTTAGTAAGAAACGATTTAAGGAGATAAAATTGACTTTTAAAGAAAAATCAGACACTTTAGAAAGTAGATGCATTATATGTAAAATATCAGTCTGAGGTATTTAATAAGCACTTGTTCATGTCTGTCTAAATTCATTGCACTTGGTTTATTTCATTTTAGAAGCTTTCCACATATTGAGGCCTATTGAGGGGTCCTGTGGGGGACAGATGTACAGTTATTTTAATAGGATGGAGTTAGGATTTAGGGTTAATGTACCTTTGTGTCAGTCGTTCAGCTGATGAAAATTTTCCAGTGGACAAAAAACTGGGTTGTGAAAACAAGATGTGACCTTAAGACTACAAGGTTTGTGTCGTACAATAAAATGCAATAATAGGTCAGAGCACTTTTTGTTTTCTTTTCTTTTGTTCACCACAACAATCGTTTCCACTTTATTTTGGTCCCTTTTAGACATTCTGTTTACAAAGTAAAGGCCCCAATATACTTCAAACGAAACCGATGTGACACAACTTCAAACAAAATCAGGTCAAAACGAAGTTTGTTTTGTGTTCGTTTTGGGAGTTCAAAACGGCTTGCCGTGACGATAACGTAATAGGAGGTGCAGCACTGAGGCTCCGCCTTCTTTCACGCGAAACTCTTCTCTGACTCATTTTGTCTGTTGAGTCCGTCGAAGTAAGATCTCAGCAGGTGAAAACATGAACACACTGGATAGCTGCTTTATAGTAGAAGATGAAGCTGACACTGTTTTTTCATGTTTGATATTGTAAAGCTGTTTGCTTTTAAGCAATCTATTGAATAAAATGCCATATAAATAAACGTGACGTGATGTGACTTTACTGGAGTGCTAATTTGAAGAGCTCATGCTAACATGCATAACATACATGTTATGATCAGATGCTTTCTATAAAAAAAGTGCTTGCTGTTTTCTTATTTTTGTTGTGTTTATTTTGTTACTGAGAGGAAAGCGCACATCGCATATTTACATATTCATCTAAATATTCATCTACATATTCATCTACATATATCGCTGCTCACATATTTCGTTTAGTTTTAACCCTAAACGAAGAACGAAAAAGAAATTTGCTGTGAGTATATCGGGGCCTTAAGTAGCGTTGCACCCACATGCATCTACACTAAACTCATTAGAGTATTAGTTGAGTATTATTGGACTGTAAGTGTAAGGGTTAGTAAAAAATTAACTGTTAAGGTAAATAATTTGTACTTGCAAAATTACTTAAAATCGTTAGAATGTCTGTTCGCGACCATCAAAATAAAGCAGATTTTTAAAAAAAATATTATATATGTTAGCAGGTATTAAAGGGTTAGTTCACCCAAAAATGAGAATTCCGTCATTAATTACTCACCCTCATGTCGTTCCACACTCTTAAGACCTTCGTTCATCTTCAGAACACAAACTAAGATATTTTTGATGAAATCCGAGAGGTATATGACTCGTCCATAGACAGCAATATAATCAACACTTTCAAGGTCCAGAAAGGTACTAAAGACATTGTTAAAACAGTCGACGTGACTGCAGTGGTTCAACCTTAATTTTACTTTTTGTGTACTTTTTGTGCGCAAAAACAAAAAAGAAGCTCTTACAGGTGTGGAACGACATGAGGATGAGTAATTAATGACAGTTTTTTAAGCAGACAGACTACTAATACTCTAATGAGAGGTGACATATAGGTGCAATGTTACTTGTCAACAGAATGTCTAAAGGGGCCCATCAAAATAAAGTGTTACTTAACAATCAAGTGCCAATGACTGTCTGCCTCGCTCAAATGAAAGGCTTTGTTTTCATTTACGACCTTTTACACAAACATCACCAATGTGTCATTTGATGAAACCCATGAAAGGGCAAGGCTTGTTTAAATGGCATTTTGATGGCATTTGTGTGCCCCCTTTAACCTTTTGTTGCATTTCACTTTTCTACTTTGATTAAATTTCATATTGGCTTTATTCTCATGGTGACGTTTGCCCCTGAACTCAAGCCACTGCTGATAATGACAATCATTGCTATTGTAAGTATTGAGAATATGCTCAAACATTCACAATTTACCCATAACTGAAGAAGAAGAAGAAGAAGAAAAAGAAGAAGAAAAATCATGTCTCTGTATTTTCACATACAGTTATTAATTCTATTCTGTTGCTTCGATCTAGTCGGCTGCCATTGCCGTCTACATAGGAAGCATCACAGGCACTCTTACATTAAAAGGACTCCTAGCAGATGAAGTTTATCTTTCAGTATTATCGGAGCGACAACTTAAAAGTCTCAGCCTCAGACACATCTAAACGTGTTATCATTACGGTGTTGTTTAAAATATTGCTGTTAAAAACACACTGTACGCAGATGACAGTTTTATGTCATTGGTTCACTGGGTGTTTTTAAGAGTTGTTTAGAAGTTAGCAGTTCTGCTGACAAAAACAAATGACTGCTAATTTGCCACAGTTTGCGTGATTCATGGCATTGTGTTTTAGCAATCATCAAGAAACTCTTCTGTCTTAAATAGATGTTTATTACATCTGGATGAAGGGAAAGCTAATTTCACTTTCTAACCAATTTCTTTGGCGTTGTCTTCCGAACAGAATGCTGCAACATAATAAGCTTCCACTTTGCTGCAGAATAAAATACAATAAACTCTCTGCCTTGTAAGACTTTTTAAAGCTCTGAACATGTTTATTAGTGGAAAAAAAAAAAAGCCATGCAAATGAGTGATGAGGATTAGTGAAAATCCACTGCACATTAATAATTTGATTTCCCTTGTTTATCAGATTTGTTCATATTTTTTTAAATGAGCACATCGCAATATATTATGAGACTACACTCATAGGTGTCAAGGTACAAGGTATTGCCTGCAAATCTGAACTGACAATGAATATTTAAAAAATAAATAAAATTCAAATAGCTTCGATTGTAGTTAACCACTTTTCTTCACTAACACTGGTTGGGTTTTTGTCCTTAACAAGAGTAAGAGGAGGTTATGTCTTTATCCGTCACAGAAGACACAAGTTTAATTAACTCTAACTGCATGTTTATATAAATCTGACTTCAGAGCTAATCAGTCTATATCCCTGTGTCCAGCAGAGAATTTAAACTTAAGAGGAGCCCATCTGCCTTTGAATTTAGCAACTAATTACATACAGACTAAAACTAAAAAGTGGTTAACTTTCAGAAGAGAATCCTCAGAGAATAGTGCAATCTATTTTACATTTTTGATTTGAGTATTTGATGTAGGCCATGGGGACTTAAGAACTGTCTGAATTTGTAAGAAACACTAGTTAGGGGAAATTTAGTTAAAATAAGAAGCACCATCAACTGAGAATCTGATATAGTGTGAAACACTAATTACTGTTGCTACTTAGTGTTAGAGACATGAGCAAATCCCTAACATAAAGTATTAAACTTCAGACTCTGAAGTTTAATAAATAAAAATAATTTATACTTGGATGCCATAGAAACTAAAATAATATGTGAACCGTGCTGAGTTGCAACGAGCAAATTATCAAAAATTTGTTATTTTTATTTTGAAAATTTGTTGGAATCCGACAAAAAATGACTGAGCTACACTTGTTTGAAGTTGAGAGTCAGTAAAGTCAAACGTTCACTTAAGAGAATGTTTGCGTGAATACTCGCCAAGACATATTTCTTTTAAATACTGTAATTCTGTTTATATGTGTATATCTGGATTGTGGCGTCTTTGTGCGCGCGCTTCGGATCTGTCAGTCAGCGTGAGTAAGATCGTTTTGTTTACACCAGCATGAGTTTGAAAATCACATTTCATTGGTTCAGACTCATGCCATCGAAAATTCGCTATGAATATTCACAAAGTTGGAATGCTGTGTTTTACAACAATACCAAACTTGTGCTGAGAGGAAGCGCCAGCCATCCAGAAGCGAGCAGAGAAAAACTGCATTTTTCATGGACAAAGGAAAGGTACTCCTCTCAGAAAACGTACAAATAAAGATTATTTTAGATGTTTAATTGCTATTTGGAGCACTGGGATCTCTAGACAAGGGCTTAATGAACTCATTTTTGTGACCAATTTTCATTTTCGAGTCATTTTTCACTTGTTTTGCATGTAGCTTGAAATTAGCCTGTGTGCATTCTGACTCATTTTGACAGCATGGGTCACATATATCAGAAAGTTGATTTTAGACTTAAGCTAATCAATCACTAACTACTTAGCCACACCATAGCAACTATACCTATAACATCTGCAACTGCAACTGCATAGCAACACCCTAGCTACCACCACAACAAAAACATCCTAAGATTGCCTAGCACCATCATACACTAAAAAAAATGGTGTGGAAACAATTTTTACTTTGAAATTGCTAGTAAATTTGACAATTAATTACAACGAATTGGCAAGTAACACACTGAATTAAACATGAAATTTTGAAATAGTATTTTTTGTAAAATGTTCTGTAAACTTCATTCAAAAATCTTTTTTTACAGTACATGCTAAAAACCACTCAGAATTGCCCAGCAACATCATTGCAACCATAATAACGTATTTCTTTAGAAGCACTATTCACATTTAAAGTGTTTTAGTAACATACTCAAAAGCTAGACAAATAAACAGTTAAGATGAATAATAAAGACAAGTGGCATATGCTCAGTCATTTATAGAAGCCTAGCCTATAACTGCAGTTTCAAAAGCAAAATATACCATATTTGACCAATAAAGCAACTTTGCGAATTGAATTAAATCTTTGGATCAAAGATTTCAAATGATCTTCATCTCAACCTATTGCATTTATTATCCAGTTAGCGGCAGATCATACCTGTTCATCAGAAGCAGTCATGAGTGTGGCATGTGGGCCGTGATGAACATTAAAACATAATCAACGTGTGGGCTCCCTCGCGATTTACGCCTAATTCTGGCTTATTAAAAATTACCAAAGCTCTTAAGCTGTAAACATGCAACTCGCTGCCTATGATAAGACTTTCTTTATTGGTCTGTATTGTGGGAAGAGATAAATATGTGCTAAGGAAGCTAACAGCTGCCTCCACTGCATTATGGAGCATGGCTACTATAGCGGTTCCATATTTCTGAATTTTGCTTTGAGGTTAAAAGTTCAGCTCCTCATTTCTTATGTTGTGAACAGTAAACAATAAACTAAATCACACATTTTATGAAAGTGTAGACGGAATGTAGTTGCACACTTTTATATAGATGATCACAGAAAAGTTTCTGACATTATGTTGGCAATATATGTGATCAAACCACCCACTGGCGACATTCTTCATTTACCATTTCAGCCCTGCCGTAGATGATGTTTTACTCCCCTCCTGCGTCTACCTCTAGCCTGAAGGGCTGCTGTGCTTTGGGAAATCCAGAGCAGGTCAAGAGTTCATATGTGGGCTAGAGTAAAGATCTGATGAAGTAAACAAACATTCTCACATCATCCGCACTGAAAGAAAGTGTAAATACACAGCACACCCGTTCTGGAAATACCCCACAGAATGAGGTAAATAACATTACAGGGCTTGATGCTTTGTTCGCAATTTGAAAATGTAGGAGTGCATAAAGAACTTTAGGGGTGCAATTTATTCATTTTTTTTTTCCTGAATAAAGGGATACGAGGAGATATTTATAAGCAAAATGATTTAATTTATTTGAATATCAAAACTACACTGCTTCAAACTGTATTTAACAATTATGAAATTCTGTATATTCTAAATATTAGGCTAAATTAAATGCGAGATACAGTTTATTTAGTAACAAAATACCAATAACAACCAGAAAAAATATGTTCTGCATAATGCGGGGCTTTTAATTATAAACCAGTACAAAATACACCAGGACTCTTATTTTGAAATTCATTTACTGCTTCCAGCTGCTCATTCAAACATATGAGGGAGCTAAAGATGCACTCATACAACCATCTAAAAACATGTTACAATACAAACACCATAAAGTAAACATTGTCACAGAGTTGGGGTAAGTTACTTTTAAAAGTAATGCATTAAGTTTCTCCCTAAAAAAAGTAACTAATTGCACTACTCAGTTACTTTTTATGAAAAGTAATGTGTTACATTACTTTTGCATTACTTTTTGTCACCTGGGCTGGGCTTGCTTGTTTGATTTTTAATAACAACAAAAAAAAAAGTTATATTTTTGGCAAATGTTAAGGCTCTTTCACACCAAAAGTGAAATGAATAAGCCTCAGGCTCAAGGAAATGCATATTTACGCCTGTACAGTAGGGGGCGCAGCTCAAACAAACCTTTCAGCAGTGCTGCCATTCTGGATTAAAGAAGAATAGGATACAGGAGAAGGAAGACATTCAAAAACTCTAAATCTAAATTTCTAAATCTAATCTAAAGTATTTTTTGCTAATTAGTATGGTTGAATTAGGTCATTGAAGGTCAAAGACATTGGTTTATAAAGTGAAATTAAATACATGAAGTATATCTGTGTGATTTAATATAATTAATTATTATAGTTTTGCCTAAAATTCTGAAATTGCATTTCCCTATTTTTATTCATTTTGAGGAATACTGAATGTTTTCGTGTAAGTGAGATGAGTAAAAGCATGTTCGCCTTTAGTCTAGAACTACAATAACCATCAATGTTCGCACAGCGCACACAATACCTCTGCACTTTATTTCTCTCAACATGGGGACAGGAGAGCTGTCACTCGATAAATGTGAAAAAGTACTTGCATTACTTATTTGAAAAAGTAACTTAGATACTTTGTTGTAAATTGAAAAAGTAATGCGTTACTATACTAGTTACTTGAAAAAGGAATCTGATTACGTAACTTAAGTTACTTGTAATGCATTACTCCCAACGCTGAATTGTTATAATTCATCAACAGTAACTCATAAGCTATCGTTTGACATAAATGCGCGATATTCATTGATTGCGAACCGCTCTAAAACCTGAAACAGCACAGCGTTTCGACTTTAAATGTGCAGCACTCATATTTATTTAATTCAAGCATCGGCAATAATCACATTAGGCTATATCGCGGTTCCTATTTTTTTAGCCTCAAATTTAAGACCTCTTAAAATTATAATTAAAACTCATCTTAGATCTGAGGCGTTTTAAGGCAAGACATCCCAGGTGAATATAGGGTAAAAAACAAACAAAAACAAAAAAACAACAACACTTTATGAAAAGTCAGGTAGCCCAAAATCTCAAAACTTACCAATACTTTAAAAAACAGTGTTTTTGCCTGTAGCGTCTTGAGTTGAACTCGCGAGTCCTGGAAGAGTTTGCCTTTAAGTTGGCATCCTCTTATAGCTCAACCACTTTGTATTCTAGGCCTAGATTCACTGTCCTACAGAACCCTGATGGGCAGGCACAGCTCCTCTGGCATTTTAAAGTGCTAATGCCTGTAATACGGCCCAGCGCAGCTCAGCAGACGACCCAGTGGAGAAAATGGGGGTGCTGAGACAATAATTAACTCAAGATATGTGTAAGAGAAAACAAGACTCCCTATGAAATGCACAGAGTTGTTACTGCGGCCCTGCTGTGGAATCATATGGCACTAGAAACATTAACACAGACACAAACATCACAGATTTATTCTGCTCTTGGATAACTAGTAAAACAGTGCTTTAAAGCATTAATTCAACCAAAAATAAATGTTCTGTCATATTTACTTATCCTTATTTGTTTCTTACATGCAACACAAAAGTACAGTAGATATTGCAGAATGTATCATACAACAACAATAACCTAACAGTCTACTAATACTCCAATGAGAGTTAGTTGACATGTTGTTGCAAAAAAAAAATTAAAAATAAATAAATAAATCACAATTTTCTGTACAGAAGTTGCATTTATGCTGCAGCTCTGTGTGCGTGTTGCTTATGCATGTTGTGTGAAACAGGCCTTAAAAGTTGTTTTAGATCAGATCATAATAAACAAAAATATCAAAATGAGAATAAATCTATTATTCATAGACAAAGTCATTGTGTGGACAGGACGAGTTGTTTTTATAACATGTTTGTTCAACAGTTCATGAATTCTCAACAAGCTTGCTCTAGAATCTAGTGGTAACGAGAAGTTGTTTTGATATGATTCATGGCTCGATCAAGTTGTTTGAATAGGATATGTCAATTTTTACTCAAACTCTTCCTGTTCATGCTTTCGATGAAGTCACACTGAACTTTTCTCATTAGACATGTAAAGGGAATCATTTTTTTCTGAATTTTTGAGTATCTATGAATCTAATTTGAACAAACAGACGTGTTGATGGTTGAGGGTGGGTATTAATATTCATAACAGATCTCAGCCATACTGGGAAAAACAGACTGTCAAATCATGAAATATTTAGCAGATTTCAGCATTGAGTAAGCAGACCTGGACTTCAGAACAAACACTGTCAGATTTGGTTTTATGGGTCTAACCCTGAGGCCGTGATATGTCTAAATTGCTTGTCTTGACATAGCGCATTACCGCTACCATCTGAATTCAGAGGTCGACAGCGTTTGAAGGTATTGCTGATTTAAATTCAACAGGGATTTACAGTGGAGTCCAAGAGACCACATTTAAAATCATGGATTCAGAATCCTATTTAAACTTGGAAATAAGGTTTAAAGTAGATTTAAAAAAAAAAAAAAAAAAAAAAAAAAATAAGTAAGTAAGAAAGCAAGTAAATGAATAAATAAATATTGGATGATTAGTGGATTATTACATAGGTACTAAGTAACATACTAAATAAATAAATAAATATTGGATGATTTGATATATATATATATATATATATATATATATGTATGTATATATACAGGGCTTGACATTAACTTTTTTGCTCACCAGCCACTATGGCTAGTGGTTTTCCAAAGTTACTAGCCACTCAGCATTTTCACTGGCCACAATTTTGCTGTTGGGAAATTACATTTTATATGATTAAAGTTGACTTTGGCATTCTAAAATTACTTGATTTTGAGTCATTTTACTTGATTAGCTAGATTTAAAACCCTTTTAAACTTTCAAATACAGACTGACCACCAAAATCAAGACAAGGCCTATTTGGTATATCAGCTGGTGTGTAAGGGTGGGCAAGGGGTGGGCAAGGGGTGGGCAATATGAGCATAATATGATACATTTTATAAGTTATTTTTGTTAGGCTATGTAAAAAGAACAAAGAAGCAAATTAGCAAATTACAAATACAATAGTAAATTAAATAGCCTAAACTCTTTTTTTCAGATACAGTAGGTTTATTTAACATTTATTTAACATCTTCTGTTGTTTGATTAACATCAACAACATACAGATATTTAATTGGGCTGCGGAATGCATGTACGTAATATAGCTACTGACACACATCCAGTTTTTACCCACCTGTTTACGTACACTTAAGCTATAACTGACTGTATTCACGCGAGATACTCCACACAATGGGCATTTTGACATCTGTGTGTGTGTGTATTTGACTATTCCAAACGTGAAGAGAATCTTTTCGCAAAAAAAAAAAAAACAAAAAAAAAATATGTATAAAAAAAGACAAATGCGAATTAGGTGCGCTTCCATCAAGTTGTTAGAGCGGATGACGGTGGTATTAGTAACCTAGTAACCAACAATAAATAAAACACTATGACCGAGAGTTTGTGAAGGGTTTTCCTAAACACTTATGAATAAGAAAACAGTAAACGAGAGCCATCTGAACTCTTCTCGACTTTATTAAGCGTCATACAAGTGAGACAACGAAAAACCCGCGACACTCCAGTACAAAAGTGCGCATGACCCTATCCACGGGAAGCCCCAAGGGGAAAATGCATTGCCCACACACATATACAACGTGCGCCAGTACATCCAGAATTATTGCATCATAACAGAATCAAACAGTTTTTTTTTACAACAGCATCAGCGGAAACAGCCGATTACGATTAGTCACATGGGTTTAATGTTCACTACGTCAGAATTTATTTGGCAAATGTGTTTCCATCTCCCATTGTTCGCATTAACTCTTTTTCGCATGAGTCAAAAACCATCTCAAGCGAGCGTAAAAACTTTTTTGCGAAATAAGGGATTTTTATTAGAAATTTGGCATTTCCATCATTCGTTTCTGATGCGATACTTCAAAATGTGCATAAAAACAGGGTAATGGAAACATAGCTTGTGTCTCAATAAAGCCAGTGGTGCACAGTACTATCTAACCTCTATTTGTGGACACGGTATGTCGACATGGATTATCTGTGCAAAATACTGCTTTTTAATGCATTTGTATTCAGAAAGAGCAAGCACAACAATGGATTGCCTGGATGCGTTCATCTTAGTTTCCCAACCTTTGTACAATCCCAGCTCCGACATCCCTTTAATGAAGTAAATGGAACACAGCATTATTTTCCCAAAGTTTACTATGCATTCCAGCTGTTGCATCCTCTGTGAAAAAGTAATGCTGCCTTCTAATCTAGACAGGTGTCATCTTGAAAGACAGTGTAATATTGCTGTCTACCTTTTGGTTTTGAAAGTATTTTGATTTCACTGAGGGTACATTTGTAAGACATCCTATAGGATTAATATTAATATTATACAAAAAGAAGGTTGTTTTGACTTCAGACTCTCACCAAACACTCAAATAATTAAACCCAGGCGTGGCTGATTAGAAATCAAATCGGATTCAAGCAAACGCAGTCTTTTGACCCCACTTTTTAGGCAGTACATCTTTGGCATTAATTTTCCTTCGTGCAAAACTCAACAACTCTGTTTACAGCCAAGTCAGCCCTAATCAACATAATTATCAGCCAGAACTCCCTCAAACTGCATTAGCTGATATGAGATGTCTTCAAAAATATCAACCAGTCTGCGAGAAAAGTGCCTTCCAAACATGCAGAACTTTCCAGGTTCTGTCGCGCGCATTAGAAAGCAGTGCTGCCGGAAGCGGGTATGTTAAAGACGGCTGGCAGGCGGCCTAGTTTCACAGCCACCCGCTCCCACTCCGACCCTGACAGTCAAGCCTCAGTGAGTTACATGACATTAGGGCACCACAAGGAGAAAAACAAGCTGCCTACAGAATGTTGCCACCACTTTTGAGGACGCACACAAGGGGAATTCTGGGAAGGGAAGAAATGTTTGACACGGACCTCTCTTGGGAGAATAATGTGAGTTGTTGTAATGCTGCTGGAATACTGTATTAATTTTGGGAGAACAGTTTAAGGAATACAAAACAAGAATCACAGTAACTTTGTGTTACAGACAGTCTATTCTTCCATAAAATGCTCGGCGTGGGAGTGTTTTCTGATTTGCATAATATTCAGATTTAATGGCTTGCTAAAAATAAGACAATGTCTTTGACTCTTTTAAGAAACTGTAAATGTATTTATTGATTTAATTCCCATAATGAGGCACAAACAGAATAATCCAGAAAATGTTATATTTAAAACATACTGCAATGCATACAAAAAACATCAACATTAAACCAATGATGCCATTTTTTGCTGCTGTGCTTTTAAGACTTTAAAGGCTAACATAACTAAGGAGGAAAATAACTTTACTGGACTGTATATAAAAAATATTTTGATTCTTTCAAGCTAACAAAATCTGCCTGCACTCTAAAAACAAATGACCATAAGGTTATTGGAGTGTGTTTTACAAGAAAATAATATTTCAGTCTTTCTACTTCAAAATTTGTTACTTGCAATTTACTAGCAATTTCTGAGTGAAAAAAAAAAAAAAAAAAATTCTATTTTTTTTTTTTTTTTTAGTGTACAACTAATTTAAAAAAAAAAATCAATTAACACTGAAATTTCTGTTTAACCTACACACAATAGTAAGCAGATGTAATGATCAAGATTAATATGTTAACATAACTCGTCAAAATACTGTTTGCAACTTAAAAGGTTTAATTAAAGCAACAGACCTTAGCCAGGGTAGTGCCATATTTAATTTTTGACAGGAATGAAAATGAGGCTGTGCGTATCTATATGGCAACAGCTTTAAACACCCCAGATACTTTAGAGTGTAGTACTCTTCATATCCATTTTTGTCTCAATCAATCAATAAGACCAATAGTTTATCACTTCTTCCCATGTCGGTTTGGGTCAAAGCAGCTTTACTGGTCAGCAGGTGTGCCTGTCTCTCTACAAGCAAACTTCTCACTCAACCTGTCTTCATCTTTCTCTGGCACCTGCTGATTTAATGTGTTGTCAGTGGCGCAATCTCAGACTCAATTTCTTAGGCTCACTTCAGCGATGAAGCCGTAACATCGAGAATCTGGGACACGTTAATGTATGGAGGAGATGCCAGTCCTCTGGCTAATGACGGGAGAAAAAACTCAAACGACCTCCGAGGTGGCACCGCAGTCATTATTAGCTGGCAAGAAAATGATGAAAGCCCTGGGAGGTGTGACATCGCCTCCTCCTTTATCTGGGAGAGGATGATAAAGGAGGAAACAATCAAAAACTCAACTCTCCTCTGCAGGGGGACAAAATAAAGAGGGCCGCGAGGGTCTGTCACCTAGTGCTGTGTATAGATCGTAAAAAAGACAGCTTGTATAAGCTGATTTATAAAGTATGTAGTCATATTGTTCACATGTGGCCTGAATGTGGATCATAATTAGTGTTACAAGATGTCTCTGTTATGTCAAGTCAGATATTTTAAGCACACTATATGCTTAAGGCACACTTGGTTAGATTATTTGGAACAAAAGAGATTTTGTATTTACCCTAACTCATTTATTTATTTATTTTTTTGGCTAAATAATAAATTGTGACACCACAAACAAACAAACAAACAGGCACCATTAGATGATAGATAGATAGATAGATGACTTATTTTGACTATTTTTTTAAATCTAATTTAAGATTTGAGATAAATTGTGCAAATGCCAAAAAATCTATTAATTTCAATCTATCAATCTCTATAATGTAAATGAACCATGCAGATACGTCATTTATAGTGTACTTTTAAAGACACATTTCATTCATGTGCCATCTTAATATTTCTGCAGCTGTTTGTCTTCGCTCCTTCCAAAGATTATTGGCCCCCACTGCACATTTCCCATTAGAAAGCAAGTGATCAGAGATGGAAATATGTGCAATTACAGCAGGCACAATAATTGAAGACGAATGCTGATGTTCTGAGGGGATTTCACAGTGAAATTGCTCTGGCAATCGGCACAGATGTTTTAATCAGAGTGCACTGGCCCATGAAACCCAACATGTCTTACACAGACAATCAGAAGGGTTTTTCCTGTCATAGCTGGAGCGCGTCATTGGAATTATTGTTCTGACGGAGGCAGTTATTGTTTTCATTTTGCCCATTAAGAATGATTAAGGTACAGGGTGTTATTAGAGCAAAGCGTTGGCCTGGTTTTGTGCTCTACAAGAGCTGGTTGTAGATTTATAGCATATCAGAACAAAATCACTCAGATCATGTTTTCATCACGGCTAAGAGGTGTTAGGGCCGACATGTTCACACAGCCTCAAGTGGCTCATTGCTTTCAAACAGTGGCAGCAATGTGATAAAATACATCAATGTTCAACAAATGTATTTCTTAATCACAAACACTTCCTCTGAGAAATAAAATAGATCATTAGCCAAACTGCAGGCCGCCCAGCAACACAACACAGAATTCAGCAGATATGCAGACCAGGGCGGTTCTAGACCAATGGTTCTCAATTGGTTTGGCCATGGGACCAACATTTTCCCATGGTCATTAATCATTATATAATATGAATTATATATATATATATATATATATATATATATATAAGCCGCCTCTGAGTGCTTGTACTATATTGAGTTCTCTTTCGCATCTTTTTGAGCAAATGCACACAAAATTATGTAAAAATGCCCATCTTGATAATGTAGACAAAGTCGTTTATGTCTTTAGTGAACTTAACAGTTAAAAAAATATCAGATGTGTGTCAACATAACTGATCTGTGCATTAGATCTTAAAGTGACAGCAGCCTCATAGACCTTCTGTTTCCTATGTTAATAATGTTAATCAAACAACAAAATAAAAAGAAAGAATCACTCACTGCTCTTAACTAAATAACTTCTGTAGCTTTAAAAGCTATCTGTGTATATTTACTTCATACAGTAATACAGTTTTCACAAGCAAAAATACTGTTTCGTAAAGGTTACATAGGTCAAAAACAACAAAAGCAATAACTTTATTTATTTAGGCAGGGTCAGAAAATGTTTTGGCAGGGCAAGTAAATATCTACTCTACTGGCCCAACCAGTAGATTGTTGAGCCAATATTTTTGTTTTTTACCTACTTAACAGTAATACTTGTTAATAACAATGATATGATGAAAATCGTTATATCATAGATATGCCCTAGCAAGACAAACTGTACTAAGTTAAGGTTAGAAAATTATTTTTCTATTTGTTACAGAAAAAATAACTTATAGAAAAACCTGACTGATCTAACACTGAAAAAAATCTGTGATGTCATTTAAGGGTTTTAATATTGGTTAGTGAAGGACAGGTGTCTGTCATAAATCTCTTGATTTATAAATCTCTTGGCTGCCTGAACCGAATGCACCCATCAGGCTAGACTGATGACAGATTTTGACACGGCTCTGAAAATTGAAGAAGTCTGCTTGAGTGAAGACATCTAAGCAGAGAGAATTGCAAAACCAACCGGAGCAGCAGTAGTATATAATTAAACACTCAGTTTCTGCTCAGTCAAGCATCACTACTACTATTACCCATACTGTGGGTTAGTGATTAGAACAAACCTCTAACACTATTACTTTTGGGGTTAATTCGTCCTGTGCCGTCTGTGCTACAGACAGGAATGAAAGGCCTGCTAAAGCAACAAGTTTTATAAAACATCACACTTAAATTGAAGGATATTCAGATCCAAACAAAAACTTGTTGAACTATACAGTATGCAAACTTCTGACTGGATGTGATAAACTCCAATGAAAAATATGCAAAAAACAATCATTAATTATCTTAAATATCTGGTGCTTTTGTTGAGTGGATAGTTATGAATAAAGAAAAGAGAGGAAAAAAAACATATTCCCATTGTTTAAAACCCAATATACACATCCTCCCGCTAATTATTGCATTTATAAAACCGCTACAACAGCACCACCACGATAAAAGACACCAATATTCAATAAAGTTATTAATAATAAATGTCTAATTATCTGAATGAACAATTTATCTGCCAAGTAATATAGTTCATTCAATACATTCCAAAGCATTGCTCTTGTTTTCTACAGAAAAATGTAATAATCTAGTGATTTTGCATGACTCACTTTACTAAGGATGCAACTTGACAATATACAAAGCCTTGTTTAAGAGCTACTACAAAAAGTCAAGTATAATAAATGCTTAGGTTAAGCTAGGGCTCTTAATTTTCATAATAAACAAGCAGTTCCTTATTTCCACAATGCCCTGAGTATATTACGACCATGTCATTCTGGCACATCTCCCAGAAGTGTCCTGGTTTGACACAGTGCATATTGGATACTTAATTCATGGGCCTATTTTAAATATTCTTATTTAAGCCTCAAATATGAACTAATTCATTCGGTCATATAGACCACTGCCTGCAAACCTGTCACAATTATGTATTTTGTACGGACAAATCATTGTATTCTTTTTTGTTCATCACATGCAGTGCAAACCATTTTTTTTTTTTTTTTTTTTTTTTTAAACTTGGAATCATATAATATAATAATAATTTATAATAAAAACAGGCCCATATGATTTACCTTATTGTTGTGAAAATTAATAATATATTATATTATATCATAATATAATATAATATAATATAATCACCCTTATCTCATTGAAAATAAAGCTGCACATTTATTGTGGTCAAAACTCAAACAATTGTGATTAGAAAGTGCATATTGGATACTTAATGTATGAGCATTAAAATGTATGAGCATTTTAATATATACAGGTGCTGGTCATATAATTAGAATATCATCAAAAAGTTGATTTATTTCACTAATTCTATTCAAAAAGTGAAACTTGTATATTATATGCATTCATTACACACAGACTGATATATTTCAAATGTTTATTTCTTTTAATTTTGATGATTATAACTGACAACTAAGGAAAATCCCAAATTCAGTATCTCAGAAAATTAGAATATTGTGAAAAGGTTCAATATTGAAGACACCTGGTGCCACACTCTAATCAGCTAATTAACTCAAAACACCTGCAAAGGCCTTTAAATGGTCTCTCAGTCTAGTTCTGTTGGCTACACAATCATGGGGAAGACTGCTGACTTGACAGTTGTCCAAAAGACGACCATTGACACCTTGCACAAGGAGGGCAAGACACAAAAGGTCATTGCAAAAGAGGCTGGCTGTTCACAGAGCTCTGTGTCCAAGCACATTAATAGAGAGGCGAAGGGAAGGAAAAGATGTGGTAGAAAAAGTGTACAAGCAATAGGGATAACCACACACTGGAGAGGATTGTGAAACAAAACCCATTCAAAAATGTGGGGGAGATTCACAAAGAGTGGACTGCAGCTGGAGTCAGTGCTTCAAGAACCACTACGCACAGACGTATGCAAATCATGGGTTTCAGCTGTCGCATTCCTTGTGTCAAGCCACTCTTGAACAACAGACAGCATCAGAAGCATCTCTCCTGGGCTAAAGACAAAAAGGACTGGACTGCTGCTGAGTGGTCCAAAGTTATGTTCTCTGATGAAAGTAAATTTTGCATTTCCTTTGGAAATCAGGGTCCCAGAGTCTGGAGGAAGAGAGGAGAGGCACACAATCCATGTTGCTTGAGGTCCAGTGTAAAGTTTCCACAGTCAGTGATGGTTTGGGGTTCCATGTCATCTGCTGGTGTTGGTCCACTGTGTTTTCTGAGGTCCAAGGTCAACGCAGCCGTATACCAGGAAGTTTTAGAGCACTTCATGCTTCCTGCTGCTGACCAACTTTATGGAGATGCAGATTTCATTTTCCAACAGGACTTGGCACCTGCACACAGTGCCAAAGCTACCAGTACCTGGTTTAAGGACCATGGTATCCCTGTTCTTAATTGGCCAGCAATCTCGCCTGACCTTAACCCCATAGAAAATCTATGGGGTATTGTGAAGAGGAAGATGCGTTATGCCAGACCCAACAATGCAGAAGAGCTGAAGGCCACTATCAGAGCAACCTGGGCTCTTACAACACCTGAGCAGTGCCACAGACTGATTGACTCCATGCCACGCCGCATTGCTGCAGTAATTCAGGCAAAAGGAGCCCCAACTAAGTATTGAGTGCTGTACATGCTCATACTTTTCATGTTCATACTTTTCAGTTGGCAAAGATTTCTAAAAATCCTTTCTTTGTATTGGTCTTAAGTAATATTCTAACTTTCTGAGATACTGAATTTGGGATTTTCCTTACTTGTCAGTTATAATCATCAAAATTAAAAGAAATAAACATTTGAAATATATCAGTCTGTGTGTAATGAATGAATATAATATACAAGTTTCACTTTTTAAATGGAATTAGTGAAATAAATCAACTTTTTGATGATATTCTAATTATATGACCAGCACCTGTACATATCAAAACCTCAAATATGAATTCATGATTTCATTTGGTCATATTGACAAGACTCTTTATTTATTTATTTGTTTATTTATTTTTTACACAAAACTGGAATAAAAAATTAAAGGATAACTTGACACCCCTGTAATTTGACAACAATGTACCATACTACATTTTAAAGTACAACATCTGAACATTTCACATACTATCTAAAAAAAGTTTGAACACCTTTATTCCATTCCGGACATCCCCATGAATACATCCAACACCTTTGGCAGAGCTGCAACACTCAACAGCTCCGTTGGGCAGAGTGTTGACATCAGCTGAACCAGGGTCAATCCATGATGGACTCATCCCTGTCATAGTGTCCCGCTCTGAAGAAAGTGGACTAATCACCGGAGCAGGGCTCAGGGCTTTGAGAGGAGAACTGTGGGAATTCACTAAAGCCCTATTTGGCTAAGACTAAATCTGTGGCTCTCCATCACTGCTGTCAGACAGCCTAGAGGACGCCCGTGTGACTAACCGCTCTATGTGAATACCTGGAGCAATGCCTATCACCTTCATGACCACAAGCTGGAAAGGTTGAAAAATGATCACTGCATTTTCTTTTGAATGGGAACACTAGTGGAACTGAGAGTTTGATATTTTCACAGTAACCACCCTAACTGCATGTTGGTTTTACTCTTTCCAGTTTAGAACATAAAAGAAGAAACAACTGGAACCTGAATGGAAAGCCTCAGTGACATGCTGTGGTTTACTACAATATTAACAATTTGAAAAAAAAAAAAAAAAAAAGGCACAAAACGTGTTTACACTGCCAAAATAAATCAAGAAAGTAAGCATGCAAGCAAATAAATGTCAATAAATGAATGTATCTCTTTTTCTAGCATATACAGTGTGTGTGTGTGTATATATATATATATATATATATATATATATATATATATATATAATCAGTATTGTATCTGGTCGGTACTGAAAAGTCAATTTTCAATTTTACTCAAAATGCAAAATCCGCCATGTTATTCTGTCATGTTTTCTCCCTTTCTTTCCAAACCGCGACAAACGCCGCTCTCCCTTCTCTGCAGATCGTGATATATCCGCTCAACCAATCACAGTGCACCATTCCATGCATTGTAAACAGTAATGGCGGCGCTCTGAATACACCCGGTATTCTAGTTTTCCTTATCTTTATATTTTTACTAATTCTGGCATATTTACATGGTGTATTTTATACAACAGTGTTCATGAATATGCATGGTCCCTATCAAATAAACCAATAAATAAATAAATAAATCTACTTTGTACTTTGTGATCAACAAAAACAGAATAATTAATAATTGATGGCATTGATGAACCTGTGGTGGTTTCTGCGCTGGGTAAGAAGCGTAAGCCACCGAAATCTAATCATTTACGTGAAGAGATTAAGAAAAAATGAGGCACTCGGGAGGAGGAAAAATGCCGGTGGCTGTTGCTTGTTCTCACACGACAGCATCAAACTTCTGTCACGGTCCCCAAAACTGAATCATGAACAGTTTTTAAAAGCTGTTTGACCAAGAATGATTAGAATCTGGCATTGCTAGTTTTGATTCTAAACATCTAAATAGAAAAAAAAAAAAAAAAAAAAAAAAGCATAACATGATTGCTATTTGAATGTTTTCAGAATAGCGACACCCCTGGGTAGTTGCAGTCAATGCCAATGTACTCGGCAAATGTGTTGTTTTTATTTTAACTGTGCGGTGGCACCAGATACTCTTTAATCGGTAATGACAAACAGAGACATAATTAATTTATAGCATTAACAAGATGACCCGTTGAATTCATTTTGGAAGCGATGACTGAATGTATTTTTAGTCCAGTGCCTGAATATAAGATTAGTATTGAGCAAGTTCAGAGGCTGTCATATATGTGGATCAACTTACTTTGTTGTGCATTTGCAACAGTTTCAATATGAAAAATAACTTTTATATTGATTCAATGGATTAATTGCATTTTCGAAAAAAAAAAAAAAAAAAAAAAAAAAAAAAACCGTCATGGATTTATTGCATTTCCGGGAAAAAAAAAAAAACCAGTTTTTTAAATAAATCTTTTGAAAATCAAAATTTGGATATGAATTTTGAATGTTATTATAACCTAAGGATGCTATGTGAAAGTTTGAAACAGAAAATAGTGGTTTTCATCTTGCCACTTTCTTGGTAAAGAAAACACATTTTTATTCAAATTAATCAAAATGGATTTAGCGTTTTGGAACCAAACTCTTCATATGGAAGTCTTGATGTAGAAACTCTGCTCTGCCGCTGCTCTCTTCTTAACATAAATAAAGTCTTCTTGCTTTCCATCAAATTTCTCCATAGACTTCCATTGTAAATGCATTATTGTAAAAGAACATTTTAGTGTGTTTTTATAAACAGATGCAGATTGTGATAGCATGTCACAAATGCGGTCAGTAAGAGCTTACCTTCTTTAACACTGCTTTAAGGACAAAATTGTGCCTGAAAAGTCTTGATTAATTCCTAGAAACAACTGCAAGTGCCATTTTAATCATGATTTTTAATTGCCGTACACATCGCAGAACAATATTAATTAAACTTGATCCAAATTGCTTTTTTGAAAGCATGTCTCTCATGTAAATAATTATATAATGAATTATGGTGCTGAAATGGTGAAGCATTCATAAACAAGCACTTCAGATGCCTAGTGAACGCAACAGGTATGCAGCATGCATCCATTGCTCTTCACACTACTTGTTTTAAAAAGACATCTGTTAAATTTTTTTTTTAAAGATTTATTTTTTTTTTTTTCTCCAGTTTCATTGGAAAGGAGTTCATTGCACTCCTGTTATGTTCCACTTATTTTTTATCTTTACACAGCAAAAAGACAAATAATGGTGTACTGATAATACATGATATTGTGAATCTGTGGTTACTTGTGAGGTGAGCTGTTAGGGTATAACCAGTGGTCAGTTTGAGATTTAAAACCTTTAAAATTTATACACATTTGTTGAAAAAGCTAGCTGAGAATTGATGGGACATTTTTTTTTTTCTTTAAAACAGTCAAGTTTCAGACAAACTGTCATGAGATGAAGCTGCAGGAAATTTTTAGAGTTTTCTCGACTTGTTGTAAATTGAACTTGTTATACAACAACAAGTTGAGAAAACTCAAAAATCTCAGCTGGTTGCCTTAAACTTTTAAGTTCTCAACTTCAATTTTTTACAGTGCAGTACATCAATGCATACTTGAAGTAAGGATTTCTCTTTCTCTAACAGGTTTCTTGAAAACACACTTGGGGAACAGGAGGCTGGAAAATGAATCCAACAGGAGCAGAGACAAGCAGAATAACACTAAGGTTGGTAACTCAGGTAAATAAATCATCTGATACTTCAGTTTGTCCTAGTCAAGACCAGACAATGCAGTATGTGACTTGCAGGCTTATATGTGGTGCTGATTGATGAAGGTGATTGGTGGCAGGTGTGTGTGATGATATAGTGTGTGCAGGTAGGAGCCATGAAGGATGCTGGGAAACGTAGTGCTGAGGTGACTGGAGATCTTGACACATATGGTGTGCATATATATATATATATATATATATATACACACAAACACACACACAGTGTTGCAGAAAGTTACTTTTAAAAGTGATGCGTTAGAATATTGTGTTACTTCCTAAAAAAATATAACTAATTGCATTAGTTACTTTTTATGGACAGTAATGTGATACATTACTTTTGTGTTACTTTTTCTCACCTGGGCTGGGTTTGCTTGTTTGTTTTTTAATAAGAAAATACAAAAGTTCTTAATGATAATAACCCTGGTCTTAATGATAATAACCCTTTGCTGTTTTATTCTCCCCTTGACAATTGTGGTGTAATTGTTTAGGAAAAGTAATAGCACAACTCTTTATAACAAGCCACACTATGTCTGAAGTTATTGTGACACAAAAAAAAAAAGATAGAGTATGAGCAAAATGAATAGTTATTCTTGTCTTAGCAAGCACCCATAATAATCTAATAATCTTAAATTCACTTTGTACAATAAAGTACAATAAAGACATCTGAATCCGTCTGGATGAACATGCAAAGCACGAGTCTCGCCCTGCTGTCATGACCGGTGGCGAGTGCGGTAATCATTTGAGCTAATGTATGCATTAATAACACCGCGTCTATGGACACTCTTGTGTCCCACCCAATCCTCCTTTTTCCCCGACACTTTGGAGACAGTAATTGAGGAAGGCGCCTGGCCATACTGACTCCGGATCACATTGCCTCCATTAGCCACACTGATGAAGTTTTTTTTCTTCATTGCCCAAATGAAGGAAAGAATTTCCATACCACGAACCCAATGTCCTGTGGTGCGGTGTTTTAGACCGGCTATCCTAATGGGAGGCTATCAGTGCACTAGCTTACCTTCAACAATCTGCATTCAGAACAGTGACTTGGCAATTTGCTTGCTGCTCACTCATGCTAATGAGCGCTTTGAAAAGACGCAGGCGAACGGGGAAATTCAGTTCCCACAGCTTCCAGTGGTGTTGAATATGAATGCCGAGCCAATGGTGGCATCTTAGAAGAATAGGCTGTTAGCTTGGAGATTAAGGATACTTGGCTAAATGGGTGAAGTTTGCATGTTATGTGGTCTGACAGGGTGAAGGTCCAGTCCAGTTATTTGAAAAAAAGAAAAAAAAAAAAAAGAAAATATTCTTAATCATTCTTCTTTTCCAATAAAAACATCCTAACGCCACTGACATTTTTTTTTTTTTTTAATTATTATTATTTTTAGCATTAATTTGGCAACAGTTTGTGAGGTTTATAGGCTTAAAACTGTAAAGAAGATTTGCTCCTGGTACATAAAAAATAAAAAACTTACTTCAAAATATATTACATTCTCTGTAGTACTTTGTCTTTTTTTATCAAAAAGAAAAAAAGTCCCAAAAGTTGAGATAACTTTTTTTAATTTTGTCAATTCGAATACATTGGACAAATCAATTGGATAAAACCGGTAAATTAAGTTTAGTTTACAAAAAAAAAAAAAAAAAAAAAAAAAAAAAAATGTGGCTTTAAAAAAAGAAGCAAAACATGTCCAGTGTGAACTGCAAGTTATTTTTCAAAAAATATCTTAATTTCTAAAACTGAACTTTCAGTTCTTTTTATTTTCATCAACACCATATAATCACAGTTCATTATCATCATTAGACTGCCTGCATATTTATAGTTTATTAACCCATACGATTTATATACTGAGGGGACAAATTGCAAAACTGTGGCCATGGATTTGTGGGTCTTGGTTTTTTTTTTTTTTCCCCTCCCTGACTGTGAGTATACAAAGACTTCTGGTTCATTAGTCACTACAGTTAATTAATTAGAAGTATAACAAAGTGCAATAAACTGTGAAACTATTTTGCACAACAAACCAACCATTTACAAACCATGTTTTTTTTTTTTTTTTTTTTTAAATACCAGTTGCCAATATCAAGCAGAATAACAGACTGTGTTTGTATATAGCTAAAATAACTAGGATAATGGCACAGACATTTAAAGTTAACTCTATGGTAAGAACACATGCCTACAATATGCTGGTCAATGATTTGCATGTGTATTTGCATGCTTGCAGAGTGTTTCAGGTCCTAGCGTCAGTGTCCAGAATAGCATCTTACCATTTTTAGCTGTATCTAAATAGTGGTATAGTAGTTTTCATATTCAGTACATATCTGTAGTTTCGCCCTGATTCACTCTATTGGTTGAGTGAGTTGACATGTTTGACTCTGAATATTAAGCTGAGAAGGTATTTGAACATCCAAATTCATTGCACAGAAAATGTGACATAAATACCATCATCACAATCTATTAATTCTCAGAAGATTATTGAAAAAAATAAATTGACGCCTTGTTGTTTTTCTTAGTCACATAAAGGAACAGAGGGCACATATCCCAGAATGCACCAGTGCAGAAGTTAAAGTTATGAGGACTCTCAGCGGTATTCATTACTGTGGCCTGCCGTAGGGACACGCTTCCCATGTGCTCAGCCATCTGCAAATTCCCATGGCTACTTGATGACAGTCTCAAAAATCCTCAAAAATTAGCACACAATCCCACATGGATTTTCACTTTACACTTTCATTGTTTTTCAGTGGTTATTATCATTAGTTTTCATTATTAAGATCAGAATTTTATGACTCACTTTTGCTCAACAGATGTAATATCATAAAATACAATGGCCCCCAAAAGGACTTTAGCTGTATTTATACATGTGTGAATGTTATTGGGTGTTATTGTTGCAGCTTCTGAAAATAAAGCAAAATAACTGAGAAAAAAGAGAATTAGTCCTCAGATGCCATGTCTGTAATTTATAGCAAAAAAATCTAGCATTAATTTTATCTCAAATGGATTCTTTAAAAGAAGTTATTACTCCACCACCTGCGTGACATCATTAAACAACGTGATTGAATGACAAATTTGTGACAGAATGGTTTCAGGAAACAGTCATGACTAGCTAGTTGATTTCTTCAACGATGCATTGTACTATGATAGTTAAGCAGTGAGTTACGTCTTTATACGGGAAACGCAGCCCTGTTTAGTGCCCCTCTCTATGAAGACCCTCCTTCCAAAAAGCGCAATGTGCTCTGATTGGTCGGCTGGACCAGTGTGTTGTGATTGGTCAAGCACTTTGAATGTGTTTGGGAAATGTCACGCCCCTCACCATAATTGTGTTTCAACACACTACTAACTCAACCAGGCCCCGCCCCTTTACTTTGCATATGCTTTGGGCGTGAATTATTTAAATGAGGAATATTGTGAAGTGTTCGTTTCCGGAAGAAACTCAAGATTACAATGGAGGCGTTTCAGGGAATTTGTGCTTTGCAGCCCTTTTTTAATGCTCAAACAGCAACATAACACACTAAAGAAAGGACAACAAAAAAAGATTGGACACTTTAGCCACTCTCATACATGTGAAAATATGTAATTGCATTAGAAAACAAAATATCACACTAAGTGTAATTTAAAGAAAGAAAACACATTTCAAGTTGTCAGGCATTTCAGACATCATGACTGAACAGATCTGTTGCAGATGAATATTATACACTTTTGCCAAAATGAGTATGTCTTGTTCACAAATAGAATGGCAAAGATGCTTTACTTGTCCCCTGTTGCACCAGTGAAGATGATACTTTTGTCAGTGCAGAACGTGATTTATCAGCGCAGATCCGAGCATCACAACGGGGCCACCTGAGCCTTGAAAGCCGTACAGTGTGTGGTTTCCACGCTGGCAAAGATGGATGAGTTTCGGAAAGCTGAACCTCAGCTAATTCTATGACTAATCAACGTCTTGGCCTGTGTTTTCACACCAGCTGCAATTGCACAGTCAATAACCAGTCATTCTGAATGAATCACCTTCACCGCCATTGATCTGCTGTCAGATTCATTTACACAAATCGGTAGTTTGCGAGTATCTGCTTGTCGGTGTTTGCTAGATAGTGTTTTTGAACAAAAACTTGTTATTGTTGATCTATTTGCAAAGCAAATAGTGTGAAGAGTTTGAAAGGGGTGAATTGGTATGCAAATCCAGTCTACATTGTGTAAGTAAACTGATTAAAATATTTATTATAATGCATTTTTCATATCTGCTTATTTACGAATTAGTTGCTTTCAGAGAGATTACATTGAAAAAAAAAATTATGTAGGAATTACTTTGAAACAACTTTTACTCAGAAATTACTAGTACATTGCACAAACAATTTCAAAGAAAAAAGCAACACATTGAATTAAACATGGAATTTTGAAGTAAAAAGACTGAAATAGTATTTTCTAGCTCCAATAATCTTTGAAGAATCATTTTTTTACAGTGTATTTGCAATACATCTGCCCCAGATTCTGTGTGTGAAAAGTTTTGAGTCTCTTTTACATTTTATATGTGATATTACAATGTCTCCTGACTGCCTAGTATTTAATCATAAGCAATAATAGCAGACTCCATTATCTTAAATGATTATATGCCGCAGTCGTACATCATTAACGGGCAGTGTTGAAATAAACAAACATAAAGCCTGAGACTGACTCTGCTCTTGTGCATGGCTGAGCTGTAATTTGCATGCCGTAGGTCTCGTCTTTACAAGATCACTTGTATTTCTGAATAAAAACAATCCCATCCCTCTCTGCTCTATAATTGAGAACAGGCACAACGTCTTACACTCTCTAACAAAGACTTACATTATTGAACTCATGCAGTGCTTTCCTGTCAGTTTTTTCTTAACTGACTTTATTTTTTATTAGCTTGAGTAGTTTTCAGAAGAAAACGTGAGCAATGCTTGCCTGTGCATCATGCGTTCCCATTATTTCCTGTTGCTAAGATGTCCTGTAATTGCTAGGGCAGTTGCTAGGGTGGTCTGCATGGTTATTAGGTTGCTTTGCAGTTTCAGACTTGGCATTGCTAAGATCTTCTGGGTGGTTGTTACTAGGGGTAGGGGGAATCGATACAGCATAGTATCGCAATATTTTGCATGGGGACATTGTAACGCACACCGAGTATCGATCTTTTCAGTGACCGAATTTCGGCAACTGAGAACTTTCTTATTACATAAAAACACACATGGACAAAGTTTTCCTTTGGGGACATTTGCAGTTGAAAAAAGATAATAAATCACAATATATCAAATATATTTTACTTGCAATAATATCATATCTTGGCTTAAGAATCGTGATAATATGGTATTATGTGGCCTCTGGTGATTCCCACCCCTAGCTGTTACATCAAATCATCAAAACTTTTCCAGTTTTTCTGTGGTTGTTAATATGCTTTACAAATAAATGGCTAACCCCTTTTACCCTTGAACCCCTGTTCAACCACACGGACTGTAAATTTTGACAAACAGCTTGAATGGCAACTCTAGAGAACAGTCGACTCTTTCTTTATGCTGATATGCCTCATGGTTCTTGCCACCAATAAATGACGCCGTCAGCATTGCTCACCAGTGCAGGGAAATGCCAGTATGAGTGAGGGCTGTTAACCATATGGAGGCATGTTAAGGAAGCCCTCAGAAGACCTGGACCCAGCCGCTCGGTGCTATTTTGCGTGCACATGCTTCCCTTGCCAAGTGACTGAACAGCTTCACTCTCCAATCTCCAAAGTCCAGTGGCACTTTCCACAACTAGGCTTCGAAATAGAGCCAAAACAGACAATGAAGTTAATCTTTAACTGCTGTTATTTTCCCCCAAATGAGAAGTGAAAGGTGCTTTACCCTCAGAAAATGTGGCAGTCAAAAATATTATGTGAGCTTTTTTTATTATTATTTTAATTGTATTTTTGTTATGGGATTTCATTTGCAATTTATGTAAAAAACTTTGAACCTTGTGACAAAAAACTATATATATGTATATATATATATAAGGAGTGTGACGAGACAGCACACAAGACGAGACACAAGATTGAGTTTTCGAGAGCTTGACAAGATTTTTACTAGTATTAGTATTTTTTAGAAATCCAATGACAAAACTTTAACTGATCATCTTGTAATGAATGTCATTTCAGTTCTGCTTTCCAAGTATGAATTATCATATGCAGTAAAACACAACAATACTCAAGCACTGTAAAAATGTTTTGCCACAAACTCAATTGACTGGCTTCTCTCCTGTATGATTTCATATGAGTCTCTTCTGACCTTAGAACTGCACATGATTTATGAGCTTGCACAGCTTTTGACCTCCTAACTTAACTCCTTTTCACAAATTGATCAAAGAAATAAAAACAGTATAAATAAAAACGAATAACAGTTTTGTCTTAGTCTTATTAAGTGCAAACAATAAGTGCGGTCATGATCAAAGTACTCTCTCAATATTAAAAGTACAAATAGCTAGCATGATACAGAGCTAAGAGATGGTTAGAACTACACAGCCCAGCCTAAGATGGCTTTCATATTGGGAGATATTTGCATGCATCAAGGAGCCGCTTTCAAAATGTGGCATAGTGAAATCATGTTTGAATGCACGCTCGCGTTTTACTTTTGCTTTCGCAATCGCGCATACTCTGTGAATAGAGAGCGGCGGTGCTGAGCTCCATTCTACAAGATAAGACATTTGTCAGACGCTTAGGCTGCATCGAATCCTCTGCCATGGTCTTTCAGTCATCTCTTCACTTAGTCTCGTCACGTGATCAGTGAACTCTGATTCCTGCTGCACTATGTACGATGCAGCTCGTGTTGGACGAGCTGGATGGGATTTAAGCGACCGTTATCCAGGTGAATTAAATGGTTTTTATTTCTATGAATTGTTAATGTAGCGGTGGCATATTCTATTTTAATTTCACCCTCACACTCTGTCATGGCAATATCACGAGACAGCTTTTCACATTTTAATCTTGTGTGATCACACTCCTTATACATTATATATATATATATATATATATATATATATATATATATATATATATACACACACACATACACACAAATTCAATTATTAAATAATGCATATACTCTAATAAAAAATATATTTTAAATATTTTTAAAAGTATTTATTTAATATTTATTTAATATCTTAAAGGGGACCTATTATGCCCCATTTTACAAGATGTAAAATAAGTCTCTGATGTCCCCAGAGTGTGTATGTGAAGTTTTAGCTCAAAATACCCCACAGATAATTTTTTTATAGCATGTTAAAATTGCCACTTTTTGGGGTTGAGCAAAAACGCGCCGCTTCAGTGTGTGCCCTTTAAATGCAAATGAGCTGCTGCGCTCGGCCTAAGAGGGCGGAGCTTCAAGAGCTGATTCTCCGGTGTCAGGATTCAGTCAGGACGCACTATAATGTCAGAAACTGCGAATATATGCTGCATGGAGATAGAACAGGTATAGTTTAGTTCAGTTATGGTTAAAACTTATATTGTCTTGTTTTTATCCACTATAAGCCTGTTGTACTGGACCACGTTCGACTTTACCGATGTTACACTCGTTACAACTAACAGTAAACAAATATATAAAGACCTTATGCCTTTTCGGGTGGTGCTTAATAAACTGGTAAACTTGATATCCGTAAATCAACTCTGATGAACTGTAATAAAGTGCTCTCACCTTCATTACTGCTGTATCCAGTATCACTGGAGACTGTAAGCTGGATCACGAACAGTTTACTGATCTATCCTTGAGTAACATCTTTTTAGCACAACCTCTGTTTTGTATTGTCCCTTTGTATTGACATTTGTTCACAGAGCAGTCCGGTGTGAAATGATTCGCGCAGACATAAATGAATTTCGGTAGAGTTGAGGAAGCATTTTCTTCGAAAACAAAATTAACCCACCTCGTCTTCAGCAGCTCAGATTTCAGGAGTAAATGGAGAGAGCTATGTGGATTAATCCATCCAGCTACAGAACCCCTAAAACGCTTGGGAGACGTTCTCGTCAGTGCAGCAGTGGCGGACTGTATACAACTCGCTGTGAACTCATACAGGGCGGTTCTATGTTAAAACGGTAGTGTCTGTCAACATTCGTGGGCGGGGCCTGTGGCTAATGTGACATCACATTGCCAGGGATCTGGAAACGGCTTGTTCTGAGACACTGCTTATGATTTATGGGGATTAAAAAAAAAAAAAAAGAGTGGTTGAATTTTTATCATTATAGGGTGGTTGTGTACACACACTGCCAACACACATTTATAGCCAAACACCATGCAAAAGTGAATTTTGCATAATAGGTCCCCTTTAATATAAATTGTCTATGTGACAGGTGGTTAATAACAGGAATACATAACATAAGTCGAAAAGGAGGAGCAAGTTACAGTTTAATAAAAAAAAAAAAAAAAATTATAGTGTGCACTGATGTAAACAGAGTTTGTTTTGTTTTGATTTCATACCGACTTTAACACCCAGTAAGGCACTTTTAGTAGTTTTGGTCAAATCCTCCTGAACATTAATTAAAGGTCACAATGCACTAGCAGATCTTTGCAATACATATCCATGGTGTGGCAATTCATTGGACCGGGAGGTTTCTGTGAGCCCGCGGCCACTGTCGTCGATGATGCATACTGGTCATTAAAATAGAGCCACCTTTTGGAAAGCTTTATGTCTCCATTAAGAGAAGTGTGTGCAGTTCTTTTATGTGGTGTGGACAGGCTGTAAAGCACGGAAAACACACAGTGTAGTCTACTTACAAAGCCCTGGTAAACTGAGAACCGAGAGGATTGTAATTCTCTTGTAGAGATGGAAAAATGATTATTATTATTATTTTTATTTATTTATTTATTTTTTGGGAATATGCTAAAGATGTGTCCTTTTGTACTGGTGTGAGGTTTTCAGTACACCCTGAAGAGACCTTAATGACTTGGATGTTGCTCTTTCATAGCTCGGAACTTAATGGAGTTTTATTTTAGTATCAGGTTTATGTCAGATCCTTAGAAGAGGTTAAAATAGACACAAATGAGTCAATAGTTGTTATACAGTATAGAGTATAGAGATATAATGTGGAGCAGCTCAGAACATATGATTTTGGAAGAATGTGATGAGAAATATTTCAGTTATTTTCAAAATCTATGACTTCTTATTGCACACTTTGGTATCTTAGCAAAACTGAGCACAGTTTGAGCCATTGTTGAGATCTTGTGAGAAACATCTGAGAAGCAAGAAACTTCAATATCATTGCTTTCTTCCAGGCTAGTTTCTTTCAGGCATGAATATAAGCTCGAAATGATGTTCCTTCTAAAAGATTGGCAGAATTCATTTCTTAAAATGAAAACGAACTCTGGGTGGGTTTGGTTAAGGTGAGAAAGCAATCCGACCCAACGGACCAAGCGGTATCATAATTCATAAAGGCAAACAAGTTATATAAAAAACAGCAGAGTCAGAGTCAGAGATTGCAAGAATGCTGTCCCCAACAAAGCCTTGATTCCCGTTCCAACATTATAAATAAATATATAATTTATTAATATAGAATTAAGTGTTTGTGTGTGTCTCTACAGGTACAAATAAAGCCACAATCCATCTTGATGGATGACGCAGAAGAAACTCTGAGCAATAAGAAGACAGTTTTACTCACATGATTTGCATAAACATAAATCATTTTGTTACGCTTTGAAATGTTCCCTTGTGAAAGCAAATCCAACCAAGAAGAAAATGCAACATTTTAACAAATAAAGTCCCTATTTCGGAACCAAGCAACGATCTACTGGTCTGAAAACGCCCTTAAAAACGTATGGTTTAAGAAATGTCAGTAACACTTTAGTTTGGGGACCAGTTCTCACTATTAGCTAGTTGCTTATTAGCTTGCATATTACTAGCATATTGGCTGTTTATTAGTACTTATAAAGCACATATTAATGCCTTATTCTGCATGACCATATTCTCCATCCATTAATCCTACCCCATACGTAAAAACCTAACCTCTACAACAACTACCTTACTAACTATTAATAAGCAGTTAATTGGGAGTTTATTGAGGCAAGAGTTGTAGTTAATAGTGAATATGTGTTCCCTAAACTAAAGTGTCACTGAAATGTCATTCCTGCTAAAAATCCTCTGTCAACATGCAGCACAGTTCATTTTAAAAGGTTCAAAAGGATCAAAGTAGTGTGACCTTTAACTTGTTTTCAATGTGAGAACTAAGTTAACAGTGAATGAGTCATATAACGTCTCCAAAAGTAGGTTTTGAGAGATTTGGTCAGGTACAAATTTTGGAGTCAGTGCTCAGAGTCAATTATTTTATTTGTGATAACGCAATGAAACATGGCAAATTGTGTGGCATCATTTTTGGCCAGGCTGTTATACAAAGAATTTATGAACAAAAACAAAAGAGAACAAACAAGATATTAATAACCGATTATTTTGTAATCAGTGTATGTTTTTTTCCAACTTTTTTAAATGACCAAAGTATATTCATATAAGACGCTCCTTTAATGAACATGGATGTTGAAAATAACTAACCTGAGATTAGCATTCAGGCTGGGTCCATGTCATTAAGTGTGCACATGAACTTGAGTGTTTTTTAGTCCCCAGTGACATGTTATTTTCTGCTTGACTTGGGCTCATCAACAGGAGCATAACACTGCCTTTTCATTTAATGACTCAGAGTAATTTATTATGTCTTAATATGAAGAGAAATACTCATTACTTTCATCTTCGCCTGAAATTTCTCCATTTTCTGTGTGTGACCCGTGTTTCACAGACCATATTTTGTACTTACAACAGTCAAGCGTTTGGATCATTGCTTTTTCTGCACTAAAAATATGGAAATGAAGGACTGCTGCTTGGCTAAATGTCATTTGCTATATCAGAGTGTGAAACAAAAATAGACAGACAGACATAGTATTTTCTGCACCTTTGCTTCTTAGATGAATTTAGCTTATTTAGATGCTTTTACTGCAAAACAAAACAATACTGATGGGATTTTTGCAGTCTGCAACTTTGGTTTCTGTGCAGAACTCATGCTGTAATGCGATAAAACCTTGCATTGTTAGCATAGTGTCATAATTTGACAGGAGAGCAGAAATTAGCAGAGAAAGGTCTCCTCTCACTCCTATTTTTGTCCACACAGAGGATCAGAGCAGTCACAACAAGACAGCCTTCTCAGCTGCAGTTTGTCTGTTAAATTAGCACAATTTTTCTTAAAGGGCATTGGGTGAAATGTCCAAGTCTCTAACAGATCCCTACGGGCAAAACATTTAACACTGAATATGCATGAAAGGACCTCCTTTAAAGGAATTCAGCCAAAAATCTTTTCCTTTCACTCATGTCTCCCTCAAAATGCAAGGGCATTTTAGGCACAATCTGCCCTGGTCCATAAAATGAAAGCATACAATGACTTGTTGTGACCATCAACTGTCTAACAGCTTTGCATGAGGCATTTAAGTTGTTTACTGACAGTCTTCGCCTCTATTGCAGTTCTCAAATCTTACATATTCAAAAATGGTGCATGAAGTCACATTGTGCAGGAAAGAATGACTGTGAATTGCAGTATTCGCATCACAGTGCTATTTTAGTATATTTAGTGTCAGATTGAAGTTTCCGGGTGAATAATGAAAAAGACTGAAATACTGCACACAAAAGTGGAATGACTGTTAAACGAATTCACTCCACTTACATGTATAAAATTCAGTAATACTTTACTTTCCATAATTTTAAATGGTTGGTTGGTTGGCCTTTAAACATTACATTTACATTTACGCATTTGGCAGACACTTATATCCAAACAAATTACATTGCATTCAAGGTACACATTTTGTCAGTTCTTGATTTCCCTGAGAATCAAACCCATGATCTTGGCATTGCTGCTATTTGAGCTACAGTAAAGCTTCTCTAAAAAAATAAAAGAATTTGGTAATGTGTAATTTGTGTATATTATGTTGTTTCTCATAGCAAATGAGCATATTTGTTACAGTTTATGAGTTGTGAAGGGAAATGCATGAAAATGTTAATCTACTATTTGGTGCAGTAGGTCCAGTACATGTTTTATTTTCAGTAAGAAACATGGAAAAGATATCTTCTTCTTATTTTTCTTCTGGTAAGTCACAGAGGAGAGCTCTTTGGTCTGATTAAAGCTGCAGTCGACAAGAAATGCTGGCTAGACGCTGATAAAAACAATGCTAAGGTCAGTTTTGTTTATGCTGTGAAGGTCTGACTTCCAGCCC
Organism: Ctenopharyngodon idella; assembly: GCF_019924925.1. NCBI lineage: Eukaryota > Metazoa > Chordata > Actinopteri > Cypriniformes > Xenocyprididae > Ctenopharyngodon > Ctenopharyngodon idella. The sequence goes on along the minus strand of NC_067220.1, from coordinate 10,749,966 downwards.
CAGACAACACCCAATGAAAGAGGCTGGGAATATGTAATGGCTTTCCTTGAATGGACTCCTCTGATGTTCTTCCGAATGGAACGGTGCAAGTGGGAACTGAGCATCTCGCATCGGGTCTGTTTCATCTGCAGATCCGAATGTGTAACACCTCAGAAACACAGACGATTGTCCTGAGACAACACATGCTGGTCTTACACAAGCATTACTCAAAGGCTTTGGTTACATGGAAGGAAATTACAACGACCACAAATGATCAATGGCACAGCTGGCAGACCCATCTGGTGGATGGCTTTTGGTGATCTCATTGATGTAGCTGTAATATCATGGGAATTCAAATCCATGTTTTCCCTGCTATGTGTCGCAGGAAAGGGCCGACGGGAGCACTTGAGCGTCTCTGATCCTGAAACAAACAGCTGTAGGGAATGTGTGGACTTTTTGTGAACTTTGATTTGTCAGCACAGTTTGAGACATTGTTCTGAAATTCTAGCCTAGTCTAGTCAGTCAACAGGACAACTAATGTCTTCATCTGATCTTTCTCTCAAGCAGAAACAGAGATATTAAAGAGATCTAATATGTAATTCTTCTCTCTTATGGGTTAACTTGCTTTCAGCATTTGGCATTTAGTTTGTAGAGTACAAAAGTCGAGGAGAAGCTTATGACGGAAACGTATCACTTCCCTGATCTCAAGAGGCGCTCTAGCGACTGACGCTAAAGACTGCGGTCTTAAGCATCCTTGTTAGAGCGCCTGACTCCCAAGCCGTCCCACTTAGAGTGGGCAGTTCGGACAGGAGGGGTTACGTTGGTTCTGTGATCTGGATGGGATTGAGGTTTAGGGGGGTGAGTGTAACGGACATAGGCCGATAAGAGATGTGCGTGTAAACCTCACTCCCCTGATCTCAAGAGGTTCTTTAACGACTAATTTTAAAAAATAATATAAGAAATAGTACAATATATAGTGCATTGCACTGACTGTATTTAGTAAGCTAGTAAAAAGTATTAAAAATGAAATGTAGTGAGGTCAATGTAACATACTACTGTTAGGAAATGTTTAGAGCATAATGCGTACTGCTTGGTATTGGTCAAAGAAAAACAGTAGGCAGTGTACAGCAAATACTGCACAGTTTCTATTAAGCATTATGTGACTTGTGTTAATGCTTATCTAGTACACACTTCAGTGCTGCACACAATATTTTATTTTATTTTTTTTACCAGAAAGTCTTCAAAAGTTCAGGCAGACACTGCTGTGTTTTTTCTATATGCATTCAGAAGCCATGTAGAACAATGTTGTGACTTGAATAAGACATGCTGTTGGCTTATAACCTCAGCGTTTTACATAATCATTAATATTTTTGTACGTTATTGTTCACAGCCAATTAACATGTGACCTCACTGCGGATGTTTCACTTCTGGAGTGAATCAAACCCACACACATCTAGTTATTGTGACCCGTGGCCACACTTGTGGAAATTCAACAAAATACGAAAGAACTCAGATTAACTATTTATTTCTGTATCTACATTGTATGGAGGTTTTATATATAAAACATGAAACATCAAGGCTTCTGCAATCATTGTGCTGCTGAGATTCTGCATATCCATCATACAGCAAGTGCTCGATGCATACAATGAGATAAAAACATTCATTCACACAAAGAAGACAGGACAAACATACATAATTAACAACACAGATTCATTATGAATGAGCTCCAGTGACTAATCTGTGCAATTATCCGAAGCCAGAGTGAAGCTTTTCTCCAGCCGTCTTATCACATTTGACACCGAATCCGACAGTCATGTCCATCTCTCGAGACCGAGTACTCGATTGTCCGGCACTATCCTGTTGGCCACAGTTCATTTGCTACATATTTAATATCCCTTTGCAATTTCTCAGAGATGGAGTCATTAATAAAGTGAGCATATTCATTGCTACTTAACTGTGACGATAAATGGATAGCAATGACTCGCTTTGTATGCAACACCAAACTGCACTTTGATTTCTGAATTCTTTATCATACATTGTCCTCGCTGAACTTCACTTCAGGATGAATATGCTGGAAAGAGTGAGATCTTTTGTGTTTTTCTTTTTGAAATCTTGCTCTATTTGCTTACTAATTTCCTCTGATGACATCTTCTTAAACCAAGTTTTGTATGTTTAACGTGAGAGTTTGATTAGCATGAAAGAACCACAACTGGATTCACACTTGGTTTTATTGCTCGGTCTGATTTGATTGTACCCTCCTCCCTCTATTCCAACAGGTCTCGTTTCCAAACAAGGCTCATTGTAAAAATGAGCTTGTGGCAACTTTTCTGCAAAACGATATTTCACTGCTTCTTGCATAGTTTGCCAAACTTTAAAAGCGAATTGTCCAGTGAAATGCTCTAAAAGCAAGTTCAGTTTTATCCAAAACACATGAACTTGAACTTATCAAGTGCGTCTGTATCTGGTCAATGGCACTAAAAAGTTAATGCTCTATAGAGTGATGCAGGTATGACGTCAGAACCCGGAAGACTAATTCCCTGCTGGTTCCATTGAGATTTCCCTATGGGGTTTTATAGTAGGGTTTTTCGATTTTTGTGAAAAATAAAGCCTGTGGTAAACATAACTTGACTATACTATACTGACTATACACTGATTGAATGATCAGTTTAAGCTAAAACAGCTAGTTAAACTTTTAAACATGTCTCAACACAGCTGCTGCTAGTGCTCATGATGGTGCTTTCATTGATGAAATATACAAAATATACTGCAGTTCAGAGCCAAATAATTTAATGTTAAAAAGAATAGGCCTATATGTAGATGTTTGTGTGTTTTATACACCCCTGGGCAGCATTAACCCATCTGTGGGCTAAACTCCTGTGATCTAAGCTGCTGTCCCAAAGGTCAGAGGTTTGATCTCAAGTGAGAAGCAGGATTGAGCCGAACGCCCGAGAGATCCTGAGATCATAATCTGGCTTTATCACTGCTTTGCTCCTGGTCAGACGCTTAACCTTATGGCGCTCTATAGGGACCACCTCTAAAATTGACCCTATATAAAAGTGTCTGCTGCTAAATGTCAAATTATCTAAATCTGTCTCAGCTCAATTAAAGCCACAGGTGCTGCAGGCTCAGGTCAATGATTTCGAAGTCAAGATAAATTCATGTCACATACACAATATATTTTTAGGTCATCTCAGGAAGGGAACTTCAACATTCTGCTTCATTACATTAAGATGTTTTCATTCTTTGTAGTTTTAAATTTGAGCACAGTCATTCAAAGGTTTATTTATGAAGTGGTTTCATTTCATTAGGTCACTGCTAAACTTTCTGGAAATAAATATATATATATATATATATATAAACTATAAAAAATGTAGCAATTTTCTGAGAAAATGCAGAATTTGTCTTTGTACAGTACCTTCTTTTTCTATTCAACATTGCTATTAAGTAAATGTAATTAATAATTAAATTACATAAATTTTACTCTAAATAAAAATATTTAAAAAAAAAAAAAAAATCTGCATTAAATTATGTAATAAAAATGATTCATTACTAATGATTCATTACTAATAATTCAGTTAAATATTTTTAAAAGGGGACGTATCTCAGTCTAGCACTGTTGAGCAGAAAGTTGAACAAAGTATCTAATTAATCTAACTTCTAAAATAATCCTAAAAATATTTATTAAAACATTCCAGGAGTTTCTTTTTTTTTTTTTTTCATAATTCCTGGTTTATATATATATATATATATATATATACATATATATGATATATATATGTATGTATGTATGTATGTATGTATATCCTTAATATCACTTTCCATCCTGTTATAGTTTTGTGGAATATCAGTTTAAATATCAAAAGCCACCTCTCAAATTACATCATCCTCCAGGAACTGACATAATTTTGGAGGGAATTCAACAGCCCAAACACTAGTGAGTATTAGCAATGGATTTGATGAATTGTGCTGTTGGTTTGTGTCTCTGTAAAACATTCATCCTGTTTGATCACATCACAAAATCATTTTGATATTATTAACCTTTATATGAAAACAAACTTGCAAGATAATGTTTTCATGTAAGCAAAAGCTGTCTGTCACATTAGCTTTTTATGTACATCCTGTTAGAAATCTTGATCATTTTCATGCCATTGTGTTAATAATCAAGTTATAATTGATTACAGTTTAAGTGTCTGAGTTTTCTCAGACCATTTTTCTGAAGTCTGGTACAATCTTTTAAAGAAATACTTCCTTAAATTACAACACAAGTACTCAAAAGGTTCTGCAGAATAGGAATGAACCCAGTAACAAAATGAAAGCCTGAGCAAACATGTATGCAAAGTATGAATAATTTAAAAGGCACTCTGAGAATCGTGACCAACAGATGGATTTATTAAATCGTCTGTACCAAACCACTTACAAACAGGGACATACTGCAAAAATTCAGCTAGGAAGAATGAAAACCACTCAGTCCATCTGACAGCGGTGTCCCGTTTCAGGGCTAGTTGCTTCTCTACTTTCTGTAGTTTTACTATCCATGGAACAAGATAATGCGTGTTTTGCTGAGGTGGTTGTAATATCTTAGACCTTTGCTTATGTCTGTAACCTTTTCAGAGGACTTGTAATTAATAGCAGTGCTTGCAATGGTGCTTTGAACACACTTTTCATTATTTTTATGTTACAGAAGGAAACTGTCATTTGATCTTGTAAAACCGTTTCTATGACCTTCTGTGCATTAAATAGCACCCATTCAATCCATCTGAATTATTTATTTATTATATTACATCTTATAAAGAAATGTCAAGGTCATTTCTTTATATCAAGATATATATCATATATATATATTAGTTACAATCAAAATTATTCAACCCCCTTAACCTGCAGGACATTTTGTTGCTGAGAGCAAAATTTTAGTTTATTAATTTTAGTTTATTAATACACATTTGAGTAATTCTAAAATGTAAAGTTGATGAAAAATGAAAATAAATAAATAAATAAATCAAACTGGCTCTAAACTTATGTGTACAAAATTATTCAACCCCCAAAAGTAAAATTTTGTGCAGAATCTTTTATTCTTCATAACCTCCAATAAACACTGTCTGTAAGTGCTTAGAAGCTTTTGTCACCTCTCTACTGCAATCTTGGCCCATTCCTCGCTTGAAAAAGCTTCCAGATCACTGATAGTCTTTGGTTTCCATGTTACCACTGCTTTCTACAAATTCCACCAAATATATTCAATAGGGGTGGGAATCTTTATAAATCTTTTTAATCTTTGATCCGATTCCAAAACGATTCCTGATCTACTTTTTTTTTCTTATTAATTTAGTTTATCGACTTGGAAATCTTAAAATCCCTACATTTACATATCCTTACATAAGTAATTATAAGTACATTTTAAAATAATTACAAATTTAAAAAAAATTAATTAAAATAATTATATGTTAAGAATTTTAAACTAATAGGCCTATAACTTCAAAACATACAAGCAAGTAGCAAATAATAAAGAGGAGCAAAGGAACATATTGCAAGCAATAAACAAAGAGTGCTTTCGGTATTTAAGATTATCTGAACGTTTTCCATTAAAGAAATATGAGTGATTTTTCTTTCTCATCTTTACTATTGTTACTATGACATCATAGACAGCGGGAGATCTAATAAGCTGCATTCACGCATGGATCCGTTTTTAAAATATAAGAAGTAATGTGGTTTGTCCTGTCCGTTTAATCCCTTAAGACATAACTGGCTGTGTTTAGGCCCTACATTAATTTTGCGTCATTGCCATTTTGAGACGCAAGTACATTAAACCACTTACACAGAGTTACGCACAGCCGAAATTAAATTAAATTAAATTGAAATTAAAAGAAGCCTTCGGTTAATGCATATTTTAAATATATAAGTCCACTGCATTCCAAACGACATAAATGATGACTTCATAGAGCATTTGTAAGAAAAATACTGACGGGCGAGACCGTGTAACATCAAATAAAGCACACGTCTCTCACAGCTCATCCTGTGCAGTGAAGCCCGCGAATGTCCTTGTAATTCGCTTCAACCTTTCCGAACTTTATGAAAGATTATTTTACGGAAGGTTCTAGTGGTGTGTGTATGTGAGGAATTGGAAGCAAGCAGAATACGAGTGTTTCTAAAGCGCATTCAGCGTCATCGGGCATCTAGTTAAAAACTAAGCTCAGAATCGATTCAGAATCGTTGGAGAGAGAATCGCAATGCATCGATGGATCTATTTTTTCTCCCACCCCTAATATTCAAAGAGATTTCACTCTGAAGACTGTACAGACCACTCAGGAACATTCTACGACTGATCCCTGAACCAAGCTTAAGTAGATTTGGATGTATAAATTGGGACTGCTGTCCTGTAGGAAAGTTCATTGAACATCAAGCTTCAGTCTCTGCACCAAAGGCATCACCATCTTTGCCAAAATGGCTTGATAGTTCAAAGAATGCATTATGTCCTTCATACAGTCAAGATTTCTGCTTCCTGTAACAGCAAAGGAAGACTGGACCCTCATAACAAGACTGGACTACCTCCATGTTTGACCATGGAGATGGTGTTCACACATCTTCTCCAAAATTGTCATTGCTCTTAATACAAAAAAATGTACAAGAATACTACCATGATGTACTTACAATTGTACTTTACAATTTAAATAATATAACAATATATTAAAAATACTGAATATTTTCCTGATTTATGTTCTTTAGTATTTGTGGCGAAATATGATCCTGGACATTTGGTGATTATTTTTGTGAGAATCATTTTGTAATATTAAGGAGCTTAAGGTTTCACTGTAAGCCTTATGACCCAATTTTATGACCTCAGTGAACATCATCAAAGCTTGACAGAGATGATTTATCTATTATGGATCAAAATGAGGAAGTTCTACTCCCTGATCCTCAGAATACATGTTTAAAACCGCTCGATTAAATTATAGCTTATAGTCCTTTGTTTTCTTTTTATAAACGGTAGATATCAAACCTGAAATGCATCATTTAATGTGCATTAATGTAATTAATGTGAGTTTCTCTTTAAAAAAAATTCATTTAGGTCTTTAGTTTGCTCAACCTTGAACATATAAGCATGAAGCATCTACAGCACAAAAGAGAACGAAATGTACTCATATATAATTGACCTGTTTAGAGGTTTCTGTCCTGCTTTGTAACCACTGTTAAGTTGAGAAGAATGTCCAGAGCAAATGAATCCTTGTACGACATCAGTGGTCACTTAAACAGACAGATCTCTAAATGTTATAATTATCTCTTGAGTGGGTAAAATAACAGTAATATCTCTAGATTTGTCTATAGATAAAATGGTTATGGTATTTGGAAAATGTTTTCTTTTGGATAAAAAAGGCTCTTTTGGCTCTTTCATCAAATCATTCAAAAATCTGGTGTGCAGACACATTTTTTAAACGTTTTTCTTATTCTAAAACACATTTAATAATAATCTGGACTTATATTTTATTAATATTTAACCTAATTAAATGTAGATGAGATTTAGAACTTAAGTGAAGGAATAGTTCACAGGAAAAATTCTAAATGATAATTTTGTCACTTGCATGTAGTTCCAAAAACATTATTTTTCTCTTACAGATTTTCCAAATCTTCTGAAGCCATATGATAACTGATGTCATTGGTTCTTACATGTCACATTATTGATTTTGGTGAGGCTCTTGTTTAAGGCAACATTTTCAGTGAATAGCATTGATTTTAAAGCTTTCAAGACTCTGAATATAGTGCATGAGTCATTTGAAGCACAATTGGAGCATTTTTGGAGCTCAACTGCCCCATTTCAAAATGTCTTCATTTGTTTTCCAAAAAAACACAGCAAGCAGTCTATCACTTGCAGTAGTTAAACAGTATGATGAACTGCTGCCCTCACAAGCCAAGAAGTGCATTAGCACTCAAGGACTATCGATTTTAACTTAGCAAAAATCTGAAAACATTTCACTTGCAAAACACCTGTGGTTCCAAATTAATATCTAACAGTGAGCTGATGATATATTTACTGAAAGACCTGCAGGAGGCAATCAAAGTAGATTTTGGATGAAATATCATGAGGGCGACATCGTTTTAGCTCCTGTCGGCTCGGCTCTGTCCATATGACACGAGATCTGTCCGATGTCTGGAGTTCAGACAACAGCCTGTGATGATAAAGAGAGGCAATCTGTCCAGGTCATCATCTGATGACCGTCTGACGTGAGACTCACCCATTATATTGTAGGAAAAGAAATCACACATGAGATCTCAGTTGTTTCTCCTAGATAGGAGTGAAAATGTTTCCTAACTCTTGATTTTCAGACTTTTCTGGACCACAGAAATTTGACACGAGTCTCCTCTAGAGTTTCAGAGAAGATCTCAAATGTCTCAAACTGTGCTCAGATATACCAAGAGCTACGAGCTCAAACATTTCTCCATTTGCTCTCCATATAATCTCCATCTAGGAGAATTAACTGAGATATAATTTATGACTTCTTTCCCATAAACAGATTTGCCAAGACACCAATGTCTGTCATTATCTCTATATCGGCATTATTTCAATATTATTTATATTTTATCATTGTTTTTATTATTTTTGAATGATATTTTCTGTTTTGATTTTTAGTCTTAAAGTTTTACAAATTTTGTTGTGTGTTTTTGTCATTTTTTGTCTTTAGTTATTTTGGGAAATAATAATTTTTTTAACTATTTGCAAACAATTGCATTAATTTGCATTAAAATATGCACACATGTTAGGCTACTTTTATTTGTATGCCTAATGTCGAAAATGTAAAAGTGTCTCATCACACTCGGTTAGGAATTACATGAATCATGTAAATGCATATTTTCATTTTAACATTTCTATCGCAAAACCTGTTTTAAATGTTTTGCTATTTACATCTTACCTCACTCTCTTTCAATGTTAAACAAACGCATCATGCTAGAATTCCCGCTCTAATTCGGTGAACAGTAAACCCTGCCTACTTTGATTTGATTGGCCATCTCAGTCATTTTGACATTGACGAGCGTTGTTAGACCACTGAGGCACACCAGTCACCAAAATGTAACTTTTAAACCTTTTTGTCATCCTAACAACACACAGAGCACTGCATAATGAAGTGCAGCAGAGCAGTGCAAGAATTTAAAATATTGGGGTGGACAATTTGGCCATTTCTAATTATTGGAGAGGGGACTTGTCCCCCTCATTGTCTGTGGTGGTTTATGGCCCTGACTTAAACTAAACAAAAATGAGAAATCTTGCATAGAAAACTAGCGAAAATTTCTGAATATGCTAATTTGTGTCTGCCATGTAAGCGAACATATCGGATATTTCCATCAATGCCATCGTACATCATTGAAAAAGCGACGGTGGTGAATGACGTCAGCTCAGGTGCACACCAACCGTGATCACATGACTCTTTTCAGTGCCCAGGCTGCAATAAGGGCACTCCTCTTTTTCTCTCTGCCTTAAGAGACCAATGTTTTGCTGACCTTTAAAAATGGTGCAGAAAGCAAAAGCTTATATTATCATTTCGTCTGCATCCATTGCAAGATGCACCGTTTTCACTTTCTTTTCAACCTAAGCTTTTCCAGGTCAATATGTCTGGGTTGTTTCACCAAGTGTATAGTGTAAATGCAGATATCAGATATGGGTCACTTTTAAAAGAAGATGTAGGCTGGTCGTCAAAACATTTAGATATAGTCAACAAATCGGAATTGGGCATCAAGACTTGCAGACTCCCATTGTGTTTCCTAAGATGAGAACATGCTTCTTTGTGGTTGTCTTGTTAGAAGATCTATTATAATAGATATTCAAGTCTTAGAAGATGTACAGATAATTTCACTAAGACGTCAGAGATTGTGGTTTGAGACCATCAGCAGCGTTCCGGTGCGATTAGGGACCTATTTCCAGTAGCCAATGAGTGAATGTTGGTCAAGAAAGCATCTATTCCTCACCGACCTATATAAGAAAGACATGTTTTTCTCAATAAGTGTTTATGTGGTTTACAGCACATGCAGTATGAAAATTGGCTGAAGATGACAGAAGCATTAACATTGGCTGGCATAATCTCTGTGTCTTTATGGAGACCCTTATTGATAGCTCAGTAATGAAGGAAGTGTTATCAGCTTTCATCCAAACGCTCTTCTTTGGCTTAATGTTCTGTGAAGATCCTTCTAGCAATCAGTGGTTTTCTACAGTGCACAGATTTGATCTGATTTGCTCTTTTCTGTCGTAATATTAATATTTTGTGTATGTTAACATATTTTATCCTACCCAGTTCAAACATGGATAGATGTAAGATAGAGATAGAGTAACTGATAATACTGTGACTGTGTGCAGAGCTTTCAAAACTGATCTCAAATTTCAAATTGATCTGTTGTTTGAGCGTCCCATCATTAGGGGTGAAATATTGATACTTTTGATACTCATGTTGTATCAAAAGGATCGATTCTCACATAAATTAAATATAAACAAATATTAAATATGAATATATGAATATATTTATATTAAATATAAAACTTTATTTTAAATATAAAAAACAAAAAACAGTCAGCTTAAAGTAGTTACACATGCGGTTAAATGTAAAAATAACGCTAATATCATACAATATAGAGTTGTGTGGGGTGGGGGTAAATTAAGCACAGTCTGCTGTGACGTCATAATCATGGTGCATTGTGGTCTACGGATCTGTCTGAAGTGTACATGTTGAGTAGACTCGCTCCCTCTGTCAAAATCAAGGGGTTGAGGGTCTATCCAAGTAAACTTCCCTTGGCTACTTGATGAAGTTGAACGCACTTCAAAATGGCGATTTGGATTCCCCTGAGGGGAAGTGCTTAGGGAAGTTTGTGAGGGCATGTCTAAAATTGGACACAGTCATAGTATTCAGATGTACCATGATACATTCACCTCATAAATCATGACACACTGCTCTCCCCTACAGGAAAGAACATGTAAGTTTAAGTGCATGCTTTTAAAAGTAAAAAGTATCGGTAATGGTAACAATTTCGGCGATACTGGACCTGTATTTACTTGGTATTGGATTGATACCAAATTTTGCAGTATCGTCGACCCCTACCCATCATAGTATCATTTGAATGAGTTTGGGGCGGGGCTATCTGTGTGTCTGACCAATGGAAGACTATGACAACATACTATTTTAACTAATGCAAATATTCTGAATGCATACAATATCCAGATATCTACATTTGCCAACAGAGCATACTGTTTTAGCTTTTTGCCTAGAGACAATAAAACAAGTGGAAAAATCTCATACACTGCAAATCCTATTTTTAATGAGAATTTGTCTTATTTTTTTTGTAAAATCTTTATCTAATAAATCATTGAAAAAGTATAAAGTACACTTGTAATCAAGATCTAATATGTGAAAACTTGAAACAAAACTCGCTAATAACTTATCTTGTTTTAAAGTTTTTTTTTGCTCAGAAAAGACTTTTTCTCTCTCTCATTATATATATATATATATATATATATATATATATAGTTTTGCTTCTCAAGTACATTTAGGATATTTAGATATTTTACAATGCAATTATTATTATTATATATATATTTTTTTAAATGGGAGATTATCCAGTGTTAGGGAATTTCAAATAGCTTTATAAATGGTGATCCTAGGGTCAGAAAAGGCTGAAACCTGTTCACTAGAAGATTGAAAAAGGAAACAAACTTTAACCTACAACCTCTTCCAATCCAGGTGAGCACAGGCACGGAAACGGACGTGTGACAGAATGTGTGTGAGCGGCTCACAATAGAGGTCCTTGTTTCATTACGAAGGCCACTCATGGCTTAGCAGGTGCACAAAGGTGTAATTAAAGGTTGGATCCCATTCGGACAAAGCACATGACTTTCAATATACTCATTCAGGTCACTTCAGATCTTCTAAAGCCTTTTTATTCCACAAAAGTACCATCTCTACTAATCTGTATTTCTCAGGCCTCCTCAGTGTCTTCTCTCGCAGCCTGAGGTTTGATCACCTGTCACAAGCTATTGTCACAACCAATTATTTTGTCAAAACCCATTCTGCTGATTTTGTAGTTTTGCGTTGTTTTATCTTTATTGTAAAGGATTGGATCAGTCAGTTGTGGATGGACTGGTGGATGAACAGCATAAATACATCTATATAAACATACATACCATAGTGTCAGAAATTAACATTTGCCGACTGAATTTGATTAAGTATTTTGATTTTTATGAGGGCCGGTTTTATTTTACCAATCAAATGAAAAATAATTGTTATTCTTTTGTCAGATATTTCAATTAATTAATATGATTATATTAAAGAAATAGTTCAACCAAAAATGAAAATTTTGTCATCATTTACTCACCCTCAACCAGTATGAGTTTCTTTCTTCTGTTAAACACAAAAGAAGATATTTTGAGCAATGTTGGTAACAAGACAGTTGATGGCACCCATTGACTTCCATAGTAGGAAAAAAAATACTATGGAAGTCAATGGGTGCCGTCAATATTTGCATTATAAAACACAGCATGTAATCTATTTACATTTCATTTACCTCAAACATCTCAAAGGAATTACTATATATGCATTATGAACATAAACATATTTTATTCTATATTTTTATAAAACACATTTCATTACACTTACACAAACATTATATATATATATATATATATTTATATATTTATTTATATAGATATATATTAAAAATACCACTTTTTATTTTTATGACTTTTGTTTTGACTTTTTAACATTAGTCCTTTACCCATTTCACCAGTACCAATTTAACCCATTTCAATTATTTTTAGTGGTTCAGGTCTTATAGGGCCACTGGCACATCTCGTGCCCTGGCATAAATCAATAAAACTTCTTTCATGGATCATATGTTTCCATTGATTGGAACATGAATGGCAGAGGCTTAATTTCTTGTTAATGTAGTGCTGAAGGCTGTTGTCCTGAAAGAGAGAATGATATCCTTGTTGAGTGTTCAGATGTTAATCATGCGACAGTTACGCTGTCAGGTGTCATGTTAATGTGCCAGTCTGACATCAGTTTATAGTCACACCTTAACAACGTATACAGTACCGCAGTCACACAATGCAATTTGAATGCAAAGGTGATGCGTAGGCGAATGCGACAACATAGCTCCAACTTTATACAAATATTGCAACAGTATTATCAACACTAGCTCTGTTTCAAAAGCAAGCTACGGTCTTCTGCTTTTTACATTGTGATGGGGTCATTCATGGTTTTTCAGGGTGATGGCATGTTATAAGTTCTTGCTGGCTTCTTCCTAATTTGGTTAGCTGGTTGTTTAGATTAGTGACTCCCAACTAGGGTTACATGTATAGGCAGTACTTCAGCATCTTGGAGAGATCTAGCTTTGTTAAACCCATAAAACAGAAAATCATTTAGTAGATTAATATACAAATATATTAAAATTATTCATGATTAATATAATATTTAGGTTATTATTCATGCAACAAAGCAAAGCAAACCATGTGCATCTTGAGTTAATTTCTGTAGGTCCTTTTTACCAGTATATTGATTTTGTTGTTCTGTACAATATCTAAACATACATTATAATATACATTTATAAGATTTGTTTTCAGATAATATAAACTGTTTAATTTTCTTTCCCAGTGGCATTTTTTTCTTGTTAAAAACATAACCCTTGATATATATATATATATATATATATATGAGTTAATCCTGTTAAGGAACCATATTAAAATCACTTTGAGCCTACTTAATTTGGTTATTTGAAAATGATTTCATTCCATGATGTTCAAATTATGTGAACAAATTATGTTTGTTTAACTTAATTGATTTATGTGGAACCGATGTACATAATTAAATCATGTAAATCCAATACACTTTTTTCAGTATATGGACAGTTGCAATTACTTTTTGCATTTTGCATTGTTTTTTCCCCCTTGCTGTCATCTGTATGAACAGACTTGCAAGGCAAAAATGGACAGCAGGGACCCACTAGATGGGGGGGGCGGTTGGTTTGTGCTTGTAAGAGGTGCATGAAGCTTGACAAATTAACTTGACATCACTCCCTATCCAAAACATATAGACAATTTAGTCTTCTTTCATGGAAAAATTGAGTTTTGACATTTTAAGCGGACAAAACTTATCTCATTTATGCCCATGTCACAGTTTTATGCAGGAGGTCTCAGGTCCCCGATGGACAGGATTGGTTGAGTCGCCGCAGGACTCCTGTACCGTACAGTAGTGTAGCTAAAGCACCCATCTGAGCTGAACTGACAGATTCAACTTGCCCCTTTACAACTTCATTGCATTTATGGCCAGCTCAGAATAAAGCTTCAATTGAAGGCAAATATCAGCTTTAAAAAGATCATAGTTACAGTATTCCTCATTTAAATAATTCCCGCCCAAGACATATGCATAAAGGGGAGGGGTCTGGTTGAGTTAGTTAGTAGTGTGTAGAAACTCGCAGTTAAGGGGCAGGACATTTCCCAAACACGCTCAAAGTGGTTGACCAATCACAACACACTGATCCAGCCAGCCAATCAGAGCAAATTGTGGTTTTCAGAAGGAGGGGCTTAATAGAGACAGGAACTAAACAGAGGTGCATTTAAGTGCACTAATGACAAAAGTTGCGACCATAGTTGCTTTTGGGAAATGCAACCCTGAGCGTTACCAAAAGACTGGGAATAAGTTCTAGAATAATGTCAAATATGTGAAAAATAATGTGTTTTTCGAACATTCAGGCATGAAAACTTGTTCTAGTAGAGCCAAAAAACAAAATCAAGTCTTGGTAAAAGGGCATAATAGGTTCCCTTTAACTTAATACTGAAGGAAAACCAAATAAAACCTGTTTTTAAATGTCATTTATCACTGCAAGTGTTGATTCCTTCTGGTACTGTATCAGGAAAGCACTGGTGTTTTTCACAGGAGAGTCTTGAGGTGACAGAGTTTGTGTTCACCGGCTAATTGTCATATTTTCGTTGTTAATTTAGTGTGAATTCTAAGACTAGATGTTGAGAGAATTATGTGTCTCTCTGATCGGCTTGACAAACTTGCACTCTGATTCACTTTTTTGATTGTAAATATATCGTTTGCTAAATGGTATTATGAATCTTGAAGAAAAAGAAGATATACAACCTTGAGATTTAATTAAAGCTTAATCAGGTTCCCTTAAGGCTTCACTGTGAGTTGCTTCACTTTCATGCTGTTTACATGCTGCTAACAAAAACACAAACTCTATCTTTCTTTCTCAGAGAATTAGTGGATATTCAGATCTCTAGATATGCGTGGTGTCATCCTTTGATGTAATATTGAAATATGATACACTTTAAAGTATATGATGAAATGTTACATCTGATAGGAGTTATTTTAGTACATTAATATTTTAAAATTACTGGAGTTACTGCTGCTGAAAATAAAGAGCTTAAAGCTATTTCTAATGGGGTTTGTTGGCTTGATTGCAAGATTTCACTATCTGATCAATTTGACTACATTTTTTAAACGTCTGAGTGACAGGCATAAGGGATGATCAAACAGAACAAGCTTTTGCTCTTAAAAACATAACGCGCATAATAGTATCCAACTGCAGAGCCGCATTGCTGATGAATTGAAAAAAGGCTGAGTCTCGAGCGCGTTACATTGAAAAAGCTGCAAGATGTGGCGCAACGGTCAAAGATTATCATTTACCTCATATTTAAATAGATAAACTATAAAAAAGTTTACTTTAAACAGCGCAAATTAATCACGTCATCTCCATAAGAACTTTATGATTCGCCTAGAGCCGTTGAAAACTGATTTCTAATGTCAGTGCGTTCTGACTTTGAACGTGCAAATGCCAGTAATCTTCATTCTGTGTTCACACAGAGCACATTACCGGTAATTTACTGGTAAGGTTACTGAATTGCTGGAACCAATTTACCGGTATTTTTGAAAAGATCCTGTTCACACATGACACAATTTACCAGTAAAGACTGTATGTGTGAAAGGAGCTATTGTGTGTGTATCACAAGTTTAGGGTTGCTTTTAAATTTTAAATTCATCAAAATGCTCATTTATTTGATCAAAAATACAGTAAAAATGGTAATATTGTGATAGGGCTGGGCGATACAGCTAAAAAAATTATCACGATATAATGTTTCATATTGATCGGTAACGATAATTATTGAAAAAATTTTAGCAGAAAAAAAAATGTTTGAATTTAACCAATGCATTTTTAATTAAGGCAAACAACAAATACTTTTTAAAACAATGCAAAATAAAATTGAAACAAATCTTTCTAATATTTTATATGAAGATTAAATAAATAAGTGTTAAAGAAACTTAGAGCTGCACAATTCTGTATAAATTTAGAAACTTTTTTGTTTGTTTCAAACTGAGATCACAATTCTGAATGACAACTAAAACAAAAAAAACAAAACATGTAATTTACTAGAGGTTCTGACAAAATATTAATTGCTGCAGTCTATTTTAACATTTTAAATATATTTGAATTAATTATTTAAAAAAAAAAAAAATCTGTTTGGATGTATGATTCAATGACACGCCCATAAATACTCTTGTTTCATTACTGGATGAATCAGTGTATTTGAAAGAATCTGTTGAAAGAAGATTCAACGTCAAATACATTTTTAACAGTCACTTGTCGCCACCTGGTGGTAAAACAATGTAATCGATAAATGCGTTTTTCGTTTTCAGCGCGTTCAAGTTTCTTTCAAAAGCTGATATGCTCTATTTTGATTGATAACATAGACATTAGTGTTTTATCTGAGCTATAAACTTTTATCTCAGTACTGTGATAATTTGAATATTTGTAGCACAGAAATAATGATACTGTGTGACTGAAAACACTGTTTGTGCAGCTGTTAATACCGACATGACAACTGCTCTCTCAAGACGAACTTTGAAGTAGATCAACTGTTAGAAACCATGAAACTGCTACACTAACAAGCTGATATGTCCTTTTTTATTCACAATCTCCTCATCACTGGCAGGTACAGCACTCATTTTCATGTGTTTGTGTGTTCTGATTTCACGTGGCGATTGCACAACTATACTCCACAGCAACTTGTTTGCGTATCACTCGTAGCGCGTCTGTTTGTGATCCAGGGACGGAGCGAGAGTTGTTCATGCAACCGAACTTCATGTCTGTTTACATTTTAATGCATTTAAGTGAAACTATATCCAGAGTTATATCGAACATTTTTTATATCGTTATCGATTAAGACGTACCGTCGATAAAAATCGATACCGTTTTATTGCTTAGGCCTATATTGTGAAATATTATTAGTTTAAAATAACTGTTTTCTATTGTAATATATAGTAAACTGTAATTTATTCCTGTGATGCAAAGCTGAATTTTCAGCATCATTACTCCAGTCTTCAGTGTCACATGATCCTTCAGAAATCATTAGCCTGCTGCTCAAGAAACATTTCTGATTATAATCAATGTTGAAAACAGTTGTGGTGCTTCATGTTTGTGTGCATATTGCATATGCATAAGGTCCATGGAAAGTATGCAAACTCCACTTTATTATGCCTCTGAAAGATTACTTCTGGATGGAGGGAAACTCTAACCACAAAGCACAGAAATAACAGGTTATGCTAATTTTCGGGGTCATTTGCAGAATGGATCGCTGCGCCATAATTTAAATGAGCTTCAATGCAGAATAAACTGCAGCATGCGTCTGACTTTGTGCCAGTAGTAAACCTTTGAATTGAAGCTCTGAATAGTCTTCTTTAGTGACAAAAATGACCAGTCATGAAAACGTCTGTCTCATTTTTTTCCTCCTTGTGCGTCCTGCCCTGTTTTGTATGGATGCCCATATCTCTACAGCACTAGCATCTCGGTATCAGCATGTAAGTGCTAACGTTGTGTCTTGCTATGACTTACGTGCCACTGATAACAGGCTAGTTTCAGCAGAGAGAGAGATGCTGAGAGTGCAGCTATCCTACGCTGGGTCAGTGTTGTCCCTTCTAGTGCCCTTGACGGGATCCGGATACCCCACACAATGCACCTGTCAATCTGAACTGCACATGGCTGAAATTAGCTTAGCTAGCTTCTGTTTAAAGAACTGATGTGGAGAGATTCTGGGTGATTTATTTGTGCTCGTGTTTGAGATTGTGTGGAATCAGTAACTAGAAGATTTATTTCAACTTCAAATTCCAATACTACTAGAATTTCATGCTTTAGCACACCAGTTTATTTAAAAAGTTGAACATTAGTTTAAATATTAACAAATTTATTTCTAAATGTGTCATGTTCCCTTAAAGGTGCAGTGTGTAAAAAAGCGGCATCTAGCGGTGAGGTTACAAATTGCAATATAGAGAAGCTACGGTGGCCAACACAGGACAAAGATGTCGTCATCTGAGACAGCAGAAAGTAGCCAGTCAAGTAAACGCTTTGTAGAGCAGTTTGTCCGTTTAGGGCTCCTGTAGAAACTTGCCCGCCGCAAAATGGTGACTTAACATGTAAGGGGACCCGCGGTGTATGTAGATAGAAATGGCTCATACTAAGGCAATAAAAACATAACGGTTCATTATGTAAGGTCCTTATGCACCACTGAAAACATAGTTATGTATATTATATTGCATTTCTGTCAATAGATCCTCCTAAAATGTACACATTGCACCTTTAAAGTCCACATGAAACGAAAGTTGTGATAGTATAGGTAAGAAAAGACTGACATATATTAGAGTGTAACAGCTTCTGGAACAAGAACAAATGTAGGGCGGGGCTTGATTTTGTCCATGGGGAATTGATTGGATGGTTGTGGTTTGCTATTGTTGGATCTCATGTGAGTGACAGGTTGCCCCGCCCTCACGCCAGTAAACGCATCATTAGAGAAGAGATGTTGCTGCAAGAGGGAGGGGAAGTGATTTTGATTAAAGATTATGAGGGCACATGAATTAAAAAAAATGATGTTCACGGATAAATCAATCAATAAATACTGTAATATTCCATAGAAATAGGAATTGTTCATTTTGATTTCATGGTGACTTTAATGCAAGACACTACAGGCATAACAATTGTTTTTCATGGTTTTGTGTTATTTTGCTTCCAGAACTTGTCTTCTTTCAGACTAGTGGAACGAAAACATCCAAAATACACATTAAAGTGTGCACTTTTTCTATTTGCACATGTAGATTTCAATTATAATACATATCTTTAAAGGCCACAAGTCTTTTCTCCTGCACTGAAATCTCCACTTCAGCAGTTTCACACCAAACTTTACAGTTTTATTCATCTAGCGGGATTTATCATGTATCATTCGCCTGATTTATATAACATTTTATTATCATCTGGTTGTTGACAGTATTTTCTGATGTATGAAGAGATTTGAACCTGGCTTTATCCAGTGTTTAGATTTCTGTTCTGGAAATATATGCAAATTAGTGCATATTTGATCAGATAATGCCTCATTTGCATCTTTAAACATAACAGTTTAGAAAACCTGTAATACCAATCAATTGACTTGATGTACAATGATTAATCAACTGGGGGAGTATAGTGATATCTGTTAGTTTTTATATTGCTGCAGTTAATTTTCTAATAATTATTACTGTTTATTTTATTAACAACATGATAGAAAAACAATGATATCAACAATTAAAAGCTAAACATTCGGAAATTGGAAAAAAAGAAACAAAAGTAAACTAATTGGCATAACTATAATTGGCATATAATTCACTTATTGATTATTCATTGTAATACAGATTCAGTGCTTGAGTTTGACCAAGAACCAAAATATTAAATGTTATCCAGCCAACTGCAGTTCTTTCTCTATGTTTCATGTCAATATTTTTGTTTGATTAATATTAATGACCTAAAGTATAGACAGCAGAAGGTCCATTAGGCTGAATTTACACAGCGCAGATCCAATATTTTGACACAAATCCAATTTTTGTCCCGCCTGTTTACATCCACTACATTAAATCCTCGCTAAGACAGGCATTTTTACCAAGAAGCTGCATTAGCATGAGGAGCACACACTTTTCTTAGATGTACATGAGCACATATATTATGGTTTTTAATATTCATTTAATATTGCTATAATGACTCAGAGTATGTTACAGGGGTAACATATTAATATTATAAAGCAATATTAATATTAATATTATAAAGCGACGAGAATATTTTTGGTGCGCCAAAAAAACAAAATAACGACTTATATAGTGATGGCCAATTTCAAAACACTGCTTCAGGAAGCTTCGGAGCATAATGAATCAGTGTATCGAATCATGATTCGGATCGCGTGTCAAACCGCCAAACTGCTGAAATCACGTGACTTTGGCGCTCCGAACCGCTGATTTGACACGCTGATTCATTATGCTTCGAAGCTTCCTGAAGCAGTGTTTTGAAATTGGCCATCACTATATAAGTCGTTATTTTGTATTTTTGGCGCACCCAAAATATTCTCGTCTTTTTATAATATTAATATTGAACCACTGTACTCACATGAACTGATTTAAATATGTTTTTAGTACCTTTATGGATCTTGAGAGAGGAAACGTCATTGCTCCCTATGTAGGCCTCACGGAGCCATCGGATTTCAACAAAAATATCTCAATTTGCGTTCCGAAGATTAACGAAGGTCTTATGGGTGTGGAACGGCATGAGGGTGAGTAATAAATTACATAATTTTCATTTCTGGGTGAACTAACCCTTTAACCTTCATTCCATTCATATTCTTTTGAGCTCTTTCGTATTGTGTCTCATCTCTCTTTCTTCAAATCTCCCTCTTGCTCGTTCTGTCTCCTCAACCACCATACGCCCCTTAATGCTGATTGGCTACAAGTTTGTTTTACAGTGTTTTTGAAATATGGCTTACCCCACCTTTAAAAAAGCACACTTTGTTTGAAATGCACTATTGAAGCAGAATTTCGGCTAGCAGTTACATCGATTTTGGCCTTTTCTCTTTCAGATGCTGTACTTGCTGGAAATCGATGCTCAGGGCCATTACAAACATACCTGCCGAGTGAACTAACTTGCCCTAAAGGCACTTTGGTTGAGAAGAGGTGTGTGTGTGTAACAGACGTAGGCTAGTAAGAGCTGTGTGTGTAAACCTCACTCCCCTGAACTCAAGAGGTGCTCTAGCGACTGATGCTAGAGACTGCGGTCTTTAGCCTCCTTGTTAGAGCGCCCACCTCCCATGCGGATGGGCCCGGGTTCGCGTCCTGTTTGGAGCGGGCAGGTGCAAACTAGAGGGGCTACATTGGTGCCGTGAACCGGATGGGAGTGAGGTTTAGGGGGGTGAGTGTAACAGACGCAGGCTAGTAAGGGCTGTGCGTGTAAATCTCACTCCTCTGAACTCAAGAGGTGCTCTAGCAACTGATGCTAGAGACTGCAGTCTTTAGCCTCCTTGTTAGAGCACCCACCTCCCATGCGGACAGGCCCGGGTTCGCGTCCCACTTGTAGTGGGCAGGTGCGAGCTAGAGGGGCTACATGTGGTTACAGAGAAGTCTTTCATCTGAGTCAAGTCTGAAGTCGAGCCTGGAGTCTTTTGTCACAAGTCCAAGTCGAGTCATAAGTCATTTCATACCTTACTGAAAAAAGAAAGAAAAGAAATCTCATACTCAAAAATCCTGTTTACAAAGTTGCATTAAATAGACAACATATGTGATCTCTTATAACATATATTCTCATATAACATTCCCTGTGTGACATTTCACATTTGATGTATTTTTGTTGCAATAATATTCAATTATCGCCAAAAATAATACATTTCTTATTGCCAAAAATAATACATTTCTGGCAACCACGGCTGTGTTTTTTCTATAAATTTAACACAATTTTTTTTACAGCATACATCTAGACTGTTTATTATCATATAATCCATTACAATGTGCAAAACAATCATCATTGCTGCAAAAAAACATTACAACAATATTAAAGTGAGTAGTCATTTTCAATACAGTAGGTAAGTGCCAGTCACAGTTTGTTATACAGCATTGCGATTGACGACGGTCATTATCAGAAAATATCGTATCTCAGAATGTTTCCAGCTGTTTTAAGTCAATAGAAAAATGTATGCAATGCATGCTGATTGCGGTACTTTAAAATATGGGACAAACTGTGTGTATTAACATTCTCTCACTCTCTCTCTCATACACACATCAAGAGAGAGAAAATCTGCATATGCATATGCTATGAAAAAATTTATTTAGGTTTAAAGGCTAGATTATTTGTTTAATGTAACCACAGATATCGGATACCAGTTGTGTTTCAAATGAAGGTTTAAAGTGGGTAAATGTGATGCAAGAGTTTAAGAGTTAAGAGTTTTTTTTAAAAGTACAGTGCTTAATGGTTGATTGTGCATTTGTGATATTGCTTGTTCATTAAGATGACAAAGATATTCCCATGAAGCAAAACAGACATGGAAAATCATTTTCCCTTTCTGCCGCTGTTGGCATCATGTTGTATCACTCTAATGTATTAGTGTTTTTCTTCTCAAGGGTATGAGAGCGTCTTACCTCAGCCAAATGAACTCATGACTCACTCTTCACACTACCCACCTTCTCCACTACACTGCTCTGGTTTCCACAGCAGAGATTGCTCTCCAAATATCTAATACACATCAACCCACAAGCACATAAACAACATGAAAAGAGTCCTTCCTCCTCCTCGTACTTG
The DNA here is from genome assembly GCF_019924925.1 of Ctenopharyngodon idella. Lineage (NCBI taxonomy): Eukaryota > Metazoa > Chordata > Actinopteri > Cypriniformes > Xenocyprididae > Ctenopharyngodon > Ctenopharyngodon idella. The sequence continues at coordinate 10,727,388 of NC_067220.1, read as the reverse complement.
CATTGTTTTTCTGAACTCATTTTTCCTCATTAAAAAGTTTTACTCCTAATAGAAATGAATAGTACTTTTAACAAACCTATTTTAAATGATGTCCCCTCACATGAGAGGAATACACCAGTTATATGATTTTAACTTTTTTCTTGACTCATTAAACGAGACACTGTAATACAAAATAAGTGTTGACTGTAATGAATGACATGATGTGCATACTGCCCTTGATCATTGCATACTGGCTCACATATTTCTGAGAAACCTTAAGCAGTACGCAGTGGATCTCAACAATACCTGGTGCACAAGGAAATCACAGCAAACAAAAGACACTGAGACAGCAGTGACATTTATGGCAGCAATGACAAGGTGTAATTAGCATCAGGTGCATCGCATCCTACGCTGACAACAGTGATCCCTTGTCACACCCCTTTTCTTGCCTACATGCTTCTGATATGAACACTGTGGAAAAACATCAGAGTATCAGAACACTGTGAAACGGGTCTATAATAGGGTAGGTCTGCAATACCAGGCCTGTATTACCTCACAATGGCAGAAGGAAATGGAAATGCCGTACAACATCCTGGAAGTGTGCACATAGACCGTCCATGGGGAATTGCTTTTGCCCACATAAGGGTAATGATGGACTGTCTGTCTTTCTATCTATCTATCTGTCCATCTGTCCGTCCGTTTTGTACGTACATCCCAAATAATAGTATGCACGGACACAGGGCTAGCCACTTTTGTGGGTTTAATTTCATATATAATACATACATTTATCAAAGGCATCTGAAATAATAAACTAAGTGCATGTAGTGTTGTCAAAAATATTGATTTTTCGATACTGATTCTTAAATATCTCAAACGCTTCCAATACTCGTTTTCCACAGAATAGATACGATACCAGCTGCACTTTCTTTCTCTATCATCTCTCTGACAGCAAGTTGACACACAAACCCGTCTCCCCTCACTCACTTGTTTCATTTACTCCGGATGAATATTGTTGGTGTTACAGGGCATGAACTTGTGCATATTGTGCATCATTTTACTCATTCCCACAGATTCTGTGCTCACACCCAAAGTGCGCGCACATAAAGCCGCCTCTCAGTAGTAAATTGAGTTCTTTTCCACTGCTTATTTCACTTAAAGAGTCAGATACACAGAAAATAATGTCAAAATGCCGATCTTGGCGAGTATTCACGTAAACGCAGTCAGTTATGTATTAAGTGAACGTAAACAGTTGAGAAAGAAAACGCATGTGCAACAGTATAATGGATCTGTGCATCAGGTCTTAAAGTGACAGCAGCCTAATATACCTGCTGCCAAATTATGATATAATATTGAAAATATCTATATGGCAGTTTTTCCCCATGGTATTGATGTCAAAATTGTGGCCAGTTAAAATGCTGAGTGGCTATTAACTTTGGAAAACCACTAGCCACAGTGGCTGGTGAGCAAAAACAGTTAATGTCAAGCCTGCATGGAGAGTATACTGCTTCTGGAGGGTTTTTTTTTTAAGTATGCATGCATGCATCCTTTTTGGGCTAATGTTACCCACAACCCTTGTGCTTTGGATGATAGAAGATGCAGTTTCATGATGTTGCAGCAGTATGTCCCAGTGCTAGCATACTGGCTCACTTCATACTTAGCCAGTGCAGCACTTTACTTTCTGTAATTCCATATTATAATAACTGGGATTCAGCCTATAGTCTTGACCAGGAACTAAATAGTATAAGTTTCCCCCAGGAGATGGGTTTTGTCAGGACGATTCCTTGTAAATGGTCAGTTTCTGATGTATTTGTCTCTGCTCTTTTGTGCTGTTTCTCATAGGTAGAAGCTTTAGAGGAGCCATTAAGCTCAACATTATGATGAATGTTTCCACGTGTTGGAGGCTTTTCATCATCTAACACTTTAGGACGTTGCTTCATGTTTCCCAGCCCTGTGCGGCTCTCAGAGAGTTTTTGTTCCACGAGCACATTATGAAATATTAGTGGGATGTCTGCAGAAGAGCCCAGCGGCACGTAGAAAGATGGGGGTTGGTTTGAGTAAAATCTGAGTCTGCATTTATGTATGTGTGTGTGTGTGTGAATATATTGCAATGGACTCAGATTATTAGTGCTTTTCATTTGTGCAAAAACATTTGTCATTTGAACTTTTTCTTTAAGACAGTTTTCACTGCCAAAGCCTGCATTGACATGAGTGATTTATATTTAAAACAATGACAAACTCACTGTGATTTGTGCTTGAATTCCGCATGAAACTGCATTTGCAACCCATTATACATAATTTCTGAGTGAAATTCAGAATATTCAGTGAGAAGAACTGTGGGTGGGATCTGGATTTGAATGGATGATAAAAAGTGTCTTTATATGACAGGTGGTTGGAGGGGAAGGGCTGAAAAATAAAATTTTAGAGTTGCCTATTGCGTATTTTGAATGACATAATTCACAATAATTTTTGGAGCTTGTATTAAGTAAAGTTAATTTTTATGTTGACTTTAACTGTGCACCGAACACTTATCCCTCACATAACCTCTTTGCTACGGTATGAATTTTTTATGTGCTTTTAGGCATTTCAGTCAGCATGAATTTAAGTAGGAGCATAGATGAAAATGAACAGGCATATGGCGTGCCAAAACACATTTTCATAAGCTGAACTTTTTCTATTGGTTTGAATTGGGCACAGATGGTCCTAATATCTGAGCTCATGCTGGATTAATCGCCAAATACTCAAACAGGGTCAATGAGTCATACATTGTTTCATCTTTTAATAGAAGCATTAACAACCTGTTTCCCTCTTAAAGGGTTAGTTCACCCAAAATGAAAATTTTGTCATTTATTACTCATGTTGTTTAAAAAAAACGGTAAGACATTTGTTCATCTTTGGAACACAAAAATGTAGATTTTTTTGATGAAATGTTTTCTGTACCTCCACTGACAGTCTACGCAACTACCACTTTCAAGTCCCAGAAAGGTAGTAAAGAAATCATAAAAGTAATCCATGTGACTCCAGTGGTTTAACCAACCTTGGTGAGCCTTTGGACAACATCAAACTTTTGAATAGAGATAAAGTATTTGCATGTTAATAGATGATCCGCACATTTATGAACTGGAACTGTTGTGGATTGTGAATATCTAAAGTGTAGCTATATGTGCCTTTGTGAAAATATGTAAGCTTGTACATTTCTCATTTTGATTGTTTTGCTTTAATTTTAAATCTCACTTTTCAGAAGGAGAACAGGAAAGTGAAATCACAAAGTGAAACGAGTTAAATATCCCACAGAGTTTAATCGATCTCGCTCACTCGGGTCCCTGCATTCATCATTCACATGTAGTTATGAACCAATCAGCTTGCGAGCAGGGGCCCCGTGGTTCGCGTTTCACAGAAATAATGGCACTTTCACAGATTCAGTGCTCTCTTCTTTTTAGAGGTTTAATTAGTTATTTGGCTTTATTTTTACACACTGCTGCAGAGGCTTGCCTTTGTCATGGACATAATGCTAAATCAGGCACAGACTGAGTCAGACCAGCTTAACAGCTTAAATATTAGTTCATTAATGTAAATGTACATTTTCTATATGAGTTGAGTATGCTCTTAAAAATAAAGTTTTTTTATTGGCATCTTTGGTTCCATGAACATTTAAAGAGTTACAAAGTCCCTCCAAAGGGAGTTATTCTCTGTATCAGTGCACTCTGTTTCTGAAATGCCTCCAATGTAGTCTTGAGTTTTCTTCCGGGAACGAACACGTCACAATATTCCTCATTTAAATAATCCCCACCCAAGGCATATGCAAATTAAAGGGACGGGGCCTGGTTGAGTTAGTTAGTAGTGTGTTGAAATTCGCAGTTATGGTAAGGGGTGGGACATTTCCCAAACACACTCAAAGAGCTTGACCAATCACAACACACTGGTCCAGCCAAGCAATCAGAGCACACTGAGCTTTTCAGAAGGAGGGGCTTCATAAAGACAGAAAATAAACAGAGCGTTACTGACAGACTGGGAAGAGAGGTGCTGCAATAATGTCAAATATGTGAAAAATAAGGTGTTTTTGAACATTCAAGCATGAAAACCTATTTTAGAAGAGCCCAAAAACAAAACCAAGACTTTGTAAAAGGCATAATATGGCCTCTTTAACATCCATGGAACCTTTCCATTCCAAAAAAAGTTATTTATAGTGGAGAAGGGTTTTTTACATTAAAATGTCCTTCACACTAAAAAAAAAAAAAAAAAAAAAAGTGTTCTTTTAAGAACTGTCACTGAAAGGTTCTTTAGAGAACCAAAAATTGTTCTCCTATGTATCACTTTATTTTGCAGTTTGCTTTGTGGAGAGCATGTAGAGAGCCCATTTAGTTAAGGCTATCATTGTTTTTTGGTTATATGGGGTTCAAATCTGTGTGATGAGTTGTGTCAGAGTTTAATGCTTGGGGTTAGAGGTTAAAAAATCATGATGGTGCCTTAGCAAGCTCCGGTAATAATCCCCAGATAATTGTATTATTTAACCATGTTGACCTCGTCACCATAAATGATCTTCCTCAAGTCCGTCTTGGCTGGTTGGAGATAATTAACTCCAGTAATCCAGCATGCTGTGGGTTTCTGTAGAGTGCGATCATGATAGAGATGCCATCTGCAAACCTAAATATATAATAATTATTATGGACACTCTGACATGTGTTAATATGTATATGTAATATGTGAATATGTATAAATAGAAGCCAATGAGGAACATCCTGGGCAGACAATCATTTCAGCTTTATTTTTAAAGTTATAATCATGGTTTACAATGGCAATTACAATAAAAGTAAACAGGTCAAGCATTCTGGAGAGTTTAAAAGTAAAAGTCTAAAGCTGGTAGTTTTGTTATAGCACTTCCATGGGTTTAGGCATAGAAATGTTTATAAACAGTATATAAAATTTTAAATGTTCTTTGCCTAACCATGTTAACTTTCATTGTAAATAGTTTACTGTAACTGTAAACTGTATACCCCCGGTTTCACAGACAATGCTTAAGCTTGTCCCAGACTAAAATGCATGTTTGAGCTGTTTTAACTGAAAGCAACTTGTACTGACATATATATGTACAGGTGCTGGTCATATAATTAGAATATCATCAAAAAGTTGATTTATTTCACTAATTCCATTCAAAAAGTGAAACTTGTATATTATATTCATTCATTACACACAGACTGATATATTTCAAATGTTTATTTCTTTTAATTTTGATGATTATAACTGACAACTAAGGAAAATCCCAAATTCAGTATCTCAGAAAATTAGAATATTGTGAAAAGGTTCAATATTAAAGACACCTGGTGCCACACTCTAATCAGCTAATTAACTCAAAACACCTGCAAAGGCCTTTAAATGGTCTCTCAGTCTAGTTCTGTAGGCTACACAATCATGGGGAAGACTGCTGACTTGACAGTTGTCCAAAAGACGACCATTGACACCTTGCACAAGGAGGGCAAGACACAAAAGGTCATTGCAAAAGAGGCTGGCTGTTCACAGAGCTCTGTGTCCAAGCACATTAATAGAGAGGCGAAGGGAAGGAAAAGATGTGGTAGAAAAAAGTGTATAAGCAATAGGGATAACCGCACCCTGGAGAGGATTGTGAAACAAAACCCATTCAAAAATGTGGGGGAGATTCACAAAGAGTGGACTGCAGCTGGAGTCAGTGCTTCAAGAACCACTACGCACAGACGTATGCAAGACATGAGTTTCAGCTGTCGCATTCCTTGTATCAAGCCACTCTTGAACAACAGAAGCGTCTCGCCTGGGCTAAAGACAAAAAGGACTGGACTGCTGCTGAGTGGTCCAAAGTTATGTTCTCTGATGAAAGTAAATTTTGCATTTCCTTTGGAAATCAGGGTCCCAGAGTCTGGAGGAAGAGAGGAGAGGCACACAATCCACGTTGCTTGAGGTCCAGTGTAAAGTTTCCACAGTCAGTGATGGTTTGGGGTGCCATGTCATCTGCTGGTGTTGGTCCACTGTGTTTTCTGAGGTCCAAGGTCAACGCAGCCGTATACCAGGAAGTTTTAGAGCACTTCATGCTTCCTGCTGCTGACCAACTTTATGTAGATGCAGATTTCATTTTCCAACAGGACTTGGCACCTGCACACAGTGCCAAAGCTACCAATACCTGGTTTAAGGACCATGGTATTCCTGTTCTTAATTGGCCAGCAAACTTGCCTGACCTTAACCCCATAGAAAATCTATGGGGTATTGTGAAGAGGAAGATGCGATATGCCAGACCCAACAATGCAGAAGAGCTGAAGGCCACTATCAGAGCAACCTGAGCTCTTATAACACCTGAGCAATGCCACAGACTGATCGACTCCATGCCACGCCGCATTGCTGCAGTAATTCAGGCAAAAGGAGCCCCAACTAAGTATTGAGTGCTGTACATGCTCATACTTTTCATGTTCATACTTTTCAGTTGGCCAAGATTTCTAAAAATCCTTTCTTTGTATTGGTCTTAAGTAATATTCTAATTTTCTGAGATACTGAATTTGGGATTTTCCTTAGTTGTCAGTTATAATCATCAAAATTAAAAGAAATAAACATTTGAAATATATCAGTCTGTGTGTAATGAATGAATATAATATACAAGTTTCACTTTTTGAATGGAATTAGTGAAATAAATCAACTTTTTGATGATATTCTAATTATATGACCAGCACCTGTATATGTCACTGCCACTGTTTTGTCTCAAGATGCACACAAGTAATGTTTTTTTTTTTTTTTTTTCTAGTGTACGTTTATAAAAGCTACTTAAATATCCTAATTGAACTAAGGCCTAATCCTGGCTTAGGCTAAGCCTTGTCTGTGAAACCGGGCCATAGTCTGTTTTTGTTACAAGGCACAACTATACACATGTAGTTATAGATCCGTTTCTCTTGACCAGCAGACAGTAAGTCTGAAGTGTTTAGCCAGTGTGTGCCACTAACATACACTACAATTACACTGGAAAACACAAATGGAACTGTATACGAATAAGTCCAAACATATTAACTGACTGATCACAATAAGTTTCTTTTGATGCTAAGATGTATTGGAGAAGTGCTTTAATTAATCTCAGTTTGCTCATATATATTTGATCTTACTAATGGCTCATGGAGGAACATGGTTTGCTCCATTAAGTAATTGAGATCTTATTTTCAATTTACTTGATGTCTTTGAGGCTGAAAAATGAGACTTCCATTTTGAATAAAGAGAATAGTACAGAGACAATAAAAGTAGAACCTACTAGTAATATATATATATATATATATATATATATATATATATATATATATATATATATATATATAATCTCAATTCATATACTTATCCAGTCTTCACATTTGTCTGTGGAGCTGCTTATCTCAAGTGACACTCTCACCCGACTCGTTTTCTCCCTTCATTCTTCTAATTTTTTCGTCTTTTCACACTCTGAGTGGTCTGCAGTGGGATTAAAACGGATGTGCTCAGAAGTCAAAGTAGAGGAATCAGCTCCAGCGATCAATTAAGTCATTGATAAACTGAAGAGCACCGGTCCACAGAGGGTTCAGAGGAGGAGGAGGGTAAAACCTTTCTGTACAGCACTCTGGATAACTACGAGAGTGGGACGTCCCTCGGGGTTGTGGCTTAGGACCATTCCCTGTGGAGCAGGTTGAAGTGAGGTCAGGGTTGCAGTGTAAGTTCAGTGATACAGGTTTTATAGGGTTTACGCATTGCTACATCGTGTGTAAGCAGAAGAAGTAGGAAATCTAGTGAGATCATATGCTGACTAAAGCTTTTGTGCAGATTTGAGTCTGTTTTCTGGCTAACAGGGAATGTTCTCAGAACGCCGGCGAATGTTCTGCCAAGGTTCACAACAAACGTTCATCCAATAACATTAATAGAACATTAAGGTTCTGGTCTATAATAATGTTTTCAAAACATTATGTATACATTCATGAAGCGTTTTTCTGAAATGTTTAGTTGGATGTTCCTCTAACTTCAACTTTACTTGGCAACTTGCTTCTTCAGAACATTCAGAGAACATTTAAAAGTAACATTCCCATACAGTAATGTTTGCAAAATTATAAAATGGAACATTCCATTAGAATGCTTTTTTTTTTTTTTTTTTTTTTTTGTTATTTAAAATGGAATGCTTGATGTTTTGCAATAACTGAGAAAAAAACTTAAAAAACTGGACGTTTTAAACGTTCAGAGAACATTTAGAAACAATGTTTTCGTAACTTAATGGGAACATTAGCAAAACGTTTGTAGAACATATTTTGTTAACTGGGTTAAATGTCCGTTTTAAAATGGTCGTCAGCTGTTCATGTAGACATCAGTAGGGTTTGCCTGATTTGTGGAAATGAACCACAATTGATGATGACAGCTTAGCAAAACTGATGTCCTGTAACCACAGCAGCAAATACATTTTGTCATTTTTGCATGACCCTGAAGAAATGGTTTTCGATGTGCATCTCACAATCTTTGCATCAGTTGCAAAGCATTCACTGCATACCTAAGCATGTGGCATTATGCGCATGTTATGTTTTTTTAGTGAAACCAAAGTGACAAAAACATCAGTAAAAAAATGAAAAATGAGCCTCGTTTACATGCACAACTGTCAGAAAATTAGATTATTATACAGATCCTTTTAATATCCATAAGAAATCACGTTTACATGAGATTTTGAAATTATCAGATTTTTCTTCGGTTGTGACAAAATATAAACATTCACATGCGTCATCCAAAATGTTGGTGCTTTAATTAATCTCAGTTTGCTCATATATATTTGATCTTACTAATGGCTCATGGAGAAACATGGTTTGCACCATTAAGCAATTGAGATCTTATTTTCAATTTACTTGATGTCTTTGAGGCTGAAAAATGAGACTATTGTTTTTCCTCTTCTCATGTCATGTCTGCAATACTTATGGATAACAATAAAATTGTTAAACAAAAAAAAAGTCACTTGGTGGCTGTGATTGTAAAGTTCCTGTTACAGGAACTGTTTCAGACATATTCAATAAGTCGGGAGAACAAAATCTGTTAATGCACAAAAATCTAAGTTTGCCAATCATTTTTGGATAAGTCATTTATGACGTTTATGTGGTTAAAGGCATTTATATGACTTTATATTATAATATAAAGACTTTATATTATATGAAATTATATCAGACATTCGTTGTCGGATTGCAGTGTGCTTGCAGAGATGCCTTTTTTTATTATTTAGTCAGAATATTTGTGTGCTTTCATCAGCTGTCATTGTGTTGTATTAAATTTATTCGCTTTTTATCTGCTATTTTCCACCCAGTTCTCTAGATATTGATATTGTTATTTGCCATAAAAAAAAAAAAAAACATATTGTTCCACCTCTAGTCATTGCAGAGCTACAGTGGTCAACATCTGCCAGGGTTTAAGTTTGTACTGACATATATAATGCAAATGAAAAGAGCACAAGAGACCGGTAGAGATATGAAGATACGGTGAAATTGAACACTGGTTTGGCCCAAACAAGTGTAAAACCTCATCATGAGTTTCATGTTAAGAGATCTGTGTCCTAACTCTGTTGTAGTAGCTTATGTAGACTGTAACTCAAACTTGGAAACCCTGTGAAGACACTAGTTGTTTGGTGTAGCATCTGTTGGTTTTAACACCTTGAGCATACAGTGCTCAGTATCACTCCTCAATGCCAGACTTTGGTAAAAACAGCTCTTCACGCTCAAGCAAAACTGCTACAGATGCTCACGGACATTTATAAGTGATGTTAACTCCTTAACACGACACCCTGAGATTTCTTGCACAGCATCGGTGATTACAGAAATAGACTTTTTTTTTTCTCTCTCTCCCTCTCTTTTTTTCTGGTTTTGTCTTGTGTATTCATGCAATTAGAATGAATGGAGACAATTAGAATCGGATGCAAAAGATTTGTAAAGTTGGCTGAATTTTAAGGTTGGGCTACTTTTCTAAGTAGATGAAGTTCTATATGAGCTGCTGACATTTGCAATAAACTGCTTTATAATAAGCTGTTCTTGCGCTGCTGCTGATAAACTGACCTTGGCAGGCCGTAGGTATGGTTTGGTCGACCAATCATGTGTATTTTCTTAAACTTTTGGCTTTGAGAGAAAGCGGCCTCCTGCCATACCAGCATGCCAGTCATTGCGCCAAGATGGTTTGCCAGCAGAAGTGACTTGCTATTCTTTCAACAAGGTCAGTCAGTGGGTGGACGCTATATGATATCTTGCATCACAGTTAATTGTCATATGTCGTTTGTAGCTATTTTGCCACACTTTTCTAATTCTTTTCAGTATTCATGAATGCGTTTTAAAGATCCATGACATTAGATTTGGGTCACATTGTAATGATCACACTGCTAAAGACAAGCATCAGTGCTGCGAAATGTCAAACTACAGTATTAACCCCAGTGTATTTGTAGTTTTGAATTTAAAATGAAAATTGTCATCATTTGCTCGCCCTCAAATTGTTCCAAACCTGTATGAATTTCTTTTGTCTGTTGAACACAAAAGAAGATATTTTGAAGAATGTCAGTAACCAAACAGTTGATGGGCCCCATTGACTTCCATAGTATTTTTTTCCCATACTTTTCCAATTTGGATGTACTATATTCGCCATGTTGTCATTATCATGTGACCTACCAGCGCCAGTTACGTCGCTTCACTGTCATTCACAAATCCTCTCCCGTGGCCTCATGTCATAGTGAAGTATCCATCATATGCACACTTAAGAATCTCGCCGAAAATAGTAGGTCATCTGGGTACTTTTATGCCTGTATTCTTTTATGAGTACTGTGAATTTGAACACACTTCTTTTTTTTCACATACTGTTTTTCACCTACTTTATAGTGGGAAAGTATGTGAATTTGAAGGCAGCCTATGTCTCTCTTATCTAACACATCTGATTCAGATCATCAGTTCAATAGAAGAGAGCTCCATGAACTTGGGTGCATTCCTATTGACAAGGTCCCTAAGAAGTGTTCATAGCTCCCTGCTCCCTGAGCATGGGATATCTGTTGAAGTTCACTTCTCTTGACAAAATGCGTTAATTCGCAACGCCCTGTAATGTCATCAAACACAGACAAACTCAAGTCATGCATATAAGAGGAGTTTAAAGTTTGATGCCATAACATACTTCTGTAAAAAAATAGAATTCATAGGGGTGTGACAAGACACTCACGAGACGAGACACGAGATTGGATTCACAAAAATGAGGCAAGATGAGATTTTTGCACAGTATTTTTAAGAAATCCTCAATGACAAAATTCATGGCTGGAAAAGTAATCTGCATTTGCATTTTGAAATGTTTTAACTAATCATCTTGTAATTAATGTCAATTCATTTCTACTTTCTGAGTATGAATTATCATATGCATTGAAAGACTACAATATACAAGCACTGTAAAAGGTTTTGCCACAAACTCAAAAGACTGGCTTCTCTCCTGTATGACTTCACATTAGTCTCTTCAGACCTTTACTGTACATCAGGGAGCTTGGATTCACGATCACACGTACTCTGTGTACAGGGAGCGGCGGTGCTGAGCTTGCATTCTAAAAGATAAGACATTTATCAGACGCTTAGGCTCTGTCGTGCAACGAATCCTCCGCCATGGTCTTGTCAGTCATCTCGCCTTACTCTCGTTATGTGATCATTGAACTGTGATTCCTGCTGCACTGTGTGTGTCTGTGCAGCTCGTGCTGTATGAGCAAAGCAGACATTTACAATAGTTTACACTGAATCTTTCATTCATTCTTCACCACAGCAGATGCCATTTACCTTGACATCAAAGGACACACGTCTTCTCTCTCGTACCTGAGTGGCAGTAAAGTGGTAAATCTCTTCTGAGGTTGATTCTTCGGAGGCTTCGAATAGATGGAGTCTGATCTGTGTGTATTGGAGGTCTTAGAGCTCAGCTGCCTCTCAGAGTTCCCAGCAGGCCGAGCGGAGGCCGAGGTCATCTCTGTTGACCCTGATCCACACCATCTGTGATGTGTCACTGCAGCAGCACAAACACATAGAGCTCCGGTTAGTCACATTACATGACCGATTGACTGTGATTCATAGAAATTGTATGTTGTGTAATAATGTGTGCGTGTAAGTACTGTATGTGCCAGGGTTATCATCATTACTTAAAACCATTAAAAAAACATTTTCATTACTTGAAATAAAATAAAAATTAGTATATAACTTATTTTATTTCAGCTTGGCAACATTTCTTATTATTTGTTTAGTTTAAGTTGAAGTACTAAAATAACTAAAAGTAAATCTAAAAACGAATGACAAAATGACTAATTAACTGATGTCTCATTAGTATATCAAGACAGCAGTGACATTTAGTGCCCAGCAAATGAAGATATTTGCTTCTTCTCAGATATTATTATAAATGATGTCTGTGATCAAAATTTAGAAGTTATCAAGATGAACTCAAACATTTATCATGTAATTATTCCATGACCTAATGATCTGAACTGCTGTCCATGTTACTTTTATAGCTCTTTACCCTTTCTATATATGGCTGCTGTTGGCTCATTTGTGTCTAATTATAGTCTAATTTTTTTAAAATTGTGTATATATATATATATATATATATATAAAATAAACATATAGTCCCTGACAACACCGTTACTGTATAGGTCTCCTGAACAATGACAGAGCAACATTTGAGCAAAACCATCCGTGTCATGAAACACAAGTGCCTTTTGCTCACAATTTATTCAAGGTTGTTTAGGATTCAAGATCATTGAATTCCTCACCTTCTTTGCAGGAACACTGCAGTAATTATGACTCCTCCGTCAGCAAAAGCGATTAACCTAATCACCTGTAATACTCCCAGGGAGCTCAGATTGTTCGTAAGTCATGGCTCATTGAATAAAGAAATGACAATTAAATGAGGTTTATAACCTAAATAAGATGCATAAAGAGCAGAGGTGAATGGTGTCCCTCCTGATAAATCCATTCGTTCCTGTATGCTTGAACAGTAAAAGTAAAGGTTTTTTCTGACCTTTAAAAAGGACTTTCATTAGTGTAACATAATGCAGTCAGGTTTGTTCAATAACATTAAACAATTACAGTGACCAAACACTTTTAGAGTGTGAGATCAATCTCTGGTGGGAAAATGATAGGTTTATTTATTGATTCCTAATATACAGTGCAGATAGTTAGGTTTCTTTTAAATATATATATTTTTTTTTCCATCATACATTTCTCCTAAAAGCCCTTAAAATAGACTTAAATGAGAACGTGTACAGAGCTATACAGTTATATTATACAACAGCTCAGATCATTTGGTCATGGGAGAATTTGATGAGAAATGTTCACTTTATTGTCCTTCAGCCCAGACAAGGGAAAAGGAATTACGTTTTTCTAATGGTCCAGGCAATGATTTAACATTAACATTACCAACATGACAACAGTATATAGAAAGGTAATTTTGCGTACCACATATCATGCAGTGTATGTAGAAAAAGACAATAATCCAATGGATTAGACAATAAACTATGTATAGAGTACGTTTAAGCCATCCATCCATCAATCCAACCAACCAACCAACCAACCAACCAAAACTTTGGAATTAGTAAGTTTTTTCAAGATATTAATAATTTTATTCAGCAAGGATGAACTAAATTAATCAAAAGTGGCAGTAAAGACATTTCAAATATTACTATATTATATATATATATATATATATATATATATATATATATATTTTAAATAAATGCTGTTCTGTTGAACTTTCTATTCATCAAAGAATCCTGAAAAAAAAGAAAAAAAAAAAGAAAAAATCATTACATTTTCCACAAAAATATGAAGCACCACAACGGTTTTCAACATAAAAATAATAATAAACAAATGTTTCTTGAGCAGCAAATCAGCATATTAGAATGATTTCTAAAGGATCATGTGACACTGAAGACTGGAGTAATGATGCTGAAAATTCAGCTTTGATCACAGGAATAAATTACATTTTAAAATATATTCAAATAGAAAACAGATATTTTAAATCGTAGTAATATTTCACAACATTACTGTTTTTATTGTATTTTTGATTAAATAAATGCAGCTTTGGTGAGCAGAAGAGACTTCTTTCAAAAACATTAACAAGTCTTACGGACTCCAAACTTTTGATAATGTCTGAATCTCTCCCTTAAATCCCTCCACTAAAAGCTTCCCCCAAAATAAATGTAAAAATATTATTATAGATTTAATGTGACCTTATAAGTCGCTGTCGATTCCGCCTCCCCCTCCACCGGGCAGATGTTTTCATTGTGATGGAGTCTGCAAACATCTCATTTCTGATGTGGCGACACCAGCCGAATACAAAGAGCTCGGCGATGTCAAAACCCGAGTCGTCGCTCATTGATGTGCGAATGAAGACCAACACCACGTCACATCTCTCAAAGGGGAATGGCTCATGATGAGGTTCAAACAGGTGGACAGACTGATAAAAAGGTTTCATTTATATGTAAATCAAAAGGGTGACCAATCAATTATTCTCATTTGAATAAAGACTCCTGTCCCCTACGCCCCATTGGACCATTGATTCGACTCCTAATTCCAGTCATGCCGACCCCCTTCAGCAGCAGATATAAATAGTCAAGTGGCCTCATCTTTAGACCTGTTTGAACTGCGGCTCTCTGACAGAACGCAGGCTGAACTATGCAAATTGGAAATCCATATTTGGATGAGGTCTCTGCAATTGCAGCATAAGATTAATTATTTGTCAGATGCTGTCACCATGTGAAAACTGCAAAAGGGTGAAAAATATCACAGATTTCACATCTATTAACTTGCTGCCTGTGCTTTTCACTCTTTATTTATCCAGATTTATCTGGATTAAATATTTATAGTTTTTAAAAAAAAAAAAATAATAATAATAATAATACTTGTAATCAGTAAGAATGCATTAAATTGGTTAAAAGTGACAGTGAAGACATGTATAATGTTGCATTTCTATTTCAAATAAATGCTGTTCTTTTGAAATTTCTATTCATCAAAGAATCCTGAAAATAAAAATTATCGGTTTCTTCAAAAATATTAAGCAGCACGACTTTTTCAACTGATAATAATATCACCAGTTTCACATCTATAAACTTACTGCTTGTGCTTTTCACTCTGTATTTATCCAGCTTTGTCTTGTGGATTAAATATTTATAGGTGAAATGAATCGTCACCAAGCAGTAGCTGCCGAAATATGATTTACATAACAGCTCCTTTATTTAATTTTTTGTTCCTGTCTGCAAGTGCATTAGATATATGCAGTCTATCAGCCACCATCATGTGCATTTCAAACCGAAACCGTGAGAAGTTATTCCCAAGGGTGTGTTATATATCTTTTAAGGGGATCTTTTCCCCCTAAGGGATATATAATGCACATCACTGACTATTGTCAGGACTCATGGAGCAGAAATAGCCACGGCGTGCCGAGACTTATGGCATATTGCTGGTTGAAACTCATTCCGTATGCAGGATTCAGACTGCTGGCATGGATGTTTTCCTGCTATCAGACTGCTGATGAGGGTTTACGCTCATAGAGGGCACATTGACTGTCAATATGACCTTTTCTCCAGAGACCTAATGCTGATGATGGGTCCCGGCAGGCCTGGAGAGTGTTTGCTTCTTGCCAGCGAGAATAAGAAGCAGACAGCTGTGCTTGAGTGTGTTTATGCACTTTCTCTAAACTTTCTTCCTTTTTCTTTGTTCAAATCATGCATGTTGCAAAGAAGTGTCAAGGTTATATGTTGTAAGACCTTTCATAGCCATGCTGGGATAATATGGCTCTGTGATTGAACTCAGGACTTTGTGCTTGAAAAGAAGGCAAAAGACCTTCCTGCTAGGCTTGTGGGAAGGGATGGTAGTATTAGAGAGGATAAAACACTTAAATAGGTCTAAATAAGCTTTTCTGATGGGTTTCTAGTAGAGCATGAAGTCATGGGTTCAAGGTTCCAAGGAATTGCCTGTGAAATCCAGAGAAGTGGCTTTAGTTCGCTTTTTTCAGAAATGTTAAAAGTCTTGATCTGTAGAAACAATATCAAATTAAAGCTGCAAGCAGCGATGAAAGGGCCCTCGCGCCCGGGCTCACCGCCAACCGTTGGCCTTAGGAAAACAGTGAACAGTGGGCGACATGCATGTAAGCGAGTAAATACAGGAGAATTATGGCCAAGTCATTTCAAAGTGCCAGACTTCCTGCTGCCAACAGGTGGCGCTTTGACCGTAACTGAATATTGCCATGTAGATGACTTCAGGCCAGGACTATTATCGAACTGGGACTATTATTTCGTGGCGTTAATCGCATACATTAGCACTTAGCCAAGTGTTGCATGATTTAACCTGTTTCTACTGTGTTTGGTACTTTGTGGCATATTGAAATGTGTTTCTGGGAGTGAATTACAGTGTAAAGCATGCCATTTTCTGTTGCCAGCAGGTGGCGCTATGACTAACTGAATATTGGCATATAGATGTCTTTAGGCCAGGACTCTTATCACACATGTGAAGTTTGGGGCAGATCGGACATTGTATGCCTGAGTTACAACAGCTTCCTCTTTCATGGCGAAACATCAGAATTTGTCAGGCCGCCACGGACACACCCTTTAGTGAAAACTCAAGATCTTTACAATTTAACATAGCTAAGGCCTTTAGATTAGACTGACCAAATATGATGTGGTTCTGGTTAAATCTGTATGAGGAGTTAATCACAGTGTAAAACATGTCATTTCCTGTTGCCCGCAGGTGGCGCTATGACCGTAACTGAATATTGCCATGTAGATGTCCTCAGGCCAGGACTCTTATCAAACATGTGATGTTTGGGGCTGATCCAACTTTGTATACCCGAGTTACATAAACTTCCTTTTTCATGGCAAAACATCGGAATTTGTCAGGCCGTCACGGACACGCCCTTTAGTGAAAACTCTAGATCTTCGCAATTTAACGTTGCAGAGGCATTAGACTGACCAAATATGATGTTGATCTGATAAAAGCTCTAGGAGGAGTTCGTTAAAGTACAACATCTGGAGATGGCAAAAAGTGCACAAATTTTGCAGAGAAAATTAAAAATATCTGACTTCCTGTTGGTTTTCAGACTTTGCTCCAGCAGACTTTTTTGTAGGGATTGGGCTGTTACATGTGTCTACTGAATTTCATACCTGTACGTGAAACGTGGTGCAAGGGGCACTTCGTTGAAATTTTGTAGGTGGCGCTATCGAGCCATTTTGCCACGCCTAATTCTGAGACCCATAACAGACGTAAATTTTCACCACTTCTGACGCGTGTGCAAAGTTTAATGAGTTTTCGAGCATGTTTAGGCCCTCAAAAATGCGATTCATTTGGGAGAACAAGAAGAGGAAGAAGCGGAAGAATAATAAACGGAGCGATTCCAATAGGGTCCTCACACCATCGGTGCTTGGGCCCTAATAATCAACCCATCAACTTTTCTTGAGGGGGTGGCAGTGATTATTTTTGTCCCTGTTTATTTATTTGCATATTAATTTAGTTATTAAATATTATTTATTTATTTGCTAATTTTTTCTTTTATTTATTCATTCATTTCCTTTTATTATTTAATTTCCTTATTTATTCATTCATTTGCTTATTTTTTTATTCATTTGCTTATTCATTTATTCATTTGCTTATTTACAGTGGGATTACTTGCAAATTGTAGTCCGTTACTGATTACAAATTACGTGATGAAAATTGTAGTAACATAATCTAAATTACTCATTTTAGGTATGTATTTTAACTATTTTTTGATTACTTTTGACCTAACTTGTTTATCACATAGATTTGAATGGGATTGTGAACCATATATAGCAGATTACATGTAATCAGAACTACCCAGCAATGCTTATTTATTTATTTGCTTGCTTGCTTGCTGACTTACCTGCTAAATTGCCATTGATTGCCAAATAGATAGTCTGTAATCACCATGCATTTTTATTGTATAGAAAAAGAGCTGGCATTTTGATAACTTTGTGTCCCTAGCCCTGTTTAAAATATTAATAAAGATTATTTATTAGAATTTGATGATTTTTGCAGCACTGATAATATTTTACATACAGAATTCTATAAAACTGTTACAAATTCTTTTAGTTTTTTGGAAGTTGCATTCAAAATCAGTTGCTTCTGAAGCTGTCCATTGACTGAACAAAAAACAATTGAAATTTTCATGCTGGAAACCAGGTAACAACAGGTAATCAACTAGTTCACTCTGTATGCTGGAACATATTCCAGGTGCCCATCAGTTCATCTAAGGTGGTTTACCAACTCTAGTTAGGTTAACCAGTGTGGTGTCCCAGTCTGACTTCGGCCCACCCAGCTGGTACAGTAGTTGAGCTGATTAACCAACATTTGCTAAAACTTTGACCAAATAGAAACTAGTATTGTGACTATCAGAAGTTGATTTTGCTGTATGGTAAAAAGGGGGTATCCACAGGGGAACACAATCATCACAGGTGTGCACATGTTAATTAACTCAAAGGAAGATGATAATTCCAGATGGCACTGTTGCTGGCAGATGGAACTGATGTGGAACTCATGGGTGCTTGGTGTCATTGGAACTTCATCCTGATTTCCACACTTGGAAACTCAGCTGGATGAGGTCTGGTCTCTTCATGTTGAATGTTGATGTATTTAACCTGTTTCAATATCATTATTAAAAAACCTTTTGCATTCCAGAGTCTGTTTGGACTTGATGGAACATTAGCTTATAAAACAGTCATAAATTAATATTTTTCTCAACTAAACCATATTGTACTGTATTTAATCAGTAACTTCTCATTAATGAGTTAATGCACAAAAGTTTTGAATCTTACCATGTGATTACTTAATTTACCCCCTTTTATTAATTAAAATAACTGAGAAATTCTTTGAAACTTCAAATTTTCTGCAATGGTTCATCAATGGCAAAAAAGTGAAATGTGGGCTTTTACTTTTCCAAACTCTCTCTCCTTTTTCAGATTTATTTGGTCTATGAACTTTTGCTCTACAAACACATTAAGACATTTGTTTGTCGATTTACTTTCATTTCAGAATTATTGTGTGTTCATGCGTGAGTGCGTGTCTCTTCCAGATCAAACTCAGCCATCTTGTTGCACCATGAGGAGGTGAAGAACAAGGAGTGAGGAAGCTTCCTGAGGAGTCATAAGAGAGGATACACAGGTGGTATCTCGTCGAGAAACCCAACGTATGTATAAATTCCCCCTCCCCCGGTGGAGCAGAGAGAGGGAGGAGCCAGGGTGGAGCCAAAGAGGACGCTGGAGATACAAGGGGCGATACAGGGGTACTGGGCATAACCTCTCCAAAAAAAAGTTAGTTAAATCCTCCTTAAATAAGTTTTTCAACTCTTCAAAAGTAACTTCCAGAGGCCAACTTGTACTCACAGCAGCGGGAGTGTTGGCGGGGCTGTCCTCCCAACCCTCGAGTTCCACTAAAACTCCCTCAGCGATCCGCCGTGTTGCTGGCTTGCGCACCTGGTCAGACTCTGTAAGGGGCTCAGGCTCTGGGGCAATGTCCTCTCCTGTCTTCTCTAATGGTTCAGGTTCATTGATCAAGGCAGGCCAGTCTCCCTTGTCTGCGGGGTTCTAACAATGTCGGGTCGCTCACCGGTGGTGGATGGCTGGTCTCAGGTGGCACTGGAGTGGGGCTGGTGGGTTCTTCCTTGGTGGGGCAGATGGTGTATGGGGAATTGTTGCACACCAGCACCCACTCAACAAACTCGCCGAATGATCCTTGAGGACCTACACGGGCAGGCGAGCCTTTGTGCGCTCATTCAAGTTGGCCAAAAAGAAAGTGCACAGGGAATGATTGGGGAAGTCCGTAAGGCTTGCCAGATACAGAAATCCGCTGGTGTTGGCCTCGAGGCTTTGCTGCTCCTTCTCAAGGGATAACATCAACACCGCAGGTGAGGCCATGCTGATTTCGGTATTGGTAGGTTCTTCTGTCATGTAACGTGATGTATATAAACTCACACGACAATAACAGATACTCAGGAAACAGGCTTAACTCATTTACACAGAAATACACATTTACACTGACGCCATCATTAACGAGAACCAACAAACACTAAGGGAGAACTGAAGGCTTATAAGCATGAACAAACAAAGGGAACTAATAAGTTAATTAACAAGACACAGGTGAATTAAATGACTAATTAAACAGACTGAGGAAAACTAGGTCACAGGACAGAACCAAAAACACAATGAAGTGGGGAACATGGAACGTACATGTTACAGCAATAGGTATCATGACCTAACAATGAACAACATGTACAACATTTATTAATCTAGGTTGTTGTTAATTTATAAACAAACAAACAAATAAATAAACAAATTGAATAAATAAATATGACTTTAAATGTTAAAAATTAATTACATGTAAAAATGACCATTAACCTTGATAAATAATGCTGTAGAGGCATTGGATGTTGTGAAATGTTACTGAATTAAATTCCCTTTAAGAATTAGAAGCATAAGAGCAGGTACTCTTTTCACTCTCTTCTGTCTTATTCTTTCCACAGTAACATGAACAGATGCTTTCAGACATTGCAGTCAAAGGCAAGATGACAGGAGTGAGAATGTCAGAGACAAAAGCCTTCCTAGTAAAGCGACAGACTCGCTTCTCAGAGACTCGAGTAGCGTGTTTGTTTTAAGTCATGAGTCATATGTTACGCCGGATGCTGTTATTTTCGCCTACAGAAATCAATGTTGTTACCTTTCTCAGTATCTCGGCTGTACTTTAGCTTGCTGAGGGAAGTTTTTATATATGAGGTGTGAAAATGTGTTCTAGAAATGAGGGGAAGCAAGAAATTATGTGTGATTTTCACAGATCATAATGTTTACCTTTTTAAGTAAAATAGATATTCAAAGCTGCAGTAGATTTGACACATTATGACTGAATGTAATGGATGGAAAACATTCATGTGACTACAGTGGTTCAACCTTAATATTATAAAGCGACTAGAATACTTTTTGTGTGCCAAAAAAGCGACTTTATTCAACAATATCTAGTGATGGGCGATTTCAAAACACTGCTTCATGATGCTTCAAAGCTTTATGAATCTTTTGTTTCGATTCAGTGGTTCAGAGTGCCCCCCAGTGGTGAACCATTGCAATTTCAAAACACTTATGATGTAACGAAGCCTCGTTTACTGAAATCATTTGATTTTGACGCTCTGAACCACTGATGATTCGAAACAAATGATTCGTAAAGCTTCAAAGCTTCATGAAGCATCCTTTTGAAATCGCCCATCACTAGATTTTGTTGAATAAAGTCGCTATTTTGTTTTTTTTAGCGAACAAAAAGTATTCTCGTCGCTTTATAATATTAAGGTTAAACCACTCCAGTCACATGAACTGTTTTAAATATGTCTTTAGTAGCTTTCTGCTTTCTGAAAAAGGGAGTGTTATTGCTGGCGATGCAGGGCTTACTGAGCCATCGGATTTTATCAAAAATATCATAATTTGTGTTCTGAAGATGAATGAAGGTTTTACGGGTGTGGATCGACATGAGGGTGAGTAACTAATGATAATAATTTTCATTTTTGGGTGAACTAAGCCTTTAAGAATGTAGCCTTTTGAGTTGTACAAATGAAAACAGCGGGTCAAGGTTGGGATGAGAAATTAGACAAAACACGTCTTTCTCCATTGACAGCCATTCAAATATTGCAGTGCATTTTGATGAAATACATTTTTGCAAGAAAATAAAAATGTATTATATATATATATATATATATATATATATATATTTTACCTGCCTTTTTTCATAAAATGGATAGCTTAGCATAATTTCTAGTGAAGGCCATAAGATTTTGTCTTAAGGATGCACAGATATTGGCCAAAATAGTCAAAATTATTTGTTTTTATTTTATAGATTATTTTTTAATAATTTTATTATTTTTTGTACTTTTTATTGATGTGTTCCAGCATTGAATTATAATTGTCATGGACTGCTCCAAGACTTGGGTTGAGCATCCAAACACAGCTTTTATTGGGGTAAACCAGAATAGTGATGTTCAATTCTTAAACTAATCATTCTTTTGAGCTGGTTCTCAGGAAGTAACCAGTCGAGCTGGTTCACTAATCGAACTGAATCGAATTTTAGTTCCGGGTCGATGACGCAAGATGTACTACAAGATGAAGTAGTAGCACATCCAAGTAGTAGCACATCTCAAAATGATGTTTTATTAACAAAGTTCGGGAGGAGCAATGTTCAAATGATCTACCCAATCAGCATGAGAGGAGGCCTATAAATATGTAGCTGACTCACCAATGTTCCTCAACAGTTTTTTTCTGCATCCCTCCACCACCCCGTCTCCTCACACTCACCTGGTTACTATCCTAACCAAAGATATGGGGGGAGTACTCTGGGTTTGGACTAAATACCGAGCTCGGAGCCCTCTCCTCGGACAGCATACTTTTTACTATTTTTGATTATTTTTAAGTGAACTCGTGAAAAGAACCGAATGAGCAGGTTCAACCACCTGTCGAAGTTTGCAGAGGATTACTGAGGACTCAAAAACAACCGAATGAGCCGGTTCAACCAACTGTCGAAGTTTGCAGAGGATTACTGAGGACTCAAAAACAACCGAATGAGCCGGTTCAACCAACTGTCGAAGTTTGCAGAGGATTACCGAGGACTCAAAAAGAACCGACTGAGCCGGTTCAACCAACTGTCGAAGTTTGCAGAGGATTACCGAGGACTCAAAAACAACCGAATGAGCCGGTTCAACCAACTGTCGAAGTTTGCAGAGGATTACTGAGGACTCAAAAAGAACTGAATGAGCCGGTTCAACCAACTGTCGAAGTTTGCAGAGGATTACCGAGGATTTAAAAACAACTGAATAAGGAGGATCAACCAACTGTCGAAGTTTGCAGAGGATTACCAAGGACTCAAAAAGAACCTAATGAGCCGGTTCAACCAACTGTTGAAGTTTGCAGAGGATTACCGAGGACTCAAAAAGAACCGACTGAGCTGGTTCAACCAACTGTCAAAGTTTGCCTAGGACTCAAAAAGAACTGAATGAGCCGGTTCAACCAACTGTCGAAGTTTGCAGAGGATTACCGAGGACTCAAATGCTGTAGAACGGAATGAGCCAGTTCAACCAACTGTAAAAGTTTGCAGAGGATTACTGAGGACTCAAAAAGATCCGGATGAGCCGGTTCAACCAACTGTCGTAGTTTGCCGAGGACTCAAAAAGAACTGAATGAGCCGGTTCAACCAACTGTTGAAGTTTGCTGAGGACTCAAAAAGAACTGAATGAGCCGGTTCAACCAACTGTTGACGTTTGCCGAGGATTACAGAGGACTCAAATGCTGTAGAACTGAATGACCTGGATCAACCAGCTGTCAAAGTTTGCAGAGGATTACTGAGGACTCAAAAACAACCGAATGAGGCAGATCAACCAACTGGTGAAGTTTTCAGAGGATTACAGAGGACTCAGAAAGAACCGAGTGAGCCGGTTTAACCAACTGTCGAAGTTTGCCGAGGATTACTGAGCATTCAAATAACTGAATGAGCCGGTTCAACCGTCGAAGTTTGCAGAGGATTACCGAGGACTCAAAAAGAACCAAATGAGCCGGTTCAACCAACTGTCGAAGTTTGCCGAGGATTACCGAGGACTCAAAAAGTAACGAATGAGCCGGTTCAACCAACTGTCGAAGTTTGCAGAGGATTATAAGGAGTCTGATGAGTGAGTTGACTATACTATGTAAGCCTGAGGCACGTACTGGAAATATGCTTATTATGACTACTGTTATTAAATAACACTTTATTAAAACCTGCAAAATCTCTAGTCGAGAGATGTAAATAAATTTTATTATAGTTTATTATATTTT
Organism: Ctenopharyngodon idella; assembly: GCF_019924925.1. NCBI lineage: Eukaryota > Metazoa > Chordata > Actinopteri > Cypriniformes > Xenocyprididae > Ctenopharyngodon > Ctenopharyngodon idella. The sequence goes on along the minus strand of NC_067220.1, from coordinate 10,703,588 downwards.
AAGTTGTTAAGCGAAATCAAGGAGTTTATAAGACTGGTTAATTCTCACTATATACTTTAGACATGTCGAACATATCCACGTTTGTGCATCAATGTCTGTAATGTGTGCTGTAGGTGCAAAATTTTTAGGAATCTTATGCAATATGTAGGCTACTCAATATTGGTCAGTCATGTCCGACATAAAGGATCTGCGAATGAAACTGTGACCACAAACACCATTAACTTAAGTGAATGAAAGGCAATAATCTGCAATATGCATACAAATATATATATTTTTTTATTTGAATGTTTCAATGTGTGGACACAAATGACTTTCTTTGAATGATTCATTGATATAACATGACACTGAGTTGTTAGAAAAGAAACGTGCATAGTGACATCATTGCTTGATGACGTAAGGAATCAATGAATCTGTTTTTGAACCGGTTCATTGAAATGAATTGTCCGAAAGAACAGGTTTGCGGAAATGAATCGGACTTTATATCACTTATCCAGAATCGTAATCCATAAATGGTCAAATGGCCAAAACACAGGGCAGATAATCCAAACAATAAACAACAAGGCAGTAAACATAGGCAAACTGGGAAATTCAAGGAACCAGGCACAAGATAATACACATGACGTAAAACCAAAGCTCATGCTCAGAAACGGAGTGAGACACTTACAAAACTTCGCAAAGAATGACTGAAAACATAGGGCTTATGAAGGTAACAAGGTAATGAGACACAGCTGAAAATAATGACACATAATGAGTCCAGGCAATGGATTATGGGAAATGCAGTTCATGATGAGATGGCAATGGAGTAGGGATGAGTGCCCTCTGGTGGAGATCAAGGGCACTCCAGCTGGTGTATGTGACAATAATTAATATATTTATTTATATTTATTATATTAATATTTATCACTAAATACATATCACTATGCATTCTGTGATTGTTGGATTTGACCAAAATTATCTTTTAAGTAAGCATGCTGACTATAGGCTTTTTGTTGAGAGTGTGCATTTGATGTTGTCTATCTAGATATCTCACTAGGTTTTGGATCTGAGCTTGAGTATAGTGATATTTTAAAACATACAATCATTGTGAACTGCACCTTGCAATTGCAGCAGTTCCACACAATTTCAGCAGCCTTTTGACAGCACTTTTATTTTCGTAGAGCTTTGAATTTTTATAGCGTTATTGACTTTAGGTCCTCATCTGCCGCCTGTGTAGAAATGGAGGAACATATTGTTCTTTGAGTGACATTTTAGGACCTTTCAGATCAAAGGCACCTTTTGTAGAGCTCATTGTCCTGCAGCAATTATTTAGCCCATAATTACGCATGGTGCCCGTCTCTTTCACTGTCTCTCAGCTCACAATCATATGCCGATTGCCTGCTGGCATTAGGTCTCATATAATCCCTCTTTTGGCGAGTCACTGCGGGGTGTTGACAGGGTTTGTGCCTCACTAGCAGTCGCCTGGAACCAGATTACACAAACAACAACAGGTCATGCACTTTATTAGCATGATATAGTCTGGAAGTAAACTGCTGGGTGACATCAGCTTCACAAAGCTACAAAATACCATCACATTTTTTTCAACATCCGGGTGACATTTAAGTGGCTTTGTTAATTCAGGGATTACTATTTATGCTGTGTGAAACAAAATGAAGTCCTCATCAACCATTTTGTCTAGTTATTTATATATTTTTTCCACTTTAATTTTGAATTTTCAGTTTAGTTTTTGTTAGTTTTAATTGTTTGGAAATTCTTTGGAAAATCAGTCGTTGTAGTTTAAGTTCCAGTATTAGTTCATGATTGATGATGACACATGACACTTTTTCAGGAAAAGCAGCAGATGTTGTGTCAATCAGACAGACTGTTTATTGGGTGTTTTTCCTTTTTGACAGGAAATTTATATTTTAATATTTTACTTTATTATTTTATTTTACAAGCCTGTTTTTTTTAACTGTTGGTGTGATAGTCAGGAGTTAGGCTTGGGAGATTAAATAAATCAATCCACTCAACATTAACTGAAGGTGAAAATTAATTAACTCATTTTGACTTTTTATTATAGCCTATTTAAGAACACATTTATAGTTTAAGTATAGATTATGCTAAATCCACTTTTACAATGTGTTTAGATATAAATGTGTGTTGGCAGTGTGTGAACACAACCACCCTACAATGATAAAAATCCACCCACTCCTTTTTTTTTCTCTCTCTCTCTCTCTCTAAGCAGTCTCATTAGAAAAGCCGTTTTGATTCTCTGAGCAATGTGACATCACATTGATCATACCCCGCACACGACCGCTGACTGACAGTCATGTATTACCATAGTTTCCGCCCTCAGCTAGCTGTACACTGTCCGCCATTTTCTCCGCGTTCGAGCGGCTGTAGCGACCAGTGCTTCCCACACATAGACTTTACTTGGGCAGGCCGCCCAGGTATATTAATGGCCGCCCAAGTATATTTGGAGACACATTCATGCTTTTATTATTTTTATCCTCGTATACTTTTTCAAGATAATGAAACCATCCGCGATCGATTAACTAGTGGAAAATCTCCCCTCGCCCTACGCGTTTCGTACCTGCTCGTTACGTGTGCGTCAGAACTGTTTACTCCCGCTAACATTCCCACGTGCGCTGCAGAGATGCGGTGGATATTTCACAAAGAGCACTGCATGTTGCAAAGTCACAAGGCAGCGCTGTTGCGCGTTCTACAGGCTCGCACAACAGTGCTTCAGACTGCTTCAAAGCATGATTCTCAATCAACGAAAAGCACAGATTTATGCCAAGCAATTGCTAATGAACTCAAGTTGATGAATTATGACAATGTCTATTTTATGGCCTTTATATAATATGTTTTAGACGATTGTAAGAATATGAAGGATCAGCCCGCAATTGTGTAGACATTTCAAAATAAGAGTCCTGGTGAATTTCGGGCTTGTTTATAATTAAAAGTCACAAGCTACGTTTTTTCTTCTTCTTCTTCTTCTTCTGGGCATTATTGGTATTTTGGTTACACAATAAATTGTATTTAATTACTGTATATTATTCATTATATAAATTTTACCAGTAAAATCTGTGTCCCATTCACTGAGAGAAACGCTATATGACATAGCAAGGAGAACATAGGAAAAGGAGAACCATTTAAATGCTGTAATTTTGCATAATTTACAATGCGTAATAATACATAATATTAGTATGTAATTAAATGTAATAGTATGCTATGTAATTAAAATTAATTTCAATAAATAAAAATACTGTTAAAAATCACACATTATTTGTTTGTCACATGTAGTAGACCATTTTTTGCGCCGTGGGTAATAGAAGGATTTTTCACTGCGGCTACCACCGCAAGTATATTTCAAACCTGTGGGAAGCACTGAGCGACAACAATGTCTGGTAAGTGATTGAGATGGTTTGTTGTCGGATGTAAGAGTGAACATAACAATCTTCATTTACTGACATCTGAGCCGCTGAACAAAGTGGATTAGTTATATTTTTGAAGGGAATGCGCCACAGATCTAATATACACACACAATTTCTGTAACGTTGCCTGCTATTTACGTTCACAGACATAACTGACTGTGTTTATGTGAACTGTTTGTTTTTGACTGAACCTTGTGTGTATTTGACAGTTTAAACAAAACAAAAAATGCGAAAGAAGTTACTCACGAGACTTGAGGTCTGACAGCCAGCTGTCTGTGTGCGTGTGCTTCAGATAAGTGCACTCAGAAAACGATCCATCAGAAGTTTATACTGATATAGCTTTAAAATGCGTGGAAATAATAAATTTTAATGATGAAAGAAAAACTATGCTATCCGTGAGAGTGTTCACGATATAGATGATAATCAAAACCAAGCAGATGTCTTGTTTGTATTTGACAGAGAATCTGATTGAGGCAGGAACTGTGATCGTAGAGAGGGGGCGGGGCACAGCAGCTCACTTGCATTTAAAGGCACACGCACGTAAACAGCCTGTTCTTGACTGTAGTCAGAAATGGGTATTTACAACATGGATTTATAAATGATCTGTGAGGTATTTTAAGCTGAAGCTTCACAGACACATTCTGGGGACACCAGAGACTTAAATTGCTATTAAAAAAAAATAATAATCTTGTAAAAAGGGGCATAATAGGTGACTTTTGATATATAATGTATGCACATATTTTTACATTTTTATACATTTTTATGCTGTCAACGATGATAACGCTCCGCTGCCAATTTGTTTTTAAAATCGATCTTTATTGTCCACAATGTTACAGTATTTTCAGATCTGTTAATCACACAAATGTCGCTTGTGTTTTTATTAGCAATTGAATTTTTGTTGGTTAAGACTACAGATTTCTAAAACCATTTTTTTTTACCTTAATTGGATATAATAATGAGGAGCAAACAGGAAGTTGGAGGAAGAGAAGCGCAAACCTGCGTCACAATAACTAAACTACTACCAACTATGCAGTGACTCCCACAGGCCTCTAGCATTATATTTGGCTGATGTAAACCAATGAAAATGCAGCCTTTCTGAATGGAAACACTGCAATCAACCAGCTCACACTGATTTACCAGCAGTGGTTTGTGGAGTTTCTGTCGGCCGTCGCTTTCAATTTGCGGTACACTACCCTTTATAAGTGCTCCTCAGCGCTGCTTGCAGGTTTGTCTTGTTAAATCATATTTAACACAAAAGGCTGGAGGACTACATTTCTTCTGCCCATCTAACCTTGTACCGCCCTAACCTCTCACTTTGTAATCCAATCTGCTAATTTAGCAGAAAAACAGAGAGCAATTGAATGAAAATATGTCACTAATTGTTTGTTTCAGACCTGACTTTTACTGAACCAGAAAAAAAATGGATTTGGAATGAGCGAAAGTGCATTTGAGATGGGATAATGTCTTTAATTGTAATGATAACTTGCGTTGAGTGCTACATAATAAATATTTGATGAGATGCTGTATATTTGATAGAATAAGTCTAAACTCTGAGTGCCATAATTGAGATTCTTGTGTGTAGATTTGGGATATTTTTGTAATGCATTCGTCTTTCCAGACAGTCCGAGGGAGACTGTTTTTGAGGGCAAAACCACAAACTGTGCAGGCCAACACTGGCTGAAGAGTGACCTTGGGTTGTCCGTGAGATAAAGATTTAATGCAAAACTGAAGTCCTTTTTCACTGAAAATGTATTCCCTCATTTATAGTTTTCAAATCTCAATCAACAGCAGATTCCAACTGGGCATATCATGGTTACAAAATATGAAAGAACATTGATGTTTCGTTGACGTCAAACCTGGTGGGATGTGTCAAGTTTGAAAAATGTGCATGTGTAATGGAGGCCAGCAAGTGAGAGCTGTGTGGGTGGACCTCACTCCCATGGCCTCAATTGGCACGCTAATGATTAACGCTAGAGACTACAGTCTTTAGCGTCCTTGTTAGTGTGCCTGCCTCCCATGCTGGAGATGTTTTGTTTTGATGTCGGAGCGGGTTTGTTACATTTGGTGCCGTGACCCGAATGGGAGTGAGATTTAGGGGGGTGAGTGTAACGGAGGCCAGTGCATGTAAAAAAAAAAAAAAAAAAATGCTGGAGACACTGGTTAGAATCCCACTCGGAGCGGGCCGAGTTGGTCCGGTTACACATACACGAATAAGATTTGAGAAAATTAAAAAAATAAACAATTTAATTTTAGTCTGTTCCTTACTCAAAGATATATGACTTAAGAAAATATATAATTATATATATATATATATATATATATATATATATATACACACACACACATAGAACAGCATTTATTTGAAATAGAAATCTTTTGTAACATTATAAATGCCTTTATTGTCACTTTTGATAAATCTAATGCGTCCTTGATGAATAAAGATATTAATTAAAAAAATAATTACTCATGCATAACAATTTCATATGGTTAATTATCTTTGCCGAGGATAATGCCTTAACCATTTAAAGCTTTACATATGAAATAATAATCAGAAAAATCTAATTGAAATTGAAGTTAATTAAACCTTTAGACAATATGCTAAAACATCTAAAAAAATAAATAAAAAAGATAAGTTTGCATTTTGCAAAAGATAAGTTTGCAATGTATTTTTTGTTGAGTATCATATTTGATACATCAGACTTTTATGGCTCATATAGTATGATATAGTGAGAACATGGAGTTCACACTTGAGGAGGGAAAACACCTCAGTTTTATTCAGGGGTAAGATGAAATTCTGTTGGCTTATAATGCAAATCAATGAGATCTTTATAACAGTGTATAATACTACTTACTGTACATAAAATACACACACACACATATATATAAATACATTATACATAATATCAGTTGTCACTCTATATCTCCAAAAAGCATGTCTTATCAATATGATATTTAAATGATTATTTTTATGATCAAAGCTCTGTAGTTTTAAAACAAACCCCTGGTTCCACAGACAAATCTTAAACTTAATCCCAGACTAAAATGCATGTTTGAGCTGTTTTGACTGACAGCAACTTGCACTGACATATCTTAAAATATGTCAGTGCCATTATTTTGTCTCAAGATGCACACCAGTAATGTTTTTTTTTTTCTTCTTCTTCTTTTTTTTTCTCTAAAGAACATTTAAAAAAAGCTGCTTTAATGTCCTATTTGAAGGTCTAATCTGGTTTAATCTAAGCCCTGTCTGTAAAACCAGGCCATAATGTAATGCAATAAGGTGATGACTGAGAGATGAACAAATAAACTTTCCTCATAATGAATCATGTTTGATACTCACATTTTAGCATGATTTTTTCTAAAACAATCTAACAAAGTGTCCATATGACTAAAAATATAGAAGTTATTCTTACATTTACTTATAAAAATCAATAAAGATTTCACAGCAAAAAGACTTGTATGTGTTTTTACAATTATACTAAAAGACCTTTAACTTGGTAAAAAAAAAAAAAAAAGTATCAATCAGACGACAGAAGGCATGTAGATTGTGTGCAACAGGTTTTTCAGCAAAGTGTTGATCATGTTGATAATTTAGAGGCCTTAGATGTTTCAAATATGATACAGGCTATATAGGGTTTAAATACACGTAAGAATCACTTTTAAAGGAATAGATTACCAAAAAAATTATGTTTTTGAAGTCATACGATAGCTTTATGTGATGAACATTTGTACTATAACCTATTTAAAATGTGTTGTGTGGGAAAGCATGTAGGGCTTGATTAAATGATTAATAAAAAAATAAAGACAACATGCAGATTTAAAGGGGTCAAGATATGTTTTTATTTTTTTTTATTTTAATATGTTCCTTGATGTTCACTTTTAAAGTTAATAAAGTTTTTGCAATATATATACAGTATATATATTACTTCCAGCTTACTTACATGCTATCATAGCTGTCATTCAATAGCCGCATTTCCTTTACAGATTTGCGCAAAACTTTTTGCGATATTTTCTAAATATCGATAAAGAAACTATTGCGAAATGACGGCGTTTCCATTAACTGATGTTATGCGACTAAAATGTCTTTTTTCCCCCTCTCGCAATAAGTCATTCCAAAAATCATGGCAACGGATGTTGGTAGGTTTACATATATCCCAGCCACTGCACTAGCCATTATTTTTATTCAGAGGAGATGTAGGCATGTTATCCAAGCATTTATGGCAAGGAAAGCCCCTTATACTTGGGAGCAGCCAAGTATGAGGTGTTTCTGGGTGTTCCTCCCTCCTATCTGCTTCGAGGTCTTGATAAATTCAAATTGTGGCATTTCTTTGTTGTTTAGAATCCAGTAGTCCCGTAATACTTTTGTCTTTTATGAGTTTAATGAAGAACTCTCGTCTTTTGTCCAAACATACTGCGCCCTCTTTAAAGAATGACCGACTTTTACATATGTCAGGTGACCTGTAAATGCAAAAAAAACTGTTTCCATTGCAGTTTTGCGAAATATTCCTTTTTCGAATTGCCTGAAAAACCACCTCATGCGAGCGTAAAAACTTTTTTGCGATATGTGGGAGTTTTTGCGAAAGTGACGTGTTTCCATTGAGCGTATTTTCAATTCGCAATTTAAAGTGTAATGGAAACGCAGCTAATGATAAACAGAGCACACAGACACAATACAAGCACAATACACACCAGATTCACCAACCACCTCTGCCACCTCCTTCCAGGCTTGGTCCCTACAGGATAAGTCCTGGTACATATATAAAGACTGATCGTAAAGAACCGAGTGATTACCCACAGCAATGATAAGCTTTTCCTCCATTTTGTGCCCCTTTTGTATTTTCTGGTGTTGCATGAACGCAATTGGCTAGCGTCTGCGCTAGGGTATTTGCATAAGGTGATCTGATTTGCTGACGTCTGTGTTGATGCTTGAAAAGTTTAAAATTTTTCAACTTCTGCTACAAGCAATGCCAGTGACATGACGCAACGGAACCCACAATTCAGTTCGGCAATGCATGACGTCACCCATTCAAAGTAAATGAGAAGCGTTAACACAGACGCCCCGTGTGAATCAGCCGTAATGGGTTCTATTTGCTTTTGACGCAAAGTGATTGAACACCAATGGGCAGGGCCTGTGGTGTGATGATGTAATATTCATTGATGTCTTGCTCTGGAGGCTTATGCAAATGTATTTGCCTGTGTGACATCACAAATCCCCCAATATCCAAATGATCTGTTTTTGGAGCTTGATTAAATAAAGGCTTTGTTTATAATGAGGAGGATGTTTTAAACTATGAAACTTGCAGAATGTTTTAATGGTACAAAGACCTCTTATATGTCAAGATCAAGGCAAATTTTGTTTCTCATGTCATAACCCCTTTAAGTAAATTATGACACAATTTTGTGGGATCTATTCCTTTAAATTCTACACTGTGGGATTCTTTCATTTTCTGTTTTTTGTCTGAAGGCAGTATGTGGACGAACAATGTCTTGGTGCAGGCCTCATTAAAACAGCTCAGCTTGTTGCCTTTAATTGTAGACATTGTCCTTGTACTGCGCCCTACACACTTAAATAATTATAATGATCACAAGAAAAAAGAATAAGGCAATGACAGATTTTCCCCTGGATAATTAGGTTCATCTCCTCCAGCAGTCTGTCTGTTGAATTTGGGAGTTTTAGGTTAAATAATGGATGTTAAATCAAGCATGCAACATTCATTTCTCTTACAGTATGAGCTGGATTTCACTTACATTTGCGTTTTTCTGTTTCTAGATAGACACCCTCCAGAGAAGAGTAAGCAGTAATGATCTTATCATTTCCTCCCTTGTTGTCTGACTGTAAAGGAAGAATATTTGCGTTCTGTTGCGTAGATGATGTGAATGGAGACAGCAGTGCTCGCCCCACAAAGAGCAAATTAACAGCCCTGAAGCCGAACAATCACACTGTTGCCATTGGAAACCGACCACTTTATGAACTCACCTCTGAGAATAAAACCACTTTGCCATGTTCACACTCATGAGAAATCGATAAATGGTTGAATTGCGGAAGAATGTCTTGGTCTGTCTTGTTTGGCCAAATCAAATCATGCTAAGTTAACTGTGTAGAAGGTCACATCAACTTTAAGAATGATTCATCCAACCACTTTTTCAGAAGACAGAAATTGAAACTAGATTAATCAGTGTTAGTTTGCTGGTTATGCTGTATTTATATGATAAAAAAAGGACATTTTAGGTTTGAGGTGATGGGTGTGAGGCTGCTGTTTGGCTTTGTGAGGCCAACATAAAATATGTAAATGTTGCCAAAAGTAGTCTTTTGAACTTATTATTATTTATGGTTATGGCTTTGTTAAAATTTCTAATCTTGACTATAACGAACAACAGTAATAGACATGCTAGAGTTGACTTTATTCAGTAGACAGGAGAAGCAAAGCCTGAGTATATATTAATGGTGTTTGCTGTGACATATTCATGTATCATGGCTTGCAAAAGCATATTTGATGTCTGAATTATAGTAATTCCTACTCTGATGACTCAAACGGCATTATTGCAAAGTGCTTGCACTATTTAAAGAGAGAAATTGAGAAAAAAAAAAACAGGGTTAGAATAATCAAACGTTTGGAATCAGTAAGACATTGTTATGTTTTTGAAAGAATTAATTCTTAAGTTCACCAAGTTTGCATTTAATTGTTCATAAACACGCAGAAACAATAACATTGTGACTTATTATTGCCATTCAAATGAACTGTTTTCCATTATATTTAGGATGACATGTTTACCTGTGATAGCAAAGCTATTATTCAGAAACCATCCTTCAAAACACTCTAATGTGATGATTTGGCACACAAAAACCTTTTTTCTTATTATCACAATTGAAAATGGTGCTTCTGCTTAATGAAGTGTGGAAACCACAATACATCATTTTCTCAGAGTTTTTTAATGAACAAAAACTATGAAAAACAGCATTTGTTTAATTCAGTGTAATGCATCATTGGTGAATAAAAGTATCAAGTTCTTTTTAAAAAACAAAACATGTCCTGAAGAGTATAAATGAATGAAGAATGATAACTTTGACCATATTAGCTTCTACACCAACGCACAATATTGTTCTGTTTATTCTATGCGCATGCTGCAGTTTTGTCATCTGCCTTAAAGGTGCAATATGTAGGACTGTCTGTCCGATAGAGGTCGCTAGAGGTCTATTTAAAATAAAGGCGTAGCTTGATGACGGCAAGTTTGAGCGTGGAATCTTGGGACATGTGGTCTTCACCTCACAGCCGGTGGAAATATTTGGGATAGGACTTGTGAAGAAATCATGTTCATGGATGCGATTTATTAATGTTATTACGTTACTGTAGTATGAAGCAGAGCAGGACCGAGTGTTGTGGGAGCTGAACGAGGCCGCTGGAGCGATTGCACAACACGTCGCGAGCAGCAGAACTTTTATTATGCCACAGTCGCCGGCGCCGCTTCCGCTTTTCAGGTCATGAGTATGAGGTAACACAGCTCTGTTTATCATATTAGATACATTTGAATGTGTTGAAAATGATGTTATAACGTTACTCTGTGCGTTCACTCGGTGGCTGCTATGAGACACTTGATGCACACTGTAGTAAGATAGATCAATTTTAGAATATCATATTAAATGCTGGATGGCTTGTGTTGATAAATGGCATGCAATTAATTTTAAAACGTATGCTGTATTACTGTTACTAAAAATAAAGCTGCATCTGATTATGCTATGTTATGTCACAAAATAGTGTTTTTCTCGGAGGCATGGTAAAGCATGGTACTCGAAAAAAATTAAGAAAATTAGAATTAAACAATAAGACTAAACGTGTTGAGCTATATAACAATAATTAGTTTTCTGTCTATAAATATATCAAAACAGTTGTTCCCTTGTCTATTAAAATATGTAATATATTAAAGCGTCTTTGGTGTTTCCATGGTTTCTACAAAATAAAACCGGAAACTCAACTGACAGGCTCGCACGTCCCGGAGCCTTGGTTAAGATTGCAATTTTCTTAAGATTTACAAATAGTTGGAAACATTTGGGATATTGTAAGTACTCAAGTGAACAAAATATATAACACTGGTCTAGTGGTTTTTGGATATTTTACTGCAAAATTCTTACATATTGCACCTTTAATTGCTTGAGCTCTTTAAAGCAGGATGGATTCTGATTGGCTGTCAATGTTTTTTTTTTTAATCGTTCATCAGCTGGAATAAAATCATTTTGAAAGTGATTCCAAGATTTATACTATATCTTTATTGGAAAAGTTATCGTTCTTAGTGTAACGTCAACAATTTTCAAACTGCTTTGTATCATTACAATGTTGGTAGTATACTGTATGTAAGTAAACAATGTTTACTCGTTCACCGTGTTACCTGGACCGAGATGGCAACAGCTCTCTCACCTGTACATGACGACGTTTTGTTTCAGGCTGAACTGACAGAATGGCAGTTTCTTTCAGTTTTTTCCCTTAGTTTGGACTAAAACACTGTGGGCCCTATCATGCATACATAATGTTGCACCAGGCACGACGCAAGTGTTTTTTGCTAGTTTCAGCCTGACACAGTTATCATTTTCACATCCTGCACCACATTGTTTAAATAGCAAATGCATTTGCGCCTATGGGTGTGTTCAGGTGCATTGTTGGCTCATTGGTATTTTGAGGCAACTGAAATAGACTGTGTGTGTAATAAGCAGACTGTATGCGCCTGTATGCGAGTTGTGCACTCGCATATAGGCGCATATTACTAACACGATCTTTAAATAGCAAAACAAATATTACTGAAATAGACTGCGGCATTGATCAACTGCAAATTCTTCCATATAAATAGTGAATCCACCATGGCACGAGTGCATCTGGCTTTTAAAGGGAATGGGAAATGAGATTCTGATTGGTTTATTGCACGTTACGCCCAAAACAAGAGAATAGGGACAACCCTTTTAGACCATGCGTGCCGACCATTTTTCCCGTCGTTACTAGCAAAAGTGGATTCAGACACGCCCTAAGTGCACTTGCACTGTGCGCTTTACACTATAGATCATTAAAAAAGGGTCCTGTGTTTGTGGTCATCCTGATTGAAATGTTGACTATGTGTTAACTCACTCCCACTGAACGTTTACTTTTGAATTCTTGCACTCTGGAACAATAAAGTTGCCACCATTATGACTAAAAGTTTGCTAAGAAGTATTTCCTACTAAAGCAGGGCAGTATTTGACTCTGGTAAGCCTATCCATAGCAGACTGGTGGGAGTGGCCTTGGACGGCAACATGCCCAGTGCATTATGGTTGTTGAAGTTTTCCTATTTGGCAAAAGGGAAGACAACAGCCTTTTTTTCTGTTTTCTCTTGTCAGGTAGCACAGATTTTAAAAAATTGCCTTTTTACTATAGGCAGCTAAGTTTTATGGAATGCCCATTTTGCAAGCGGCTTTGTGATACTTTCAAAACACTGATTTCAAAACATTGATACTTTCAGAATATTTCAACTTGTGGCTCAATCAGTTGCTTGAGTTTGTGGCAGGATTATCTATTTGTCCATGTGCAATTAATTTTGCAATTTCGTTTTTGTGCAGTTCAGTATTACACCCTTCACCTTCGCTTGCCATCACTTCCCAGCAAAGAATTCGATACAAAGACGTCAAAGAGAGTGGCTTCATTAATTAACAGCCAGTCTCAAGAGGTAATTACACGGCGTCCTCCTCCCAATCTTCTAGTGTAATAAAGTCTGAAGGTGATCTCTCAAACAAAAGCTAAAAATCTCAAGTACTATTATGGATCTTGTAATAGCAACAAGGGGATTATGAAGACCTTCAGGGACAAGGGATCATCAAGGGTAAGAAAGGACTATGGAAAGAATGCAATCGTTCCAATTAAGATGAAATGAGGAAATAATGAAACAAGACTTTACGAAAAGCGGCTAAACATTTGTAGAGGTCGTTCTCTTGTTGTTGACAGAAATATCCAAGGATCCAACTCTGATTTTGAAAGCTGTCGCCTATTAGAAATCCCATTTGGCCTTGTAATAGCGGTGAGCCTGTGTCCTATACTGGAAATGAACAGACGGAGAAGATAAAGGGCTTGTTTAAGTAATGCTCCAGTGAAAGCTTCCCAGAAATTGTCCTGTTGTCTGTCCAGGAGAATGATAATGGTCGGTATTTAAGATGTTCCCGCCTCAGTAAATCATCTAACAAGAGTGTACAACGAGATGACGAGGTAGAATTGCAGGTCTAAGACAAAAGGTCATTGACATCCCCTCAAAGTTTCCAGGGCTGATGGAAACTCTTCAGGGAATTGTATGCATGCTAATGGCTGCACAAGAACTGAAGCTGAATTGATTATTTTTTTCTTTATTTTGTTGCATTAGCACTAAAAAGCTTCCTGTTTATGTCAGGATGTAAACTGGTGGACACATGAAATTGCAAACCTGTAAGTACAAATGACTTTAACGCAGCATTATGATCTATTCAGCACAGTAGAGACTCATCAGTCACTGATGAAGAAAACCTTGGAGTGCATGTTCAGATGAGAGATATTTCAACATGCTTTGCAGTTAATTTTGTCACCATATTGTAGATGGTTCCCTCCTTTTGGTAATGAAGCATGAGAAGGACAAACGTCGTTGTGTAAAGCACTTCTGTAATCAGCTTCAGTGACAGCAATACCTTCACATCTCAGGGCCATCCAGTCAATACACCAGACCTTGCAAAGTTTTATGTATTTGTTTATTTATGCATATTTGCATTTATTTATTTTGCACTGTTTGCTTTAGTCCAAGGTATGCATTTTGTCAGTATGTGTCTTCATATATATATGGCTTGACTCTCTGTGTGAAACTGAAATCTGTTTAGTGGTTTTGTAATGTTCATTGGGTTAATGATCAGTAATTAGTTTTGCATTTAGGTTTGTTTGGGGAAGATTAAGTTGGTTTTACTTTGAGAGAACACTTTCTTTCCTGGTGCTTTCAGTGACATAATGGAGATTCTAAACCTGGATTCAGGGTTATGTTTTATAACTGGTGTTTATCGTCGTCTCAAGTGCTGCTTCCAGACAGTCATTATTATGTTCTGGCTAGCTGAAAAATTATGATTATTAGAACAGAGATGAAGGATACTAAATGTGAACTAAGACTAACATTAAGGTTGAACCACTGTAGTCACATCGACTATTTTAACAATGTCTTTGCTACCTTTCTGGACCTTGAAAGGTGCAATGACGTTGCTGCCTATGTTTGATTCAGATATCTCTTGGATTTCATCAAAAATATCCTAATTTGTCTTCCGAAGATGAACAAAGATCTTACAGGCAATAAAAAATTGCACCAAGTGTTTCGCTAACTGGACACTGACAGTCGACAGGCTATACCAGCAACTAGTAGTGGATGACTAATTAACCAGTCCTTCCATCTGATGACAGACTCATGCATGTCGACTGTGATACATGGTTAAAACTTTTCACAGAAAGAAGCTTGAATTTAGCAGCCCCTCTGAGTTTTGCATCACTCCAGGGCTTAAGCCTTAAATACCCTTGTTTGTTTTACTTTCCTGTCTGCTTATTTAGGATTTCTGTATTGAATTATATTGATTTCTTAGAGTTTATAGCAAAACACGGTGCAAGGGGTTATAAATTCCTGTTGCATTAAAAGTTAAAGAGCAAAGTCAGAAGGTGATCCTTTTAGTTTTTGCTAAAGCTCTTTGCATATCAGCAGAATCACAAATGTAACGTTTCAGCGGAAATTATTATATGGCAGCAATAATCAGGCCGCTGTTTTTGCTTATGAAAAACAGACATATCACTGTATCTACTTTAGTTAACTATCAAGTCATATAGAGCCTCCTTTCCTTTACAAACTTCACCTGTGCTTGTATGAAAGTAGAAAACTGTTCATTTTAATCTGAGACATGTCTTGTGATCTTAGTCTCAGATGTTTCACCTAAAATCCTTATCTTTGATCTTGGAAGAATTTGATGAGAAAAGTTCACATTGAGATCTCCGACTTTTGAATCTTGGCAAATCTGATCACAGTTTGAGACATGTGAGATCATTAGGGTCTTTTTCCTAAGAGAAGAAGGAGAATTCAGTAAAGGTCTCCAGTGGAAATATTATGTTCATCTTAGTGTAAAACCACAGCTGAATATGAACCAAATCTGATGGGTTTTTTTTTTGGATGACAGTCAATTTAGACCTGACATTTTCGATATTTACACACTTTAAAGGATTAGTTTTAAATGAAAATTAGCCCAAGCTTTACTTCTGATGAACACAATCGGAGATATATTAATAAATATCCTGCCGCATCCAAGCTTTATAATGGCAGTGAACGGGATCAAGTATGAGCTGAAGAAAATGCATCCATCTACATCCATCCATCATTAACGTGTACTCCACACGGCTCCGGGGGTGTTAATAAAGGCCTTCTGAAGCAAAGCGATGCATTTGTGTAAAAAAAAAAAATACATATTTAACAAGTTTGCATCTTTGAATCAATATTTTCCTATCAATCACTGTAAATCTGCTTTGAAACAATATTTTATAAAACACTATAAAATAAAGGTGACTTGACTTGATTACAGACCTGAGTTTATTTCCGTATCTACATTCATTTTTGTAACTTCAAAGAGAGCTCAAAAGTAGACTGTGTTAAAGTGAATAGGCGACTCCGTTCGATGTGTATGTAGCACTAATTTGCCAGATCCTCCTTCTCAAATTTAGTGGCTCTCGCACACGGACGCAGCACAAGTGTTAATTTACTTTCAATGGAATATATTGGGACAGCATCCGCAGAGCAGTGTGGGACCGCATAAGAGATGAGCTCAATCTAATGGCCCACATGCAGCCGAAGTATCTGCGCCGGGCTTTTAAATAAAGAAGATGCCTTTAATTGGCTCGCATTGATCTCCAGCTCTTTGTGGTCAGGGGAGATGAGATGGATGGTATCTGTGGCTGTGGGAGTGAGGAATCACTGCGCTGGCATTAAGACATGGCTAAAGTTTGTTTAAAGTTGTGGGAGGACTTCTGAAGAGTAATTGCAAGGATGCCGTAACTCTTTAATTAGGTTGCAGGCCTTGCGACATGCGGGCAGAATTCTTATCATTTTAAGTGAAAATTAACTTTCTTTAATTAAGAGATATGTTAGAAATGTGGCATGCAAAGGCCCCACAAGATGACAGTGAATGCAGTGCAAAAAGTATTTTCTTAATCAATGTCTCATTTACTTGAGTAGAAATTTGCATTATCTTTAATTAAGTTTGCATCGTTTACAGCATGCACTTTGCGAATTCTTCTTCAGTTTATGCTTAAAACATCAACTTGTCGAACTCCTGTCATAAATAAAGCATGTGATGCATAAGTTGCTCTGTGTGTATCTCTAAAGCGTGAAACTCTAAAAGCCTGTGCCACTCTAGATAAGCAGTGGCTTGTGCTCGCCTATGAGTTTTATGATCCCTTTCAAAGATGCTGGTGGAAATTAATTGAAGAGGGAGTCTTCAGAGGACTCTAGAGACACAAGAGCTTGTTCTGCAAGGAAATTCTTGCAAGGAAGAAAAGCCGGTAGTCTCTAGAATCTCTGCTCTGAAAAATCCCCTAGATTGTCATTGAGGGGGGTCAAAACTTTTAAACATGAAAAAGTCCTGTCTGTCTGTCTGTCTAGAAACATGCAACGTAATATATCATGCTAGCAACATTTTAACAGTGTGTTAAATATGTTAGAAACATATTAGCAATGTGTTAAATCATGCTAGCAACATGTTAAAACATGCAACTAATGTGCTAACTCATGCTATAAACATGCTAGTAATGTGTCAACATGTTCAAACATGTTAGCAATATGTTAAAGGCCCCCTGAAGTGTCTTGGAACGCGCAGCATTATTCAATGTGTTGACGTAATTTCAACTGAAACAGGAAGACAGGGCGATATATCGAACAGCCCCGCCCCTTTTTAAAAATAGCCAATAGCATTTAGTTTATACCAAAGCTCGGCCAGAAACGTTAAACTCAGTAAAACCTCAGTTTCCTTCTAATCTCTAACCGTTTTTCCTCCTAATGTCCTCTATATCGCTTTAAAATACAGCATTCTGTGCAGAATTCAAATGGGTCCGATACCTTTTGTGGTTTGTGCCGACTCGCGCATATGATCCGCTCTGTGCTCTCGTGTCTCTGGGCCAGAGCAGACTGTTCGCACTGCGGCGGTTCACATGACACTAACACGAAAAAGAACTTCATTTGCGTCAATGGAAAGCATATTTACACTGTCTGAATCATTCCCTATCCTCTATATAATGCACTATGTGCCGTTCACCATGTAGAAACTAGTAAATGTGTGAACAAATGACCAATTTCTGCCACAGCTTCAGTGTCTGTTTATAGTGTAGGTGGGGGCGGGACTTCAGATTCTAGAGAGCATTTGATTGCATCGAAGATTTGACGAGAAGCTGAAGTGTGATGTGATGTCATGAAAATCCGTGATCCATTTTAGCAGAAGTGAGAGACTGTAAGTTTTGAATGCTTATATCTCCTAAATGCGAATTTTGTCATTGTTTTGGAACACACCAGCTTATTCATAACCTTAAGGCTAACATAGCTAAAAAACTTAAATTTTGATTTCAGGGGGTCTTTAAATCATTAAATGCTTTTCCACCGTCGGCCGAACGGTTCTTAGAATGGTAAGGAACGGTTCCAGTTGTGTTTCCACTGGAGCCTGGTATAGCTCGGCACAATTACAAACCGTTCTCGTTCTCGGAATTCTCGCCACGGTTGTCGTGCTGGTAGAATCTGTGAAGTGATGTTGATTGGTCACTTGTCTGTTGCCTGGCTACCAGTTTCTCTGTAGCTGGCTAAGCTCTCTATTTGAGCGACGTAAACACAAATTAATAATAAAATTAAAAGAAAAATCTAATTATGTTTACCTTTAACATGCTAAAACATGTTAACAATGCGTTACATCATTCTAGAAACATGCTACCAACATGCTAAATAATGCTAGCATGTTGAAACTTGCTATCAATGTGTTAAATCATGCTAGCAACATACTAAATCATGGTAACAACATACTACACATGTTAGCAATGTGTTAAAGAATGCTAGCTACATATTAAATCATGCTAAACATGTTAGCAATATGTGTAATATAATGATAGCAACATGCTAGCACCATATTAAATTATGCTAGCAACATGTTAAACCATGATTGAACCTTGACTAGCTTGTTTGAATATGTGTTGGAACCAAAGTCCCTTTAACACAAGTCATTTCACTCGGCGGCCATCTTTGAAATGCCTTTCGGGTATTCAAGTGCAGCTCCTATCTCTTTGAATGGGGAAACATCAAATTCTCTAAAGCTGTTTGCCAAGCTTTCGATTAAATTTCGTATTTGAAATCACCAATGAAATCTGACAACAACTGTCTCATAAATTTTGTTTCTAAACGCACGAATCATGACAAAAAACAATATTTTTCAGGCAGGATCAAGCTAATGCGCAGTCCTAAATGCGTGTCTCTTGTGCCTCATTTCGGAGGCGCGCGTCTGACTGTTTCTATAGAAACCAGAGCTTCTAACAGCCGCTGAAGTGACGCGATGACTTTACCAATCGGCGACTGGCTCTTATTTAGAAGACGGGACTTATTCCGCCATATTGCGCGTTGCACTTTCTCTCATTCAAAACAATATGAGTGACGTGTCGTGTGTTATTCTATAGTCTTTATTGGAACTAAACTCTGCAGGGATTTGAGGAACCCTGTTCTAAAACATGCTAGCAATTTGTTAAATCATGCTATTAGCATGCACAAATACTAGTCCTTAAAGGGGTGGTTCACTGTTTTTTTTCCTAGGCTTGATTGTGTTTATGGGGTGCGGTTTAACATGTCTTAATGCTTCGTTTAAAAAAAAAAAAAAACGCTGTATTTTTCATATATTTTACCTTTATTCTACACCGCTGCTTCCATTGTAATTTGAATGGCTGGTTTGACTTCCTGATTCAGTGATACCACTCCCTCTGAAATACGCAATGGGCTCAGATTGGTTAGCTAGCCCAGTGTATTGTGATTCGCTGAAGCTTCCGGAAACGCCACACTCCTTACCATTATTTGTTGCATGTGCTTCAGTGGAAATGTAAATAATGGCGTCTATATTGCATATATAGTTTCTAAATGGTAAGTATTTCCGTTTGTATTTGTATCAAAGTGTTTAGATATGCTGTCACTTGTAAATGTTACTTCTGTTTATGTTAGCTTTCAATATATGATTTTATCCTGATTAAAGCTTTACTGTATCCGAATACATGACTGAGTAGTAGCTTTTTTTTAAAGGTAGCGTTTAATTTATAGCATGAACAACTGTTTGTCTACGAACATAGATGATTGTTGGTGTTTGTTGGCGTTTGTTGGAGAAGTATGCAATAGAATTTAGCTAACTGGCTAGCGAAGCCAAACCACGTTGGTCTTTGTTTACGTCCTTGATGCAACCAAAAAATAGCCCCAGAACTGTACATTTAAAAGACATGTACAAACAATAAAACATACTTACAGTTAGGGGCCCATAAACAGCAGCTTCTGCTTTTAAAGTGGGAACTGCTTCATCTTTCAGTAATAGCCTTTGTGCAAATCCAGCATTGAGCTCGTGTAGATTCTGAAAACTGTCTTCCGCACCGCATCCAGTGTGGACAATATCACTGATTATAATGGGTTCTATTACCTTTTGATGTGACGCATTGCGCCGTGCGCGTCCGGTGTAGACAACTCTTCCGCTTCCATAATGCCGCACGACATGGCCTCGCCCACTTGTGTTCCCGTGGGCAGGGTTTATGTTAATTGCAGGGTTTATGATGTCACCAACCCAGGAAGAAGCTTGTTGTAGTCCAAACCGGTCGTAATTATACACATTAAATTGCCATAATTTTAAATGACGATATCTCCGTTTGCACTGAACTTTCAGCGCTGTAACTTTGCACTAACTAAAGTTAAAAAAGTGAAATCGCAATGAACCACCCCTTTAAAATAGCCTTCTTTTTTCTTCATTGAAAAAGTACACATTTCTAATGTTGATTTATTGATATGGGAGTTTAATGTGACTTCTTGTTTACTGCTTACATGAGATTTACCCTTACAAGCTTCTTGAGTTGCTATATGGATCTATATGGATGTTCACTGTGGGCATCAGTTTATGTTTGTTGTATGTTTGTTTGCAACAGTATATGGCCTCTAGGTCTCGTCCGTGAAGACCACCTGCATTCTTTGACTTACCATACAGATAGTTTACCAAAGAAATATAGAACTTTAGAAAGATTTGCCTTGTGCATCAGAATCTCAAAATTCTGTTTGGAAACTTCTGTTGGCTGCACATCAAACTGACCCTCTGAGAATTAACAACCTGTGACTTATGATGTCTAAAACACATTGCCAGGAAGATTAAAATTTGACCTTGTGCAGTATAATGTCTTCGGCAGCATCAGCGTCTTATGTTCTAGTCCAGCTCTGTTTGTCCTCATTTGGATTAGGTGGTTGTAAAACATGGTCCCGCATTTACCCTTATATTAAAGTCCTTGAGGTTATTAATAAGAAACAATCAATAAACACAGACTCTGAGTGCCAACCCAATCTCATTCTTGGTATATATAATATTTATATAGTACATAAAAATATTGAAAAAGGAGAGCTGTCTTTAAGCTCCAGATGCTGGTCAAGGACAGTGTCTACAGCAGGGGTACTCAAGTTCGGAGGCTAAGAGGGCCGCATTTTAACCACATGAAATGGAAAGGGCCACAAATTATAACTTGTATCGTAAGACTTTTATTTAGGCCTACTTAAGACAATATTTGTAGTTTTACTGAGTATTTACTAAAATTGCAGTTTATTATCTAGCTAAGTCTTACTAGTACTTTAATGGTTGTCCTATTAATCCTATTGTCACTGAACATTATAAATGGCATTTAACTAAGCACTTGTCTTGCTGTATTCTTAATGTACAAATGCATAAAGAAAAACAAGAACTGATGAAAAGGAGTCCTTATTCATATTGAAATGTCTGCATTGTTTTCACAAGTAATTTCAGGTCTGGCTGTTGTTCACTGGCTGATGAGACGGTTTGTCAGTAAGATGAAAACATTGCACTTTTTATAGTCTTTTTATACTCCATTGCACCTTTTTAACACTTTTTATAGCGCCTATTTATACTCAGGGTCGCTCAAAGGTTTTATTATTTGTATTATTATTACCTACCTTTTAATTTGGTGAGAATCCAAAAATCTTTTTTTTTTTTTTTTTGTTCAATCACAATCTCATGAATTCTGTAATTATAACCAACGTTGTAAACATGGTAAATAAGATATTCTCCTTTAGCTCAATAATGTGATGACAGATCTGTAATGGGAGCGCTCTCTGTTTGCTTTCTGTTTATAACACATTGACATTAAGAATAAAAATTTGTTTTTCATGCTGGACTATCGGCAACTTACACACTGCAAAGTCTGAGGAATGTCAACTGCATTACATGATGAAAAAATAAGGTTACTTATACAGTCTCGAACCTTTGATAGCGTTCACGAACACAAGTGCTCGACACATGCGCACTAGAGAGATACATTCTTGTCTAGTCTTTTTCGCTCAAATAGTTACAATAAAATGTCTTTGTACTCGTTTAAAATAGAGTTGCTGATATCTTTTAATCCCCTCACACAAGCGCTCTTCAACATGATTGTTGAGTACCCCTGGTCTACAGAAAGATCTCATCCATTTTTAGGAGATGTAATTCTCTCATGGAGAGTTTTTAGAATTTTTAACACTTTGTAGTGAAGATGTTTCATGAAACTTTCAATAAAGACACATTTTGAATGAACATTCTTTTACACCTCAGTTGTTTCTCTGAAAAGAAAATTAGTTCAAATTGAAAATTTTGCTGGTCTCCTGCTTCTGAAATTTTTTTGATCAGTTAATTCAGCCTGGTCTCATTGTTAATACGTAGGTATTAATACGTAACTTTCAAAGACACAAAACGTACATTTTTGTACGTTTAGAAAGGTGCTAAAACGTACAATATTGACGTAATTATGGCACTAAAACGTAAAAATACTTACGTTTTTACAGCGAAAAAAACGTAAAATATTTACGTATCTTTCATGTCATAAAGATATATGTATAATTTCCATTTTATCGTTTTGTAGATAAATGTAAGATCCCTAAACCCCATCCCGAACCTAAACCTACCCATTTTATACAGAATGTTAAAAGAATAAAATAAAGAACAGAAATCTGTAGGAAAATGACAATTTTAGTAAAAATATAACATTAAAACGACATTTTGAGCCACTAATCCTACACCTACCCCTAAACCTACCCATAACCATTTCTTTAAACTACCTACTGTTATAAAAGAATGACAGACAAACACGTGTAATCACAATAATTTATTATTTGCGAAAATGTCAAAAGTGGTACCAAAAGTAGTTCAAATGATGATGAGTCCAGTCACAGTCCTCTCTGGCGGTAATAGTTTTTTATAGGGTACAGAGCAGAATTTAACTCATTAATCCATGAAAATATGATAAATTCAGCTTCTCTCCGTGAAGGCGCGACACTCATTTCAAATGTCAATCCACTGAAACACGGCATGTCGCAATCTGTGACGAAGCAGGTGAGAACCAATGAGCGTTTGATATCAGTGCCATAAACCATGTCGTAACGCTTCTCGAGGGTGGCGCTACTTTCAAATTTGAATCATAACGAGCGCGAGCTTTGACTGTGACGGTCGCTGTTGCTGAGAATGAAGATGAAGATCGATGGATAAAGGGCTGAATTTGGATCTGTTCCTTACAAATATATGGATTCTAAAGATTTGGAGTACAGCGAACAAATAAAATGGATGTGATTTGTGAATTTATGTTGTGCTTTGGTGTATCTTATGGTTGTATTGTCAGTCGCTGCATAAGAGAAAACGCCTTCTGTGTCTCACAGCAAACAAACTAAATATTACAAAATGGTTAAACAATTACAGAAATTTTATTCATATTCAAATTGTAGTCTTGTTTAACATTATGCAATCCTCCGAAACGAGCAGCACAAGTCACGAACAGAAATGTTATTTCATATTAAGTAGATGAGTAAACTGCTTTCAATAAATTCGACTAAAAACATCGTTAAATCATTAAAGCCACGATTTTAATATTAATACATGGGAATTCATATACATTCACACTTTACGTTACATGATTTACGTTTTTATTGCTGTTAATACGTAAGTATTTTTACGTTTTAGTGCTATAAATACGTCAATGTTGTACGTTTTTGTGTGTAAGAAAACGTAAGTAAATGTACGTGTGGCAGAACCACAATTTACGTAAAAATACACACGTTTTCACGTTGGTTAATTACCACTGTAAAAGATGCAAAAGTCTGCGATCAAAAGCCAGAGATCTCAATATGAACTCACATATTTCTCATCAAATTCAAAAACACAAGTTATCCATATTACATTTTTGTTCCATATTCTTACTGCATGCATTTTCTTTATGTTTATTTTTATGTCTTTGACTCTTATTTTGCCAGTGATTCTGCAAAGAACTCATAAAGTCATTTTCTTGTGTTTTGTTGCCTGTTTGTTGATTTGCATCTAGCAGTTTTTATAATGAGCTGGTTTTTGATAATCCTCAGCATATTGTTGTACATGTAACAGTGCTTTTATTAGGGTCAGCATGCATTTATGCTGAACTCAACTCACCTCAAGCAATGTTATGTTTCAATCCACCTATTTTTATGCGTATAAAAATATTGCATAAAAAACACTGCACTGTAAACCCTAACTCAAATTAAACAAATTAGTTCATTCAAATGAACTTTTATGGGTATTTAGGACTTTCTTTTTCTTCTGAGTTCATGAAACCGACACATTTTAAGTAATCTGAATTGTTTCATTGTTTTGAGTTTTATGAACTTGTTTCTTTTAATTTAGAAAAACTTAAATTAACCTGAAACTGGGCTGGGATTTCTATTTCTTTTTCTATTTGCTTTGCCATGACACTCGAAAGGGAGAGCAAATGTTAAAATTAAGTATTATATATATTTTTTTGTGCAAGATTAATGTTAAGATTTAGTAGTGTTTAATGCTTTGCTATGCTAATTTAGAAGAGTTTCTGTTATGTGAGTTTTTTTGGGGTGCGGTTACCATCATGGTGACAAGTGGAGCACAAGCTTAGTTTGAAAACAGATATATGTTAAATGTTTTAATTGCTGTACTGTTTCAGCAATTGCTATGCTATGCTAATGTTATCAAAAAATTGTGTTACCATTTAGCATTTGTTGAATTAGCTAGTTATAGCTAGCTAAGTTTCCACTACTAAAAATATTTAAATTGAGATTACATGATAATTTAAATTTAAATATATGAGTTAACTTGCCCAAAATGTCAAGTTAAGAGCAATTCAAATGTATGAGTACAAAATTGAAATCTGCCAGTTCTGCTTACTTATGCTTTAAATTTCTTATCTTTAAAAAAAAAAAAAAAAAAAAAAATGATGCAAATTTTTTCAAATTTTTTGAGTTTTGCCAACCTTCAGGTTTACAGTGTGGATGGAAACTCCAAAATGTGCATAAATTTAAAAAATCTGCATAAAAACATTATGCGCTCAACTGAGTCATATAAACGTTTTATCAGATAAGAAAAAAAAATATGCATAAACTACAATGGAAACACATTTACTGAATAGATTCCTCTGTGGACATCAAAAAAGACGTGACTTTGCAATGGGACGGCACAACTGGACCAACCAGTGAAGCGATCTCATTGGACTGCATCTGAAATGCTGTTTTGGTCATTCTGAAATGCCTGAGCAAAGTCTGTAGTTAAAGTGGTTCAGTATAATTACGTCCCAGAACTGTTTTGCATTTATTATACAAAATTATTATATACAGTGGCTTCTACTGCAGCAACTTCCAATTTTCTTAGTGATACTTAGCTCAAGTTTATCAGGAAGTGCCGATTTTGTTCTCTTTGGCTTGTTAACCTTTGACCTTTCGTTGCATAACAATTGTACTGAGTAAACATAGTAATTCTGAAAATATGTGTGAAGTTGTGTGAAGTTGCTTTATGTAGTGCTTTATTGAAACACTGGACCAGCATTGATCATGCAAATCATTTTTTTTGGCCGTGTACTGAAATTCTCCCTCCTGATCCTCAGAGAAAGATATAAATCATGCAGGCCGTAGGCACAGTAAGATGAATACGATAATGTAAAAGCTCAAAGCACGAGCAGCTTCTAACATTTGTTGAGCCAGACAGTTTTTGCATTAATGACCTGGACTGAGCTCTATTCTTGTCTCAGCGTCAGACGGCTCACCCACAGACCGACCACTCGCTGATCATCTGATGCATAACGCAGATCAAAATAGCAGGAGATTTCTCAAAACGGAGAGTCTTTTCTGATTGGCCTTTTGCAGTTTCTGGAAACAGTTCATGTTGTCTACATGTTTTCTGTGATGCAAATCCACTTTGATGCACTTCCAAAGATTGAGGACTCACACTCGCATTGATACAGTAAAAATAACGTCATCGTTACTGTTCGTATCACTGTGTATGAAGCGCTGAGGAAGATCCGGAGCTGAAATTCAGATTAGCTTCTGAGATACGTGGTAGACCAATCACAACAGACTGGGTTGTCTGACCAATGAGAGCAGATTAGGCTTTCAGAAAGGAGGGGTTTAGAAAGATCGACTCCTTTATCTAACCATTTCAGAGAATAGTGCTGATGCTACTTTGTATATTAAGAGAAAATTTAAGTGTTTTTTTTTTTTTTTTTTTTTTACTATTGATGCATGTAAACCTGTTGTAGGAGACTCTAAAACAAAATCAGGAACCTGGATGTTCATAGATAGATAGATAGCATTATAAAGTGTGAGGGAAATGTGTGTCTGTAGCTTGATGCTGTGAGGTGTAGCAGAGGCTGTTTGGCTGATTTGTGAGATGAGGATGTGGTTTTATGTAAACATAAAGCTTCTGGAGAAGTGCTCACTGTTGTGTAGAGCTCAGTGTGGTCTCATAAACGGGAGACATGTCCTCCGAGTCACCCATTATGCAGCTAAATGACAAGAGCAGCCACTGAGAAATGACACAGAGAAATTGAGTTCATTTCCATTCAGTCTGTTATTTATTGCTGTCCTTCAAGGTCTGATCTTCATTTTCAGTTATTTTTTTTAGATATCAACATTTATTCAGATCTATCTAAGTCATGACTAACTTACTTAAGTAAAATGACACATCAAAATCTTTGACATGCACCAACCATATGCGAAAAACAACACTTATTTTGAATGTTGCAAAATGTAATTTGTATTTTGCGTTAAGTTATGCGAAAAACCATAGATTTGCATTATCAGCATCTCATATCTAGAGGCCTCAGTGAGTCTCACATTGCTCATTCACAAGACAGTGTTAATGTCACCTAACTTTCCCTTCCCTTTCTCTTCCTTCTGCTGAGAAATGCAAAATTGACATATTTTGAGACTCTGAAAATGAAACAGTTTGAGTCCAGGGTACAGAAAGATTTTTATTAGGCTGATATTAGAAGCAGATTAGCCTCAAATGTATTACACTGAAAAAGAAAAAAGATGTACAATAGGATTTACCTTGAAACAATTTTCACAAATAATTACAAAGAAATGGCAAGTAACGCATGGAATTACATGTTGAAGTAGAAAGACTGAAAAAGTATTTACTTGTGTACAACATACTCCAAATAATCTGTTTTATTTATACAAGAAAGATCTTTTTTTAAGTGTATGTCATGTTACAATAGTACTAAACACTTTTTCATTTTATGCACATTAATGTTTTAAGCAACCATATTGTGAACCCTTTTTTTAAAGCACAAAATTTAAAGAAGTTTTTCCATCACTTCTAAGCAAATTATTGATGTTACGAGTTCAATGGCCATGCGGTGTGACAGCTCTATGTTTAAAAATAGAATTAAATAAATCCATTTATGGTCATTCAGAAGTGGTCATGAAAGCTACAGAATTATGTAATTATAATACAATTAGACAAGTGCTTATTGGAAGAAAATCTTAAATTGTGTTTAGCATAATTAAAGTTTAACTTTGCAGTAATTTCATGCATATTAATGCTGAAAATCACTTTTGATGGAGGTGTCACACCACAGGACTGATAAAACACAATTATTACCAAATTAATTTACAGAAGGAGCTGAAAGCTCTTTTGTCACTTGTCTTTTTGACATCTGAAATATCTTGTTTACCTCCTGTTGGGTTCCTGGAAATGTAATCTAAAGATCTGCCAAAATCTAAATGAAATCATTATGTTTAATGAACAAGATATGATTTTAAGTATTAAGATGTTTTGGTAATACAGTCTCTGGTTAGCAGAGATCAAGGATCAACGGGAGATGTTTGAGAGGTTTCGCATGTTTAGAAATGCAGTCATTATACAGAATAATCATACAGTTATTACATTTATTTATATACAAAAATCATATATATATATACATACATACACATATATATACATACATACATATATATATACATACATACACATATATATAAATACCTACATATATATACATACATACATATATATATATATATATATATATATATTTGAAAATGGACCCCAATTAGATACCAATACCGGTATGTTTATTATATTTCTATCAATGTTTTGATACATTTCTTCATGTATTTGACAGTTTATAATGGGGACAGTCACACAGCTGGGCCAAAAGAAAAGAATACATATTTTTATTAATCCGTATAAGAGAAAAAAAGGTTTAGCCTTCTCCATGATCATAGATGATAATATCATGTTCATCGTCACACTGAACTTCACAATCTCCGGCTGAACACAAATATCTGGTTTTATCCCGTCCTCCTGCCACTGCGGTGACTGTAGAATCACGGGCCAAATAAGAAGGTGATTGAGGTTACAACAGATAGATCAATGTGCTGATGTGGGATCAGCGGACTGTCACACATCCTGTGTTTCTCTGAACAGTCCTTTAAACCGGCTGTCTGGGGCTTCAGTGCCACGGATCAATAGCAGTTAATTTCAGTCCACAGACTCACACGTGTGTGTGATGAGAGATCATGCGTCATACTGCTGTTCTGCTGGGAGAGAAGGAAGCTCTGATACCGCGGTAAAAGGTCATGATGGATAGAACTACTGTCTATGCTTCATATTAGTTTGTTGTGAGTTTATTCTACACTGTAAAACTCAATAAGTTCAGAATACTCGCAGGAAACGTATCACCTTAAAACATTTAAGTAAACTAAGAACCCCCTGTAAATCCCAACATAACACAACATTAAACACTAACTTATGTCTGCTTATGTTAATATTGTGCAAAAACACACAAAATAACACTTAATTTCAACATTTATTTACACAGTCTGACTCAAAGCATGCTGGGAATTAGAAATCTGCTGCAACTCAACTTAGTCATATTAAGTTCAGCTTACTACAATGAAATTTTGAGTTCACGCAAATATTCTATTAACTACAATAAACTTTCATTATTATTTGAGTGAAACAAACTCATTTTTATTAATTTTACTGTTCGGTTTTACAGTGTAGCTGTAGTGTAATCAAGTTGTCCCCTGTGTTTTAAAGTCACCATGAAATCAGAATTGAAAATTTTATGGACTATTTTCATATTTATTATAAATGATGTGTACATCATCATTAATTTTTTTTTTTATTCATGTTCCTCATGATCTTTAATCTAAATAAATTTCACTCCTTCTTGCACTGACACCTCTTATCTTCTGTGATGACGTGTTTACTGGCGCGAGGGTGGGGCAACCTG